>NC_134362.1:155085284-155385284 GCF_048569485.1 Anomaloglossus baeobatrachus
GTATGTGTACATTTATAATGTGTTTTTATGTGTTTGTGTTTGCCTCCCATTGGTTTCAATGGGGTTCTAGAGGTTCGTCGAACGGTTCGCCGAACCGAACTCGAACACGGCCTCCATTCGCCGAACCGAACCAAACTCGAGCCTTTAGGGGGTGGCTCATCTCTACTCTCTACGCGTTTCATCCCCGCATAGAAATCATCAGGGGAGTCCATGCTCATGGAAATCTGCCAGCTTTAAATGGCCATCCTTATCATCATCATCATCATCATTGTGGCCGTCTCCACAAGAATAAAATGCCCATTCCGGACACTCTGTGTCAGTAGCCTCTCTCAAATCACATGCGCCGCTGCTAACATTTTTTGAGAAATAAACATGAAGGAGGTTTATCAGTGAATTTCCTGTCCATGAGAATTTTGAAGCCCGCAAGTCCTTGGTGAGACCGTTCCAACTATTATAACCATATTATTTAAAGAAATGGTATATGTTTAATGGCGGTCGTTTACACCAGTTATCTACACATTAGATAATATTGGAGGTACAGATTGGAGGGTGGTTCCCTGTACATGTGACCTCTAATATAGTACTAAGGTGACATAATAGTGACCCAGTCTAGATAGTGTTTTGTGCGCTGTACCCAAACCAGGGTCCATTTGAGCTTGGTGACCACTGCTTTGGGTATTCTCATTTTATACTCACGTTTTTATAAGGTTTACTCATTTTAAATGAGCACCATTAAAAGTTATATTTTATGTTTAGTGTGCGGTTGCACAATGTCCACACATCTTGCTATTTAAATTTGTCTTTTGGTAGTGTGAGTTGGTATCTTGCTATATAAGACGGGGAAAGAGACAGACGGGGAAAGAGACAGTCTGGAATGAGACAGACCTGGAACGAGACAGACCTGGAATGAGACAGACCTGGAATGAGAGAGACCTGGAATGAGACAGACCTAGAACGAGACAGACCTGGAACTAGACAGACCTAAAATAAGACAGACTTGGAATGAGACAGACGGGGAAAAAGACAGACAGGGAAAGAGACAGAAAGGGAAAGAGACAGACCTAGAATGAAACAGACCTGTAATGAGACAGACGGGGAAAGAGACAGACGGGGAAAGAGACAGACCTGGAACGAGAAAGACCTGGAATGAGACAGGAGGAAAGAGACTGACAGACAGATAGAGAGAGACAGACGTGAGTGGAATGCAATAAAAAATGGCATTCCACTTGGAATAATAATACTCTATGGGGCCGCACCCATAAGCGATTTTTTTTCTCAGCCCTAATCGGACCAAGAAAACAATTGCAGCATGCTGCAGGTGGAATCCAATTTGTTTTCACTTGCACCCATACAAGTCTATGGTGCAAGAGAAACATCGCATTGCACTCGTGTTACACCGGTGTAATGAGAGTGCAGTGCGATTCTCGCATCAGCTGGCAACAGAGGAGATGGGGAGATAAATCCCTCCCTCTCCTTCACAGCGTCTGCTCTCCTTTCCACAGCGGCGGCCCTCCCCTCCGCAGCTGTGGTCTGATCATACGATCGGACCACAGTCGCATGACACTCGCATGACACTTGGCTCCTGCTGTGCTGCGAGGGTGAGCCGAGTGTCATGTGAGTGTGAGCTGAGTGTAATGCGAGAGTGAGCCAAGTGTCATGCGAGGACTCGCAGTAATCCCCATGTGGCCTCAGTCTTACATCACGAAATACGTTGTGATGGATCGGAGTAAAATAAATCTAACATATTGACTGCTTTGTTTCTTTTGATGTATATGTATGTCAAAAGTTGTGTCTCTGCCTTTGATGTTGAGGTTGCATCATTCCCTGCACATGATGATTGATCTGATCAGCCATCATGTGCCTCTAACATTCATGGGGGGATCGGAGATCCTCCCATGGATGCTAACAAGTTAAATCTTGCTGTCAATCTCTGACAGTGGCATTAAACAAGTGTCGGTGGGTAGTGCTCTATTTCTGCTCCCTTCGGCGCATTTGTGAGGTAATCAAAGAGTGCTGATGGGTAGCCATGACAGCCTGGGGTCAGCTGACAATCACTGCATCTGCCATTACAATCCTCCTGTGAACGTCGGCTTTGAGCCAGCATTCATAGGAGATGATGTTTTCTGCTATATAGAGTGGTGCTGATGCTGATAATCTACTCTGTACAACACAAACAATCGGTTAATCGCATTTTCAAGTCCCCATAAAGGGGACTAGTAATAGAAAGTAAAAAAAAAAAATAAGAATATGAAAAAAACCCAGAAAAGTTCAAATATCCCCTCTTTTGCCCCATTAAAAAAAAGAATGAAAAATATACATATTTGGTATCACTTCATTGATAAGATGTCCAGACTATCAAAATACAAAATACATAATATCATCAGTAAACATCATAATGAGAAATAAAATAAAAGCACCAGAATTACTTTACTTTGGTCCCCACAACATTGCAGTAAAATGCAGTAAGAGGCAATCAAAGCATCACATCTACCCAAAAATGTCAAGAAAAAGGTCAGCTCAGGGTACAGAAAATAAGCCCTCAGTCAGCACCATATCCCAAAAAATGAAAATGTTACGGGTCACAGAAAATGGCAACAGAAGCAAAAAATTTTATTTAGTAATTTCCGAATTTTTTTTCACCACTTAAATAAAAAAACTATATGTATGATTTTTAGGTAGTCATACCGATCTGGAGATTCATACGGACAGGTCAGCTTTACCATATAGAGAACATGGTAAATAAAAAACATTGCGGAACTGCATTTTTTTTTTTGCACTTTGAATTTTTTGCTCATTTTCAAATACACTATTTGGTAAAAAAATGGAGTCATTCAAAAGTACAAACCATTCCACAAAATACAAGTCCTTATATGGCCTACATTGAGGGCTCACTGAACAAGAGGAGGAAAAAAAACAAAACGAAAAGTAGAAAATTGCTAGGGGCTGAAGAGCTTTATTACCATTGTCGTTTTTACATCTTGGTGTGTGGACCTCCATCAAGGTCATCATTTTTCCATATGTTGCAATGTTCAAAGCTCACTAAAGTTCATCTCCTTCCTTCCTGAAGAGAAAATTGCATATTTCCTAGAGGAGCATTGTGGCTATAAGACTTCTCACTGGCAGCCAGGTTTGTCAGTCAGTTTTCCCCTTAGACCCCATTATAGATTCTTATATAGCTGTTTCTCCCCCCCGTGCCAGCAGCCTGCCGCTGCTTGGGTCCGGGCCTTCCGGTGGGTGGCTCGAGGGTCTCCAGACCCGGGGGGATCCCGCGGATACTCCGAATGAATAGAGTTGGGGGGTGGTGGATGTAGGACGTATATGTACGGGCTGGGCCATACTAGGTTCGTGACGCCACCTTCGGTATGTGGTGAGTTTGGACACCACCGCTGCAGTTTCGAGGCACCCGGGGGCGATGTTGTGCAGCAAGTTTTTAACCCCTCCATGGGCAGGGATGGTGGCTCCGGGACCCGTTGGGGGTTTGCTGGTGCAGGGAGATGGGCGACCGCAGGGTGCTGGTGTATTCACTATTGAAGGAAACACACGAGTCTCTGGTAAACCAAGGTGATGGTGGTCGGTGCCCGCAGCTAGCTGCGTTCTGGTCCCCCACCCGGCTGGTGGTCTCTGTCTTTCTCCTGCACTTTTTAGAATAGTGGACTGCCTGTGCTTACAACTTCAGGAGTCCTCTCCCGGCTGGTTGTCGTGTGAAGCCCCACAGGTGTTGTGTCGGTGCATTACCTTCAGGGACTCCATGTGGAGGAACAGTCTGGTCACAGGTACGGAACCTTCTCTTTAGGATTTTCGTCACACCACTCTCGGTATTGCGGCCAGTGTGACCGCCACTGCACATTAAGGGGTGCCTGGGGCTGATGGCGGGTGCAGTCAGTTGTAGTGGCTTCCCAAGAGTGAAGCAAGCCCCAGGGCCCTGGGTAATTGTGTGGAACCACAAGGCACAGAATGACTCAAACACAGTCCAGGCAGTCTTTCAGGGTTTTTACTCACAGTTGATGGCAGGGTGAGTAACCCGTGCGTAGCTGGGATGAACCAGGCTGGAACGAGGTATCCTTCCGGCTGGCTGATGAGTGTGACTACCAACTCGCCTCCCTAGCCCTGTGTGTTTTGGGGTGACCCCCTACTTGCAGCCCTGCTGGGGTCGCCAAGGGAAGTTGCTGATGCTTCTCTCCCCTTCTTTTGGCCCGTTTGCTTGTAGCCTGGACCAGGTCACTTCGGCTGCTTGCCTCCTGTGAACTATGGGCCCTCACTTTGCTACGTGGCTGTGGACTCTGTGGTGTGGGTCTGAAGTGCCCCCACCGGCAGGTTTGGCAGAGAAAATTGAATAAATCACTGCACTGGGACCTGTTACCCTTTCGGGCCTGGTACCTCCCTGGCATTCCCCTTACTCTGCCACTCCTTTGCTCTCTCTAGCCTTGGGTGGATTTCAGGTGGCACTACCAGGTGACCGATCTCCCCCGTTGGTAGTCACTGCGCGTACGTTGTCTGACTAGTGGCAGCTCCAGGTCTCCTCTTTGCGTCTGCTCTCCCTGAGCACCACTTCAGACTCAGCTCCCTCCTTACTACTCTGTCTGCCTATGCAACCTAGCAACCAGGCTCTCTACCACACTCCTTGAGTGGACATGGAGGCCACGCCTTCTCCTGGATACCCCAGGGGTTCCTATCAAAGGTAGATGTGTGAGACCTGATTACTACGCGCCTGTGTAGTCACACCTCAGACAGCCTTTTGGATTACCTGTATTGTACTGCCCCCAGCATGGGTGTAGTACTCAGTGGTGCCTGACCAGGTCAGGGGCGCTACAGTCACCTAAGGATCCCTTGCCCGCAGACGCTGGCCGGTGGGATCTTTGAGCCCTGGTGGTGGCCTTCTATCCCCCTCGGTGGGCTGTTGTCTTCAATCGGCACTTTGGGTGGGACAGGACCTCTAGTCCTGGCCTCAATCGGTTAATTAGCTGGTTCCAGTCGCTTCTGGTCCTGGCTTCAGGGTCCGAGTACCCCCCTGTGTGCTCTGGGTTCCGAGTCGGTTCCCCGGGTTAGTACTGACGGGCCACTACCCTGTCCCAGTCCACCTCGGTTCCACCGAGCCATCTTCCCTGCTCCTGCAGACGGAAACCGCCATCTGCCTCCTAGCCAGTGGCACCAGGGCTGCTTTTCTATTACCTGTCAGTTTACTTCAGGCCTGACACACAGGCATGACCTCCACTCTCCTTGAACTCTAAAACTGAACTCCACTAACTGTTTACTTTCCCACCCTCGTGCTGTCTAGACTCCTTGGTGGGCGTCTTCCAACCACCTGGTTCCGCCCCCTGGTGTGTCCATCCAGCCCCGAGGGGGGTGACTAGGGTTTTAAAGGTTGGCTGATGTCACCTGAGAGGGAAGGTGTTGTGTAGGGGCCTATTTGTGATTTCCTGGCCTGGCCACGGTGTCACATAGCCAGATCAGATCTCATACTTTGCACATATGAGGGGTAATCACACCAAAACACTGTGTCTGCAAATTGAGGTTCTGATCTGGCATAAATCCTAAGTCATATGACAAGGCTGGTTAAAGGGCCACTTTTGACTTTTAGGATTGCTACTTCCAATAAGTGGCACTAGAGTTTGTTTCCTTCCTTCCTGAAGATACAATTTACAAATTTCCCAGAGGAGCATTGCAGCTATAAGTCTCCTCACTGGCAGCCAGATTGGTTTGTCAGTCTCCGTAAAGAGAACATTTTTCCCCTTAAGGGTACTTTACACACTGCGATCTTGCTAGTACCCGCCCCCATCGGTTGTGCGACATGGGAAAATCGCTACCTGTGCCGCACAACCTCGCTTATCCCCATCACACATACTTACCTACGTAGCAACTTCGCTCTGGCCGGCGATCCGCCTCCTTTCTAAGGGGGCGGTTTGTGCGGCGTCATAGCGACGTCAGACGGCAGGCGTCCAATAGAAGTGTAGGGGCGGAGATGAGCGGGATGTAACATCCCGCCCATCTCCTTCCTTCCGCATTGCCGGTGGAGGCAGGTAAGTAGATGCTCGTCGCTTCTGCGGTGTCACACACAGCGATGTGTGGTGCCGCAGGAACGATGAACAACATCGCTAATAAGCAGAGAACGATTTTTAGTTTCAGGACGACCTCTCCGCAGCAAACAATTTTGAACGCTTTTGCGATTGTTTAAGGTCGCTCGTACTTTTCACACACTGCGATATCGTTAATGGCGCCGGATGTGAGTCACAAACACCGTGACCCCGACGATAATTAATTACCGATATCGCAGCGAGTAAATCCCCCTTTAGACCCCATTATAGCTTCTCATACAGCCAGATCAGATCTCATACTTTGCACTGATGAGGGGTATTCACACCAAAACACAGTGTCTGCAAATTGAGGTTCTGATCTGTCTTAAATCCTAAAGGGGGCTTTAAACGCTGTGATATCGGTAACGATATATCGTCGGGGTCACGTTGGTAGAGACGCACATCCGGCGCTGTTACCGACATCGCAGCGTGTAACACAAATGAGCGACAGTCAACAAGCACAAAAACGTGAAAAATTGTTGCTCGTTGACACGTCGCTCATTTCCTTAATATCGTTGCTGCAGCAGGTACGATGTTGTTCGTCGCTCCTCCGGCACCACACATCACTGTGTGACGCCGCAGGAACGACGAACATCTCCTTACCTGCGTCCACTGGCAATGAGGAAGGAAGGAGGTGGGCGGGATGTTACGTCCCGCTCATCTCCGCCCCTTTGCTTCTATTGGCCGGCCACTTAGTGACGTCGCGGTGACCTTGCTGTGATGCTGAACGCACCTCCCCCTTGAGGGAGGGATTGTTTGGCCGTCACAGCGACGTCGCTGCACAGGTATGTGCGTGTGACGCTGCCGAAGCGGTAATATTCGCTACGGCAGCGATCACCACATATCATGCCACCGACGGGGGTGGGTGCTATCGCTAGCGATGTCGCAACTTGTAAAGCACCCTTAAGTCATATGACAAGACTTGTTAAAGAGCCACTTTTGACTTTTAGGATTGCTACTTCCAATAGGTGGCACTAGAGTTCGTTTCCTTCATCTCTAAAGAGACAATATGAAATGTTCAAGCAGATCATTGTGATTATTTGAATGACTTATTAGGACCCACATATACTCAGACATTAAAGTTAGCCCCAACAATGTCAGAATTATGGCTCATTCAGACGTCTCTACAAATCGGTCCAAGCACTAATCGCAATGTACTAACTGACCTTGACTCTTCTGTGTCAAACATCACGGCCTCATATAGATAAACGAGGCTTTGACACTCACGAGGCCAGCGGCCAGTCCGAGGAATCTGGAAGACATAATCATGTCCCAGCGAAAAACGATAGCATGAAATAAGTTTCTTTCCTAGTTGCTTGTTTATTCTTCATATATGTTTTCATGCCTTTAATATATACTTCAGTGCTTCATAATGTATCCTTTAAAAATATATTCCCTTATAAACTGGGTACTGTTTGTTTTTTTTCATTTTTTTTAAATTATTCCACAGTAAAGGAGACTTTAATAAATCGCTAGCATTGTGTGTTGTTCATTTGGCCAGTTTGATTATCTGGCAGTAAAGATATATGATCATGTGGTGAAATTAAATAGAATCCCTCTAGGGTATAATGTGATTATACTAATTAATGGTTGTGTTTACATTATCCATTTTATTAAGTTGTGTGGCATCATTATTTCCAATATGAGAAAGAAATGGCTGTAGCCACAGTCCAAGCAAGTATGTGAAATTGGGGGATTCAAATATTTCCGTTGCTTTAATCAAAAGATTCCAAAACCACAAAGTGCCAAATAAGAAGACTTCATGCTGCTTCCACAAGTTATGGGAAATGGAATATGAAAAGACGCAAAGCAAATCATTCATATTTCTACATATAGTAATTTAGGAAATACAAGATATCCTGAGTTTTCCTAACAAGACTCGTTCTAAACCAGCTGCAAAGACCGAATCCTTATTGTAGAGAAACTTTAAGACATTCAACTTAAATAATATTCTCTATCTTAATATTATGGCTCTTATATATCCCCTAGGATTAATGTAATTTATTATATCTAATAATATATCTAATATATACAGTGTATCTATATATATAATTGCCTTATTCTGTCTGTCTGTCTGTCTGTCATGCTTCAAAATTGTAGGAATGAAAGAAACACGATCTAATGGAGCGCTATGGAGGCCACCTGACGAAGATATTGGACTATATCGAAACGCGTTGTGGTTTATGTGATTTAATAAAAGACATTGAACTTTTACTTCCACGTGGCCTCCATAGCGCTCCATTAGACCGTGTTTCTTTCATTCCTAAAATCTCTTCCCCTCTGGGGACACACGGCAGGAGCTGCTTTGACGGAGGTAGTACTCGCAATCAGGAACACTGATCTTCAGTGACTCCTCCAGTCCAGCCGCACGGGGGCTTTCCTGGATTAACTCCTTGGTTGCAGGAGACCTGCTCAGCACAACAGCACGTGTGGCTTATCTCCTGGAAGGATCTCCTGGACTCAGTCCCTGACAGCGCGAGTTTATACAGACTTATCACGTCTTTTACCAGGGTTGTGCAGGGTCTGCACAACCTTATCAGGTGAGCAAATTTCATTCATTTGTTCTCACCGCTTACATTGTGACCCTACACATGTGCTCCTTGTTTTTCATTTTATCTATGCTTCAAAATTGTGTCCTTCCGGTGACATTGTGTCCTTACGGTGACACAAAGCTGATTGGCCGCTGGGCTCGCCATGGCCCCGCCCCCCCACACGGATTGGCCTCTCGCCCCGACTCTCTGCAAGCCCCGCCCCCCTCACGCAATGCACGCTCGCTCTGGCCCAACTGACACGTAGCTCCGACTTCCAGGTGAGTACACACACACATCAGATCACACTCACTCTCACACACACCTCACACATCACATCCACACACTCACAACATCCTGGGATATCGCTTGCATCTACACCGGCTCCGTCAGGATCCCAGCAGCGCCAGACATAACCTTGCGATGCTGGGATCTTGACGGAGCCCGTGAACGCTGGTAACCATTATACACATCGGGTAACTAAGGTCCCTTAGTTACCCGATGTGTATCATAGTTACCAGTGTACACCGGCTCACACTCACTCTCACACACACATCACACATACATCACATCGCATCCACATACTCACAGCATCCGGAGATATCGCTTGCTTCTCGGCCTCGATACTGTGCTGTGAGCTTCCAGGACCTGCCGGAGGATCACATGGCCAGAAGCATGTGGTATCTCCGGATGTTGGGAGTATGAGCGCGTATGTGCAATATCGTCAATGTGTGTGTGCGTGAGTGTATGCGATCGGGTGTGTGTGAGTGTATGCGATCGGGTGTGTGTGTGTGTGTGTGTGTGTGGGTGTATGCCATCGGATCTGTGAGTGTCGGCAGAGGAGCACGGCGTGCTGGAGGAGGCTGGGGGGAGAGTGGCTGATCCTGGGGAAGGCTGGGATGGGGAGGCTGATGCTGGAGACAGAGAGCCTGATGCTGGGGACAGAGAGGCTGATGCTGGAGACAGAGAGGCTGATGCTGGAGACAGAGAGGCTGATGCTGGGATGAGAGAGGCTGATGCTGGGGACAGAGAGGCTGATGCTGGGGACAGAGAGGCTGATGCTGGGGACAGAGAGGCTGATGCTGGAGACAGAAAGGCTGATGCTGGGGACAGAGAGGCTGATGCTGGGGACAGAGAGGCTGATGCTGCAGACAGAGAGGCTGATGCTGGAGACAGAGAGGCTGATGCTGGAGACAGAGAGGCTGATGCTGGAGACAGAGAGGCTGATGCTGGAGACAGAGAGGCTGATGCTGGAGACAGAGAGGCTGATGCTGGGGACAGAGAGGCTGATGCTGGAGACAGAGAGGCTGATGCTGGGGACAGAGAGGCTGATGCTGTGATGAGAGAGGCTGATGCTGGGGACAGAGAGGCTGATGCTGGAGACAGAGAGGCTGATGCTGGGGACAGAGAGGCTGATGCTGGAGACAGAGAGGCTGATGCTGGGGACAGAGAGGCTGATGCTGGAGACAGAGAGGCTGATGCTGGAGACAGAGAGGCTGATGCTGGGGACAGAGAGGCTGATGCTGGGGACAGAGAGGCTGATGCTGGAGACAGAGAGGCTGATGCTGGAGACAGAGAGGCTGATGCTGGGATGAGAGAGGCTGATGCTGGGGACAGAGAGGCTGATGCTGGAGACAGAGAGGCTGATGCTGGGGACAGAGAGGCTGATGCTGGAGACAGAGAGGCTGATGCTGGAGACAGAGAGGCTGATGCTGGAGACAGAGAGGCTGATGCTGGAGACAGAGAGGCTGATGCTGGGGACAGAGAGGCTGATGCTGGAGACAGAGAGGCTGATGCTGGGATGAGAGAGGCTGATGCTGGGATGAGAGAGGCTGATGCTGGGGACAGAGAGGCTGATGCTGGAGACAGAGAGGCTGATGCTGGGGACAGAGAGGCTGATGCTGGAGACAGAGAGGCTGATTCTGGGGACAGAGAGGCTGATGCTGGAGACAGAGAAACTGATGCTGGGGACAGAGAGGCTGATGCTGGGGACAGAGAGGCTGATGCTGGGGACAGAGAGGCTGATGCTGGAGACAGAGAGGCTGATGCTGGAGACAGAGAGGCTGATGCTGGGATGAGAGAGGCTGATGCTGGGGACAGAGAGGCTGATGATGGAGACAGAGAGGCTGATGCTGGGGACAGAGAGGCTGATGCTGGGGACAGAGAGGCTGATGCTGGAGACAGAGAGGCTGATGCTGGGGACAGAGAGGCTGATGCTGGGGACAGAGAGGCTGATGCTGGGGACAGAGAGGCTGATGCTGGAGCAGCATGGCGGATGGAGCACATTTGGGAGTGCGCAGCATGGCGGATGGAGCACGTTTGGGAGTGCGCACCATGGCGGATGGAGCACGTTTGGGAGTGCGCACCAGAGCACGTTTGGGAGTGCGCAGCATGGCGGATGGAGCACGTTTGGGAGTGCGCAGCATGGCGGATGGAGCACGTTTGGGAGTGCGCAGCATGGCGGATGGAGCACGTTTGGGAGTGCGCAGCATGGCGGCTGGAGCACGTTTGGGAGTGCGCAGCATGGCGGATGGAGCACGTTTGGGAGTGCGCAGCATGGGGTATGCAGCACGATGGGGAGTGCAGAGTATGGCGGATGGAGCACGTTTGGGAGTGCGCAGCATGGCGGATGGACCACGTTTGGGAGTGCGCAGCATGGCGGATGGAGCACGTTTGGGAGTGCGCAGCATGGCGGATGGAGCACGTTTGGGAGTGCGCAGCATGGGAGATGGAGCACGATGTGGAGTGCGCAGCATAGGGGATGGAGCACGTTTGGGAGTGCGCAGCATGGCGGATGGAGCACGTTTGGGAGTGCGCAGCATGCGGGATGCAGCACGATGGGGAGTGCGGAGTATGGCGGATGGACCACGTTTGAGAGTGCGCAGCATGGGAGATGGAGCACGATGGGGGGTGCGCAGCATAGGGGATGGAGCACGATGGGGAGTGCACTGCATGGGGGATGGAGCACGATGGGGAGTGCGGAGTATGGCGGATGGAGCACGTTTGGGAGTGCGCAGCATGGCGGATGGAGCACGTTTGGGAGTGCGCAGCATGGTGGATGGAGCACGTTTGGGAGTGCGCAGCATGGGAGATGGAGCATCATGGGGAGTGCGCAGCATGGCGGATGGAGCACGTTTGGGAGTGCGCAGCATGGGGGATGGAGCACGATGGGGAGTGCGCAGCATGGCGGAAGGAGCATGTTTGGGAGTGCGCAGCATGGTGGATGGAGCACGTTTGGGAGTGCGCAGCATGGCGGATGGAGCACGTTTGGGAGTGCGCAGCATGGCGGATGGACCACGTTTGGGAGTGCGCAGCATGGCGGATGGAGCACGTTTGAGAGTGCGCAGCATGGGAGATGGAGCACGATGGGAAGTGCACACCTCTCCCCAACACACACACACACGCGCGCGCGCACTGCACAACACACCACACACACACACTGGGAACCACAAACAACTGCCCTACACAGACACCCACACACACAGACAACGCTGCACACACAAATATACGCACATACCGCACAACACACACATTGCACAAAACATACCTCCCCCCAAAACACACCACACACACACAAACCGCGCAACACACATACAACGCTACAGACACACAGCGCTCCACAAACAACGCAACACACAAACAACACCCCTCTCACCCCCCATCACACCCAGACAACATCCAGAACATGTACAGCGCCCTACACAAACACTTGGTAACTACACACAACATCTATATATATATATATATATATATATATAACAAAAATCATACATGAACTACACAATACGTAAATTCTAGAATACCCGATGCGTAGAATCGGGCCACCTTCTAGTATATATATATATATATATATATATATATATATATATATATATATATATATATACACACTGTATATATACTAACCAAGTGTCTCTCTGTCTCTCTCACTCTCCTTCTCTCCCATTCTCTCACTCTTCCTCTCTGTCTGTCTTTCTCCCTCTCTGTCTGTCTTTCTCCCTCTCTGTCTGTGTTCCTCTCTGTCTGTCTGTCCTTCTCCCTTTCTGTCTGTCTGTCTCCCTCACTGTCTGCCTGTCTCCCTCTTTGTCTATCTGTCTTCCTCTCTGTCTGTCTGTCTTCCTCTCTGTCTGCCTGAATCCCTCTCTGTCTTTGTATGTCTGTCTCTCTCTGTGGGCCTGTGTGTCTCTGTTTCTGTGTGTCTCTGTGTCTGTGTCTGTGTGTCTCTGTCTCTGTGTGTGTTTCTGCGTTTCTGTGTCTCTATGTCTCTGTGTGTCTGTTTATGTGTGTCTCTCTCTCTGTGTGTCCGTGTCTCTGTGTTTCTGTGTCTCTGTCTGTCTCAGTTTCTGTGTGTCTCTGCCTCTGTTTGTCTGTGTGCATGTTTCTGTGTGTATGTGGCTCTGTGTGTCTGTGTGTATGTCTGTGTCTCTGTGTGTGTCTGTCTGTGTTTCTGTCTCTGTGTGTCTATGTGTCTGTCCCTTTGTGTCTGTGTATTTGTCTCTGTGTGTGTCTCTGTGTCTGTCACTGTGTCTGTCTGTGAGTCTCTGTCTCTGTGTCTGTCTCACACACACATACACACAGACACACATACACTCAGCTTTATATATTAGCTACCTACCTATATATATATATATATATATATATATACATATATTTATATACATATATCTAATATACAAAGCTGAGTGTATGTGTGTATGTATATATGTGTGTATGTGTGTATGTCCGCTAAAGGAATCCACACGGTCGCATTTACAATCACGAAATTTTGCACAGACACTCTATGTGACTCAGGGATTGTCATAGATTACGTTTGGATGGGGAAATTTAACCCTGTGCTTTACAGTTACTGTCCAAAAATCCTGCCTCCATTAAACTGAATAGAGGTGGGAGCTACAGGCTATTAATAGCAACTGTCAGTGGTTGCTATAGGAACAAAATAAACTGTTAGTATAAGAAGCTTATGTGTGAGGTAATAAAATGTCAGTGGGGAGACGGATAGAGACAGACAGAAAGAGACAAAGAGAGACAGACAGAGAGAGACAGAGGGAGACAGGGAAATAGAGGACAGACAGACAGAGAAAGAGATAGAGAGAGAGAGACAGACAGTCAAAGAGACAGACAAAGGCAGACAGACACAGACAGACAGGGAAAGAGACAGGCAGACAGGAAAAGAAACAGCGAGAGAGACAGAGACAAGGAAAGAGACAAGGAAAGAGACAAGGAAAGAGACAAAGAAAGAGACAGGAAAAGAGATAAAAATAGGGAAAGAGACAGAGACAAGGAAAATACCGGGAAAGAGGCAGACAAGGAAAAAGACAGGGAAAGAGACAGAGACAGGGAAAAAGACAGAGACAGATGGGGAAAGAGACAGATGGGGAAAGACACAGACAGACAGGAAAAGAGACAGGGAAAGAGACAGAGACAAGGAAAGAGACAGGGAAAGAGACAGAGACAAGGAAAAAGATAAGGAAAGAAACACACAAGGAAAGAGACAGGGAAAGAGACAGAGACAGGGAAAGAGACAGAGACAGACAGGATAAGAGACAGATGAGGAAAGAGACAGACAGGGAAAGAGACAGATGGGGAAAGAGACAGACGGGGAAAGAGACAGACGGGGAATGAGAAACATGGGGAATGAAAAACACGGGGAATGAAACAGATGAGAAAAGAGACAAATGAGGAAAAAGACAGATGGGGAAAGAGACAAACAAGGAAAGAGACAGATGGGGAAAGAGACAGACTGTGAAAGAGACTGACAGACAGACACAGAGATAAAGAGAGACAGACACAGAGATAGAGAGAGAGACAGACAGAGAGACTGATACAGAGACAGAGAGATAGACGCAGACAGATAGAGAGATAGACACAGACAGACAGACATGGATAGAGAGAGACACACATGGATAAAGACAGACACACAGAAAGACAGAAACAGACAGAGAAAGGGACAGACACACAGAGACAGACAGGGAAAGAGACAGACAGAGAGACAGACAGATAGACAGACAGACAGAGACAGACACACAGACAGAAAGAGACAGAAACAGACACACAGTCACAGACACACAGAGACAGACAGAAACAGACACAGACAGACGGACAGAGACAGACAAAAAGACAGACAGACGGACAGAGACAGAAAGAGACAGACAGAAACAGTCACACAGAGACACACACACACAGACAGACACCGAGACAGACAGAGACAGACAGATAGACAGACAAACAGAGACAAACGGACAGAGACAGACAAACAGACAGAGACAGACAAACAGACAGAGACAGACAGACAGAGACAGACAGACAGACACAAACAGACGAAGATGGGAGACAGGCAGAGAGACAGTAACTAACCTGGGAAACGCCCGGGTACTACAGCTAGTTTATATATATATATATATATATATATAGTATATATATTAGCGCTCAGCATAAATGAGTGCACCCCCTTTTAAGAAAAGATTTTAATTAAAAGCTCATTAAACGCAAGAATAAATTTCAAAAAATTGTGATAATTGAATTTTATAGAAGATATTTTTTAACCCATAACATGACAGTCAGATTAATAATATAAATGTCATTAAAAAAATCTTAATTTTTAGTCAAATCAGTTGAAACTACTATATTTAGGATTTTGTATGAATCCCATGATTGTTAAGGATAGCATAAAATCTTCTAGGCATGGAATTAACAAGTTGATGACATATAGCAACGCCTCTTTTTGGAAATTATTCTTTTATTCAGTGAGAAAGTAATTCAAATGTTACACACTTAAGTGTGTTTATTTAGGCTAAGCCCTTTGGTTTTCTGCCAGGAGATGCAGGTCTCATTGAGCGGAAGGAGTTCACCGAGGTGAGGTCATTGAGTTCAATGAGTTCACCTGAAGTGAGTTTTCTTGTGGCCACAGGTGGGGTACTGTGGGAACCTCCAGCTGTGACCACAGATAAACTCAGTGACATCACCGCCCGCAGCTACGGCTCAGTCAATGTCTGCCTGAAGCTGCAGCATGCTTCATGGTCTGTAATGTGCCCGCGCATTGCGACTTTAGTAAGTAGCATTATGTAGCATATGTAGTATGTAGCAGTATGTCGTGTGGATTACGTCGAACCTGGGTGTCTGAGGGTTAATAAATTGAAAGATGTTGTTCTTTTTGGGTTTTTTTTTCAAATAAAAGATTTTTTTTGTATTTGTGTTTATTTCTTTTCACTTACAGGATTAGTAATGAGGGGTCTCATAGACCCTTCCCATTACTAATCTAGGGTTTAGTGGCAGCTGTGAGCACCTTATGTTACCTGATTGTTAGTGCACTAGGACAATCAGGATGAGCAGGGTAAAGTCTAATGCATGTGACAATTTTGCATGGCTACAGGCTGCTAGTTTTAGAATGGAAGAGCCCAATAACCATGGTCCCCACCACCCTTTGAATACCATCCAATAGTTGTTGGCTTAATTCTTGGCTGTGTATCCAAATTGATGGGACCATAAGTTGTTTTTTAAAAATTATTTTAAAAAAATGCTTATGTTCCTTATTTTGATCCACAGCCAAGAGAAGCAAATGGCTGGGAGTTGCAGCTTGTAGCCATCTGCTTTATCTGTGCTGGGTGACCCAATGGCAATTTAATTATTTATTTTTACACCAGTATAAGGATGCAGACAGCGTGTGTGTGATTCCGACCTTTTTCCTTTCTTTTTTTTTTTAATTATCCATGTGGCTCAACCCGAACAGTAGCAGAGACATCCCTGAGACGTTGTTCGGGGTCCGTGCATGGACACTAGGTATCCAGTATGGACATTTATCACTAGTTGTGAAGAAACAAATATGAAATGTGATTCTGGGTGCTTCTATGACTAATCATAACCTTCTGGTTTGGGATACAAGGAGAAAGTTGTATGGATGCACGTATAGCTGTGTATGTATATATACATATATATATATATATATATATATATATATATACTGCTCAAAATAATAAAGGGAACACTACTTAAACAACTAAATGGTATTTTACTGTTCCTTTTATTATTTTTGACACACCTTCTCATCTCTAGAACAACTGTTAAGAGGAGACTTTGTGCAGCAGCCTTCATGGTAAAATAGCTGCTAGGAAACCACTGCTAAAGACAGGCAACAAGCAGAAGAGACTTGTTTGGGCTAAACAACACAAGGAATGGACATTAGACCAGTGGAAATCTGTGCTTTGGTCTGATGAGTCCAAATTTGAGATGCTTGGATCCAACCACCGTGTCTTTGTAGAAAAGGTGAACGGATGGGCTCTACATGCCTGGTTCCCACCATGAAGCATGGAGGAGGAGGTGTGATGGTGTGGGGATGCTTTGCTGGTGACACTGTTGGGGATTTATTCAAAATTGAAGGCATACAGAACCAGCATGCCTACCACACCACAGCATCTTGCAGCGGCGTGCTATTCCATCCGGTTTGCGTTTAGTTGGACCATCATTTATTTTTCAACAGGACAATGACCCCAAACACACCTTCAGGCTGTGTAAGGGCTATTTGACTAAGAAGGAGAGTGATGGGGTGCTATGCCAGATGACCTGGTCTCCACAGACACCAGACCTGAACCCAATCGAGATGGTTTGGGGTGAGCTGGACCGCAGAGTGAAGGCAAAAGGGCCAAAAAGTGCTAAGTATCTCTGGGAACTCCTTCAAGACTGTTAAAAAACCATTTCCGGTGACTACCTCTTGAAGCTCACTAAGAGAATGCCAAGAGTGTTCAAAGCAGTAATCAAAGTAAAAGGTGGCTACTTTGAAGAACCTAGAATATAAGACATATTTTCAGTTGTTTCACACTTTAAGTATTTCATTCCAAATGTTTTACTTCATAGTATTGATGCCTTCAATGTGAATCTACAATTTTCAGAGTCCGGAAAATAAAGAAAACTCTTTGAATGAGAAGGTGTGTCCAAACTTTTGGTCTGTACTGTATATACATATATATATATATATATATATATATATATATATATATCTTTCCATCTGCAAGTATACGATATAGTGCATATATAGTATATATGCACTATATCGTATACTTACAGATGGAAAGGAGAGTTCTAGAGGGAGTAAAAATAGTAATAATAATAATTTTTATTTATATATTGCCAACATATTCCGCAGCACTTTACAATTCAGAGGGACATGTACAGACAATATAGGACATTACTAACACAATTCAACAGATACAAAGAGGTGTGAGGGCCATGCTTGCGAGCTTACAATCTATGAGGAAATAAGAGGAGCACAGGAGGTAAATGGTAACAAGTTCTTGTATTGTGTGCTGTATTAATGTGCCCCATCCTTGTACCCATCCTGTAGTAATGTGCCCCATCCTTGTCCCATATCCTGTAGTAATGTGTCCATCCTGTACTAATCTGCCCATAATGTAGTAATGTGCTCCACCTTGTAGTAATATGCCCCATCCTGTAGTAATGTTCCCCATCCTTGTGCCTCATCCTGTAGTGTTGTGCTCCTTTGCCCCCTCCTATAGTAATGTGCCCCATCCTTGTGGCCCATCCCGTTGTATTGTACCCCATCCTTGTTCCCCATCCTGTGGTAATGTGCACATCCTTGTGCCCCATCCTGTTGCAATGTGCTCATCCTTGTGCCCCATCCTGTAGAAATCTGCCCATCCTGTATTTATGTGCCAAACCGTGTACCCCTTCCTGTAGTAATGTGCCCATCCTTGTGCCCCATCCTGTAGTAATGTGCCTCATCCCTGTGGCCCATCCTGTAGTAATGTGCCCCATGCGTGTGCCCCATCATGTAGTAAATTGCCCATCCTTGTTCCCCATCCAGTAGTAATGTGCCCCATCCTTTTGCCCCATTCTGTAGTAATGTGCCCATCCTTGTGCCCCATCCTGTAGTAATGTGCCCATGCTTGTGCCCGTCCTGTTGTAATGTGCCCCATCCTTGTGACCATCTAGTATTAATGTGCCCCATTCTTGTACTCCATCCTGTAGTAATGTGCCTTTCCTTGTGCCTCATCCTGTAGTAATGTGTCCATCCTGTAGTAATCTGACCATAATGTAGTAATGTGCTCCATTCTGTTATAATATGTCCCATCCTGTAGTAATGTGCCCCATTTTTCTGCCCCCTTCTGTAGTAATGTACCCATCCTTGTGCCCCATCCTGTAGTAATGTGCCAATCCTTGTGTCCCATCCTGTAGTAATGTGCCCCATTCTTGTGACCATCTAGTAGTAATGTGCCTGATTCTTGTGCTCCATCCTGTAGTAATGTGCCTTTCCTTGTGCCTCATCCTGTAGTAATGTGCCCCATCCTGTAGTAATGTGCCCTATTCTTGTGATGCCAATCCTGTTATAATGTACCCATCCTTGTGCCCATTCTGTATTAATGTGCCCATCCTTGTGCCCCATCCTCTACTAAATTGTCCATCCTTTGGTAATATTCAAAAATAGCAGTTGCACTCAAGTAAAGAGAAGGAGAAAAAACAAGAATGTAGATGGTGAATATTGGAATGTGAATACACAAACTGCTAAGAAAAGATGAAAAACTTTCTTTGAAAAATATGAGTTACTGAGCAAATAAAGGTGGCCAAATAGAAGTAATGCGTATTCACATTCCAATATTCACCATCTACATTCTTGCTTTTTCTCCTTCCATTTACTTGAGTTCAACTGCTATTATGGATATTGTATGTCATGTTCAGTATGCACCAGTTCAGACTATGAGATTAGGAAGTTCTGGCAATTTTTTTCTAGCATCCTTTAGTAATGTCCGCCACAAAACATTCAACTGTAGTAAAGTGATGTTGGCAAATGACAGCGGCAGCCTCATGCACCAGACGCGCTTCATAGTGGGGTCTATGCGCCAGTGGTCCACAAAAAGCAGATATGAGGACAACGCAGGAACATAGGACAGGTGAGAATAGTTTTTTGTGGAAACCTCACTCAAGAATAAGCTGAGGGGGGACGCTTTCAACATAAAAAAAACTCGGCTTATACTCAAGTATATACGGCATTCATGGGTAAAACAAAATAGGTACCGTACATAAACATTCAGTATTTCAAAAACACTTCCCTCTTACATTATTAAAAAATAAGGCGAAGAAATAGATTTTATAGTAACTTCTTATATCAGCAAATACTTACAGCAAAAAAAAAGCAGCAGTTGTAAAGTTTACAACTGCTGCCTTTTTTTCTGTTAGTATTTGCTGAATTTTTGGAGGATATTTATTCCTCTTTTAGTTGCTTTTTTATTTATTACTTCTTATATCACTTTTTCCTTTATAATACAATCATACATGTGTAAGTAAAAAGTATTCAATATTTAATTTAAGTAACAAATACCTAGATTACATATTTGCTACAATTGAAGAAGAAAGAGTATCCTCGCGAAACGTGCATTGGTGGTTCTTAGATCCATCTTCGGGGGTCTTGTCATACCTTGAGAATAGGCTCTTATCGTGGTTCCCTTGCACTTGCACTATAGGTAACTATGGCTTCTTTGCCTCTCTATTTCTGATACTCTCCCATTCGCAATCCTGCTATATAAGGGTCTATATATAGAGGTTTATCTCTTCCCCTCTATTTAAAAATGTGGGTATTATGCTGTGTGTGGGAGAGGGTGGATATGTATCATACATTCCTCATAGGGGATCTTTCCATTCTCCTTTAAATCTATGAAATTTATGACTTCTCCCACGTCTCTAAGTAGTTGTTTTTATGTATTTTATCACTGTTTGTGAATTTTTCAAAAAAATTGTACCCTTTTGCTCTAATACTCCGGTTCCTCTTGTTTTAATAAAAAAAAAAATCATAATTTGTAAAAATATATATAAAATAATAAAAATAGAATTCTTTCTTTTTTTCCAGCTACCTGCCTCTCGGTCGGGATGTATTTATGACAGAAACACATCTGTTACAACAATAGTTGTCTGTTTTTAGCTTTTCCTTTTCTTAACTACAAACTCATTTTATGCCAAATCCCGAAATTCTTTTTTTTTTTTCCCCTAACTCACCTTTCACATTTGAGCTTTCCACCTCACAATTCAATTATAGGCAGATTGTTTAAACACAACATCCTCTGAAGGGTATGCAATTACTTCCTATCCTACAAAAGATAGATTGTGCCTCGGAAACCCAAATTCTAACTCTCCCAGACCTGCGAGCAACTGAGAAGTCAGCCCTGAGAATGAGGAGGGGATTTTATATCCAGTTTTAGTAATGTATCATTTTCAATCTGCTTGCAAATGTCATTCTCCTGGTAGAAGAAAAAGGTATTGTCTGCATAGGTTCTATATTCACAAGTACAACAAGTCAAATAATGTAGCATTACAAACATGATATATTTGTCGCTGCCGCTGCTGGCTTAGTTTACTAATTTGCCTGACAGCATGTTCTTTGTTCCTTGCTAACTGCGATCATCACACTTTTGTTATACTGACAGTGGAAATATTCAGTAACAGACGCCCTAAATACATCATAAGCACCAGTGTACTAATCATTAATAATGGGTGTGTGCTCAAACACGTGCTTACCGGCATTGTCAAAAGCATTTATGCTCCCAGAGGAATTCCATGCTGACAAAGCACTGAGCAGTTCTGCATCCACGAGCATGAAATCTATTATTTCATTTTCTATTGCACAAAAAAGAAAAAAAATCATAGGAAAAAAAGTACAAAAAGTAATTAATGTCTTATGGAAGACAGTGACTTTACATCAAAACCTATATAATTGTAGTTTGACCACAAACCAATCTGCGATCCTTTGAGTTTTTAACAGTAACACCACCTCAGACCTCCTTTATATACCAAGTATCAAAAAGAGAAAAAAATTCTCAAATCCAGCTCAACAGTAATGTATGAAGTCCAAGAATGATGCAAGGAAGATGAATCACGGCCATGACACTAGGATATACAAAAAAAGGAATCCAGCACGAAATCCAATGGATAAAAATCTTCTGTTTGCTTTATTAATCCATGTTAAAAAGTGAAGTTAAAATACAGACAAGGGACGCGTTTCGGAATATACTTCCTTATTCACAATCCTATACAGACTAACATAAAACAGTTCCTTATAAAGGCAAGGTAGAATGGATCAGGAAATGACATCACATGTTAATGAACCACAAACAAAAAAAAAAAAGGGCTGACAATTCAATACAATACATTTTTCAAATTCATGCCCATTGGATATCTTGTGTGCATATAATAAATCCATTTTGCCTCTCGATGACGTAACAATTTCTTTATATCACCACCCCTTTTGGGAAAATTAACTCTTTCAATAGCATTAACTTTCAAACTACTACAGCTCCCGTTCCTTCAAAAAAATGTTGAGAGGCCCCTGACAGGCTCCTGGTTGTACTATTTGCGGCATCATATATATGCTCTGATACACGGCGTCTCATAGTTCTTAAAGTGCTTCCAACATATTGTTTTTTACATGTATCGCATGACAAAAGATATATAACATTAGACATTCCACAATTTATTAATGAATTTATATTGTATTTCTTTCCAGTTGTAAAAGATACAAAACTTTTTGTATTATGTATATATTTGCACAGACCACAATTTTTCTGGACACATTTGACCGATCCTGTGGTAGGCAACCACATAGATTTGTCTGAAATTTTAACACTATGAGATCTGGTGTTGTGATCACTAGGGGCCAAAACATTTCCTAGGGACATGTTGTTTCTAGAAACAAACTTCACTCCTTGTCCCAAAATTCTATTCAAAATTGGATCGACTGACAGTATTGGGAGGAACCTTTTTACGATGTGAACTACATCATAAAAATCTTTGCTAAATCTGGTGGCAAATGTTACCTGTGAATCACTAAGATCACTATTTTTAGCAATATGAATTTTATCCTCCAAATATTGACTTCTCGATTTTAAATCGGTTTTATCTTTTGCTTTATCAATAATTTTTTTGGAGTAACCTCTATTTTGTAATCTCCTACTAATAGTTTCACATTAGTTTTGGTACATCTCAGAGTTTATTGCAGGAGGGATTACATTTGGGAATTTTAAATAAAAAACAAGTTGATTATTTGTGTCCTTCAGACTCACTTATCCCCTTATTTCATGCATTACCAAAATTTCATAAAGAAATTTTTCCTCCGATTTTGCGTCCTATAGTTTCAGGTATTGATTCTCTCCTGGAACATTTGTCAGAATGGGTGGATACAAGATTGCAAACTTTGTCACAAAACTTACAGGATTCAAAACATGTACTAAATGTAATGAATAACATCTCCTGGCAGGATGATTTTAGTTGGATAACCTGCGATGTACAATCATTGTATTCATCCATTCCCCATAATCTTGCTTTGATTGCCCTCAAACACCAACTGAACAAATATAGTAACTATTCGCCAAACCTACAAGAATTTATTTTGACTGCTACACATTTTTTGTTAAAAAACAATTTTTTTATGTTTTCTAATGATTTTTACATTCAAAACAAAGGTTGTTCTATGGGAGCGAAATTTTCCCCGTCTCTGGCGAATATTTACATGAGTTGGTGGAAGGAGCAATATATTTTTGACATTTGTAACCCATTCAGCAAAAACATTGGTATTTTTTTAAGATTTATAGATGATGTGCTTATTATTTGGCGTGGGTCTGAGGAACACATTTTTGACTTCATCAACTATATTAATAATAATCCGTGTAATATTTTTTTCACTTTTGAACAACGCAAAAACCGCATTGCGTTTTTAGATATTTTTTTGGAAGGTAACTCTTTTAACAAAAAGGTGGAGTGTAGCTTATATCGAAAAAAATCAGCAGGCAACTCCCTATTACACGCTAGGAGCTGCCACCCCAAACATATCACCACTAATTTACCAGCGGGAGAATTTATACGTGCGAAGAGATGCTGCACAAATTCTGAGATGTACCAAAATGAATGTGAAACTATTAGTAGGAGATTACAAAATAGAGGTTGTTAGATTTTTATGATGTAGTTCACATCGTAAAAAGGTTCCTCCCAATATTGTCAGTCGATTCAATTTTGAATAGAATTTTGGGACAAGGAGTGAAGTTTGTTTCTAGAAACAACATGTCCCTAGGAAATGTTTTGGTCCCTAGTGATCACAACACCAGATCTCATAGTGTTAAAATTTCAGACAAATCTATGTGGTTGCCTACCACAGGATTGGTCAAATTTGGCCAGAAAAATTGTGGTCTGTGCAAATATATACATAATACAAAAAGTTTTGTATCTTTTACAACTGGAAAAAAATACAATATAAATTCATTAATAAATTGTGGAATGTCTAATGTTATATATCTTTTCTCATGCGATACATGTAAAAAACAATATGTTGGAAGCACTTTAAGAACTATGAGATGCCGTGTATCAGAGCATATATATGATGCCGCAAATAGTACAACCAGGAGCCTGTCAGGGGCCTCTCAACAATTTTTGAAGAAACATCATGGGAGTTGTAGTACTTTGAAAGTTAATGCTATTGAAAGAGTTAATCTTCCCAAAAGGGGTGGTGATATAAAGAAATTGTTACGTCATCGAGAGGCAAAATGGATTTATTATATGCACACAAGATATCTAATGGGCATGAATTTGAAAATTGATCTATTATATTTGTATTGAATTGTCAGCCCTTTTTTTTTTTGTTTGTGGTTCATTAACATATGATGTCATTTCCTGATCCATTCTACCTTGCCTTTATAAGGAACTGTTTTACGTTAGTCTGTATAGGATTGTGAATAAGGAAGTATATTCCGAAATACGTCCCTTGTCTGTATTTTAACTTCACTTTTTAACATGGATTAATAAAGCAAACAGAAGATTTTTATCCATTGGATGTCGTGCTGGACTCCTTTATATACCGTATTTTTCAGATTATAAGATGCACTTTTCCCAAACATTTGGGGGAGAATGGAGGTGCGCCTTATAATCCGGATATAGATTACTAGGGGGCGCAGTGGAGCTGGGTCACAAGAGTCAGGGTCACAGTTGAAAGAAATCAGTAACAGCACGGCATGCTGCGGTCCCGAGGCTAGGAAGGGTATGTATTGCGGCGATGTGATACAGGCAAAAAACCCTCGGAATGATCAGCTCACCAAAAGTCTGTTGAATGTCAAACAGCCACTGTGTTGATCCATACAGATTGCCGGTGCACGGAGATGCGTGGATGGCTTCCACGGGAAAATAGACAACTAAGAATGTTTGTCCAGCACCAATATGGATAAAACTCTCAAATTTATTGAAAATTGTGATACAGGCACCATTGATCTCTGGTCAGTGGACGAGATGGCCTTCAGGACAATGGCTGTGAAGGTGGCGCACATGCAGATTGAGATCTTGGCTTTTTGAGCTCTCAATCTGCGCATGTGTGATGCCCCAGGGGTGATGATCCTGTTCAGGGACACCACAGGACTTATTCGATTTGGCAACAGGTAAAGTCAGTTTTGATTTTATATGTCGTGACGCCACTCACGGCTTGCGGTCAGGGATGTGGATAACCGCCGCTGCAGGTTTTACGAGCGTCTGGGCCTGTTGGGGTCTGCAGCCAGATGATATAGCCTCCCATGAGTGAGGCAGGCCCCATGGGCTCGGGTGAGTAGGATAGTGTTTCCTGGAATAACACAGGCTGAGTCCAAAAGTCTTTCAACTGCTTTTTACTCACTTAGATGTTGTTGTGAGCTGACCCAGGAATTGCTGTGATGAACCAGGTAGGACCAGGGTTCCTTCGGACCAGTCTGAGGGTAACCTGTTAGCTCGCCTTCCTAGCACTCTGTGTTCGGATAACCCCCTGACGTGAAGTACCATGGGGGTCTATCCAGGGAGTCGCTACTGCCTTTTCTCCCCTGTGTTCGGCCTGTTTGCCGGCAGCGTGGACTAAGTGAGATGGCTCCTGGCTCTGTCTTCTTATGGGTCCCTGCGCTGCTGCTGAGGCTTGGACTTTGTAAGGTTGGTGAGGTACCTGTAGTTCCCCTCACCGGCAGGTTTAGCAGGTCATTAAACTGGAGTCTGCTCTAGGGACCTGTACCCCGTACGTGCCTAGTCACCAGGAGCTCCGTACTCTTACTACCAGGTGACCGTTCTCCCCCGCCAACGGTTACTACCCCGTGCAGGGTCTGGCTCGTGGCAGCGTGCATATCTCCTTTCGACCGCCGCTCACCACTAGCAGAGTGGCTCTCCTCCCTCTTTTCCTGACAGCCTCTGCACTTTCTAGCTCCCAGCCCCTCCGCTTCACCCCTTGACAAGAATTGAAGGCCAAACCCCTCTGTAGACTGCCTAAGGGTCCCATCTAATGGTGTGGGAGAACTGGTTGCTATGTGTCTGTGCGTACACACCTCGTTATGGCCCTTAGGATTACCTGGAAATACTGTCCCAGCATGGGTGCAGTACTCAGTGGTGCCTGACCGGGTCAGGGGCGCCACACATGCGCTGCCTTTGCAGCCATTATCCTGAAGCCCATCTTGTCCACTAGCAGAAGATCAATGGTGCACATATCACGCCGCCACAATACCCACTCCTGCCAGTCTTGGCCGCGCAGCATGCTGTGCCACCACCAACTTCTTTCAGCTTTGAACCTGCCTTCTGTGACCCCGCTTCACCACACCCCCCAGTAAGCTATATCCGGATTATAAAATAGACTCAGATTTTAAGACAAACCCCGTTTTTTAATATTAAAAAATATTTTTTTTCTATTTTCTTCTTCTCAATTAGGGGTGCGTCTTATAATCCAATGCATCTTAATATCCGCAAAATACATTAAATGAGCATTTTTGACAATTTTCATTAGGATAGTAAAAACTTGGCAAAGGGAAACTGATGACAAAATTGAGCCCATAGTTTTCCTATGGATCAATTTTGTTTTTGGTGGAATCAATCAATTTTGTAGTCCTTCAAAACAGTTCTAATAGTAAACCTTTTCCTCAATATTGGTTAGAATAACTCTTCTGCAGATTTGACTAATCTGGTCCGCGTCTTGGGAACTCATAATTGTGTCACCAGGTAATTGGTTGTCCTTCCTTGAACCACTTTTGGTAAGTGCTCACCATGACTAAACTGGTCTGCTCCTTGGGAACTCATCATCTTGTTGCTGGCCAACTGGTTGTCTTTTTTGAACCATTTTTGGTAAGCTCTAACCTTCATGTACTGGGCACACCTGACGCCTCTAGATGTTTCAAAAATTCTTATCAAAGTTGACCTATCCTATTTTCCACCTTCCATAAGACTGCTTTTGTCATTTACGAGAACCATCTGCTCTTTTGCTGACTTATTTATCCCACCACCTGACTGGTGCCCTTATTTGACATATCGGTGTACTTTATATCACAGATGATCAATGGTTGGGATCCCAGTCTTAGAAGACACCAAGAAAAATGCTAGACAAGAAGAATTGTCTGGCTCAAAAGTTTCAAGTTTAAAAGAGTGAATCTGGTCTGAAAAATAACAAAAACCAAGGTTTCAGTAAAGTAAGCACACCTTCTCTTGGTGTAGGGCTTCCAGGAAATAAATATACAATCTGTAATCAATTATACTCACATTTTGTAGTAAGCAAATCCTTCATTGGAAGGAACTTCGCAGCCTGGATCCAAGTTGGCGTACTCATGCTAATTCTCTGAAGTGATGAGAGACAGTTGAAAACAGTTTTTCTTAATTTTCTTAGAGAAGTTGTCCACTACTTTAACATTGATAGTCTATTCTTAAGGTAGCTCATCAATGTCTGATCGGCCGAAATCCGACACCCAGCATTTCCACCGATCAGCTGTTCTTGGTGCTGTCAGCCGTAGCCTGTGGCTGGAAATGCTCAGTTCCAGAGCTGCTCTGTCTTCCGTTAGTGGCTGTGGCTGGGGGCTGAACATCTGCCTCCTATTGATTTGAATGGGAGGTGGATGTGAAGTATCAAGCGGGCCCACTATCAGAAGAGTAGCTCTGGAACTGAGCATTTCCGGCTGCCTGTTACATATAACTTATAACTATATAACTGATAACTGTACTTATCTTACTTTGGTTTTTAAAAGATTAATGGTTTTAGCACTTCTCAACTACTCATGAGCGAGCACTATCATGCTCAGGTGCTCGTACTCGTATTGCGCAATCGGACGCTCGGATAGGTTCAACTTGTGTACCGAATATAATGAAAGTCAATGGGGAACTCAAACATTTCTCTGGTAGATATTTTCGGATCTGTAGTGAGGATATCTAAGGGTACCTTCTCACTTAGCAATGCAGCAGCGATCCGACCAGCGATCTGACCTGGTCAGGATCGCTGCTGCATCGCTACATGGTCGCTGGTGAGCTGTCAAACAGGCAGATCTCACCAGCGACCAGTGAACAGCCCCCAGCCAGCAGCGACGTGCAAGCGACGCTGCGCTTGCACGGAGCCGCCGTCTGGAAGCTGCGGAGACTGGTAACTAAGGTAAACATCGGGTATGGTTACCCGATGTTTACATTAGTTACCAGCGCACACCGCTTAGCTGTGTGTGCAGAGAGCAGGGAGCCGCGCACACTGAGCGCTGGCTCCTTGCTCTCCTAGCTGCTGTACACATCGGGTTAATTAACCCGATGTGTAATGCAGCTACATGTGCAGAGAGCAAGGAGCCGCGCACACTGCTTAGTGCTGGCTCCTTGCTCTCCTAGCTGCTGTACACATCGGGTTAATTAACCCGATGTGTACAGCAGCTACATGTGCAGAGAGCCGGAGCCGGCAGCACAGACAGCGTGAGAGCTGCGGAGGCTGGTAACTAAGGTAAATATCGGGTAACCACCTTGGTTACCCGATGTTTATCTTGGTTACAAGCTTACCTCAGCTGTCAGACGCCGGCTCCTGCTCCCCTGCTCGCTTCATTTGTCGCTCTCTCGCTGTCACACACAGCTATCTGTGTGTCACAGCGGGAGAGCGGCTTTGAAGAAAACGAACCAGGGCTGTGTGTAACGAGCAGCGATCTCGCAGCAGGGGCCAGATCGCTGCTCAGTGTCACACACAGCGAGATCGCTAATGAGGTCACTGCTGCGTCACAAAAAGCGTGACTCAGCAGCGATCTC
Source organism: Anomaloglossus baeobatrachus (assembly GCF_048569485.1). Classification (NCBI taxonomy): domain Eukaryota; kingdom Metazoa; phylum Chordata; class Amphibia; order Anura; family Aromobatidae; genus Anomaloglossus; species Anomaloglossus baeobatrachus. Next base: position 155,113,897 of record NC_134362.1, read on the forward strand.
GGCAGCGAGCTCGCTGTGTGTGAAGCACCCCTAAATCCGTCACGTGATTTTTTTTTTGTGGATTTTGCCCTTTGCAATGTATAGCGTGAAGTCCATACAATTTCTACAACATAGTCCACCTATAATACTGAAGGATTTTCTTGGAGATCCATACAGATTGTGACATTACCACTATTCGTCCAAGTGCTCTTTTAGCATAATGCCCCGATTGGTTAGCACTGTTGCTTTTTAGGACAAGTGTTGTGGTTTTAGATAAGACAAATAAGAGTTGTATAATATATTGGTCCCATATAGGAACAAAAATACATGATAAGCAACAGATAAGTAATGGAAAACGGGCTGTTCTATAGTTATTTAGGGTGGTCCAGCATTTTTCAGACACAAGGAGATATTGTCTATACACCTATAATGCATCTCATGTAAATGACATCTGGCAGTTTTAGTCATAGGATGTTAAGTTTTCACTCATAACCGCAGAAAATGGAATAGTCAGTATTTGTCATTCACTATTTTAATTTCCCCCAGCAATGATATTTACAGTATATGATAGAAAAGAAGGAAAGAGAATCAGACCCAGCCTATCTGAAATGTTTTTTTATACCAGTTGATCACTTTGCTCATTTTGAATTACAAAGATATAGTGATGGGCGAATACTGAAATATTTGAGTTTGGATTATTCGTTTCAAATATTTTGTACTATTCATGTATTCATCACGAATAATGCAAGTCAAAGGGAAACTCGAAAAGTTTTCTGGCAGGCCCTCCCAGCATGTCTGGCAAGGCTGTAAAATATTATTATTATTTATTATTATAGCACCATTTATTCCATTGCGCTTTAAATGTGAAATGGGTATACATAATAGGAACAAGTACAATAATCATAAACAATAAAAAACACAGACAGACAGTACAGGAGGAGAGAGGTCCCTGCCCGCGAGGGCTCACAGTCTACAAGGGATGGGTGAGGATACAGTAGGTTAGGGTAGGGCTGGTTGCGCGGCACTGTATCAGACAGAGGGTTACGGCAGGTTGAAAGCTTGTTGAAAGAGGTGGGTCTTCAGGTTCCTTTTGAAGCTTGTCAAGGTAGGCGAGAGTCTGATATGTTGTGGCAGGGCGTTTCAGAGTATGCGGGAGGCACGCAAAAAATCTTGGATGCAATGGTGGGAAGAGGAGATCAGAGGGGAATAGAGAAGGAGATCTTGTGAGGATCGATGGTTACGTGAAGGTAAGTACCGGGAGACTAGGTCACAGATGTAGGGAAGTGACAGGTTGTGGATGGCTTTGTAGGTCATAGTTAGGGTTTTGAACTGGAGTCGTCGAGTAATGGGAAGCCAGTGAAGGGATTGGCAGAAAGGAGAGGTCGGGGAGTAGCGGTGAGGCCAAGTGGTTTAGTCAGGCAGCATAGTTTAGAATAGATTGTAGGGGTGCGAGACTGTTAAAGGGAGGCCACAGAGCAGGAGGTTGCAATAATTCAGGCGGGAGATAGTAAGGGTACGCACTAGGGTTTTTGCAGCTTCTTGGGAAAGAAATGTACGAATCCAGGAAATATTTTTGAGTTGGAAGCGGGAGGAGGTGAAGAGGGCTTGGATGTGTGGCTTGAAAGAGAGATCAGAGTCTAGAATTACTCCCAGGCAGCGAGCACGTGGGACTGGGAAAAGTGAGCAGCCATTGACATTGATGGATATGTTAGGTGGGGGGGGTTGAGTGAGGAGGAGGAAAGATGATGAATTCTGTTTTGTCCATGTTCAAGTTTAGGAATCGAGCAGAGAAAAAGGATGAAATAGCAGACAGACATTGTGGAATTCTGGTTAGTAGGGAGCTGATGTCAGGTCCAGAGAGGTAGATCTGCGTATCATCAGCGTAGAGATGATAATGAAAGCCGTGGGACTCTATGAGCTGTCCCAGGTGTAGATGGAGAACAGCAGGGGTCCTAGAACTGAACCTTGGGGGACACTGACAGATAGGGGGTGATATGAGGAAGTGGTGTGAGAGTGGGAGACGCTGACAGTTCGGTCAGTTAAGTATGAGGATATGATGCAGCAATTGATTGAAAAGTGAAATTGTATGGGAACAGCATGGGGAAGCTACCTGGATGCATCTCTGAAACACAGGTCCCTTCTGGGAACAATGTAGTCAGAGTATTATACCACTTTGACGTGCAGTCCCCCACCTTTTTGGGATAACAAGCGCAGGCAAAGTAGACAGCTGTGGGCTGCAGCCCCAAGGAGTGACCCCACGTGGAACTTAGTACCAGACTGTTTGACTGCGTGTCATTGCGGTAGCACAGTTTAACAGTCCAGCACTGAATTCACTTGAGGTCACTTCTAGTGGTTCTCATGATACCCTCTGTGTAATTCATCAGCTGTGAACTCAGGTGAAGTCAGTGCTAGACTGTCGGACTGCATGTCACTGCAGCGGCATAGACTGACAGTCTGGCATTGAGTTCACCAGAGGTAACAGCTGGCAGCTCACACAGAGGTTACCTTGAGAACCACCAGGGGAACTCCATGTTGGACTGTGTATCATGGCGGCAGCACAGTCCAGTTGAAGTGAAGACCAGAAACCTTAAAGAAGCCTTTAAAGTAGACTTTAAATTTTCTGGAGTTCTCAGCTGTTGGGATACCTGGAGGCTCTTATTAGAGTTCACAGCCTCAATATGTCCCTACAGCTGGGAACTCTGGGAATCCTTAATGGTTCCCTTAAAGACTCATTTAAGGTTTCCGGACCTCACAGTTACTGGAAGACCCTGTGGCTGTGAGCTCTGATAACATTTTTACCAGCGTCCAGTGCCACCATGTCTCATGGCAGCTTTGAGGCCCAGAAACCTTAAAGGAGCCTTTAAGGGAGTGTCGCGGGCGGAGGAGGGGACGCAGCGCTCTCCCAATGCTCGGGTCCGGCCGCCGCTGCTGCTGCGGCCTGCTGCTGCTCGGTGGCTCGAGCGATGGGCCAGATCTCGGGGACTCGATCGGCGCTCCTCGCCCATGAGTGAAAGGGGTTTGGTTTTTGGGATAGTTTATTGTCCGTGACGCCACCCACGGTTGTGGTGATTGTATGGACACCACCGCTGCTCTATATGGGGATCCCGGGAACGATGGTATGGAGCAGCAAAGTTGTTAGTTCTCCCCTCCGTGGGTAGGGGGTGGTTGTCCTGGGCCCAGTGATGAGGTGGGGGATGCTGGATGGCAGGGCCGGTGCAGGGCTTGGTGGGGTGCAGGGACGCGGGGGCAGCGCTGTGCCTCACGGCACTGTGGTACTCACTCAGCCTGAGACGGTGACACAGTTCTCGGTAAAACACACGGCTGGAAAGACGGTTCCCACGGACGGCTGCTGTTGCTTTTCCCCAGTAGTTGACGGTGACGGTCTCTGTCCCTGCACCTAATGAAGTGTTGGTAGCGATGGGTTCCCACCGGTAACCCGCTCCCCGGCTTGGATATGGGGCGGAGGAGCCCCTCTTTGCCCGTAGGCGCTGGCCCTGAGAAACTGGTGCCTTGGCGGTGGTGGTGTCTCTCTCTAACGGTTGGACTGTTGCCTTCAATCGGGACTTAGCTGTTGGGAGACCCAGGAGGTCCCCTTCACTGACGGATTTGGCAAATTCACGGCGACTCCTAGCCTTGCCGGGATCCGAAAGGCCCCTGCCAATGGTGCTGGCTTCTCTTCGTATACCGCTCTGGTACCGCCGGGCCACCACCGGTCCACGGTCCTTTCGGCAACCTCCAAGCAGCCTCTCCTGCAGTCACCGCCGTCTGCTGACCTTGCTGTCTCAGTCCGGGGCACACACTCGGACCAACTTCAGGCTTTCTCAACTGTCACTTTCTCTTCCACCTTTACTCCTCTCTCTTGCTCCTCTACCACTTCACTCTTTACTCTCACTCAACTCTCCACTGTTTACTCCTTCACTTCCCTAGCTTGACTCTTCTACTCCCTAAACTGATCTCTTCCTAAACTCTTCTCTCCTCTCACTTCCTCCTCCAAACTCTAACTGCCTGGTTTTCCCGCCTCCAGGGCTGTGAACTCCTCGGTGGGCGGAGCCAACCGCCTGCCCACCTCCTGGTGTGGACATCAGCCCCTGGAGGAAGGCAACAAGGATTTTTGTGTAGCTTTGGTGTACCTATCCGGGGTGTAGGGTGTGGTGGTGTTATGACCTGTGACCCCTGGCTTGCCAAGGGCGTCACATTCCCCCTTAGCAAAATGCAGACTGTCCGCGGGCTGCCCGTCCAACACCGGTTTTATTTTTCTGAAAAGATAAGAACATAAACACAAGACAAGTATAATAACTTCATCCCACAGCGGGAGGCACTTTTCTTAAACGTTACGGAACATTAAAACGGTTGCTGCTGCCGCTCTCTCCCACCCAAGTAACCTGGCCCTGATGCTGCCCCTAAGAAACAGGCAGCACCCCTTGAGCCCAGTCCTGAACCAAATCACCCGAGCAAGATCTATCCTTCCCCTCCAGAGGGTAGCCACCGGTTCCTGTGGTGGCTGGGCCCCAGCCTGCTCCACTGCGGGCCCTCCCTCCAACCTGCCTCTCCGGAGGCGGTAACGGTGCTGCAACAAAACATTTTTATTTACAAGCCACTAATGTTTGTGGTTGACCTGCAAGTTCTCGGGCCTGTTCATAGAGGCCTATGCAAAGCTTTTCAAGCGGTCTCCACGGGGACAACAATGCCGGCAACGGCCAGTTCCAATCACGGTTGACAATCAGCTGAGGCTTCGGTTGATTACTTTCATTTTATATCAAAACTTTTCAAAATTTTCAAACGCCCACAGACTTCCTCCCCCCTTTTAAAGGACGGTTTCCCTGTACCTAAGTGGGGGTCTACCTAGGTTGGGACGGGTGGACCTCCGGGGTCCGGTGTAAGTAGGGCTAGGCAGTGGGGCAGAGGGAACAATCAGTTCCTCCTCCCTGCTATCGTGTGGGGCAGGCGGAGGCATAGGGGAGCTGGGTACAAGTTCATCCCTGGGCACTGGCACTGACTCACGGTTGACCGCCTCCATCACTTCTTCATCCACGGGTTGTGGGAACAGTATCACTGGAAGAATCACCGCGCCGTTCTGTGTAGGCCAGTCCGCTGGGAAGTCTCCCATCGCAGTGTGGATCACCTCTTTTGCCTTCTCTGCTGGTGGGGGAGCCGGTACTTCAGCCGCTGCTCTTAAGGCTGGTGGGCACCTTTTCAGATGGTCCCGGAAAACCGTGACCAAAGTGCCCCCTTGATCACGACTGATTTGGTAGGCCTTCCCATCTTCCCATCCTGTTGGCTGTATGACGTACGGGGTTTGTTCCCATTGATCATCCAGCTTGTGGGTTCTCCTCTTCCGCTTCAGTACGACATCTCCGGGCTGAAAAGGGCCTGCAGACGCCTTTTGATTGAAGCGCTGCTCCTGCAGTTCCCGACTCCGACTCAAGTTCTTCTCAACATATTCTTGAATCTGCCGGTATTGTACCCTTCGCCGAGTTTCCCATTCAGCTGTCGAGGGGAGTGCTTCTGGGGCCTCCAATCCCATTTCCAGGTCCACCGGCAGTCGGCCGGGGCGAGCCCTCATCAGATATGCTGGGGTGCACTTCGTTGAGCTGGACGGGATGTTGTTGTACATATCGACCAAGTCGGGTAGCTTCTCTGGCCACAGGTTCCGCTCTCCCAGCGGTAACGTCTTGAGGAGTCCCAGGACCAAGTGGTTCATTTTCTCACACATGCCGTTGGTCTGGGCATGGTAAGGGGTGGTCCGGATCTTCTTGCAGCCGTACAACTGGCAGAACTCATGGAACACCTCTGCTTCAAAAGCTGGGCCTTGGTCAGTAAGCACTTTCTCTGGGTATCCATGTTGTCGGCAGAAATAAGCCTGGAACGCTCTAGCGGCAGTACGACCAGTTAGGTCCTTGACTGGGACAACCACCATGAACCTCGAATAGTGGTCTACTATGGTCAACACGTAGGCGTACCCACTTCGGCTGGGGGTGAGCTTGACATGGTCCAGGGCGACCAGCTCCAGCGGCTGATGTGTAATGATCGGGTGTAGGGGCGCCTTCTGGCTGGCCTCGTCCTTCCTCCTCAGCGTGCAAGGACCGCACTCTCGGCACCAGGCCTCTACAGACTCCCGCATTCCACTCCAATAGAACCGCTCTCTCAACAGCATCTCCAGCTTCTTCCATCCGAAGTGTCCGGCACCATCATGGTATGCCTGCAAAACAGTGGGCACATCAGCTTGGGGAATAACCAACTGGCGGATTTTCTCATGAGTCTTCGGGTTGATCAGCTCACGGTACAGCTTCCCTTGATGTAGAAACAGCCGGTTCCGTTCCTTCCACAAACGTTGGGCTTCAGCTGGGGCGGCAGGGTCCATCCCAACAGCGACTCGTTCCACCAGGGTCTTGACTAGGCGGACAGCAGGCGCCTGGTTTTGAGCTTCCTGCCACTCCTGACTGGGCAGTGGATCTAGGTTCACCCGTTGTTGGTGGACATGTACCTTCTCAGTTGGTGGCTGGTGAAATGCAGGCAACTCGATCTCTTCGAGGTCGTCATCCTCGCACCCTTCTTCTGACAAGTGGGGCATCCGAGAGAGTGCATCAGCATTAATGTTGACACGACCAGCCCTGTATTTGATTGTGAAGTCATAGTTGGCTAGCCTGGCCACCCACCGCTGCTCCAACGCGCCCAACTTGGCCGTGTCCAGGTGAGTCAATGGATTGTTATCCGTGAAAGCAGTGAATTTTTCTGCGGCCAAGTAGTGGCGGAACCGCTCGGTGATAGCCCATACCAGTGCCAGGAGCTCAAGCTTGAAGGAGCTGTAGTTCTCGGGGTTCCTTTCAGTTGACCGGAGCTTTCAGCTAGCATAAGCAATCACTTTTTCCTTCAAGTCCTGGACCTGGGACAGGACTGCCCCCAATCCCACATTGCAGGCGTCTGTGTAGAGGATGAATGGGCAGCTGTAGTCAGGGTACGCTAGGACCTTTTCTCCGGTCAAGGCCGCTTTCAGTTGCCGGAAGGATTCCTCATGCCTTTCTTCCCACACCAGTGGGGCTCCGATGGGTCTACCACCTTTGGTCTGCCCCACGAGGAGATCTTGCATGGGGGCAGCCATCTTCGTGTACCCCTTGATAAAGCGCCGATAGTACCCCACCAGACCCAGAAACTGCCTTACTTCCCTCACTGTGGTTGGTCTTGGCCAGCCTTGGATGGCAGTGATCTTCTCAGGGTCGGGGGCGACACCTTCTGCACTCACTACATGCCCCAGGTACTGCACTCTGGGTTTCAGCAGGTGACACTTAGAGGGCTTCAACTTCATCCCGTATTTGGCAAGGGACGCGAACACCTCGGCCAGGTGCTCCAGATGGGCTTCATACGTCTGGGAGTACACAATCACATTGTCCAAGTATAACAGGACGGTCTCGAAGTTTAGATGTCCCAGACAGCACTCCATCAGCCGTTGGAAGGTTCCAGGGGCGTTGCACAGCCCGAACGGCATACTATTGAATTCACAGAGCCCCAGTGGAGTGGTGAAGGCGGTTTTTTCCCTGTCCTCCGGTGCCACTGCCACTTGCCAGTATCCACTGGTGAGGTCAAGAGTAGAGAAGTAATTTGCAGTTCTCAGTGCGGCCAAAGACTCTTCGATACGGGGCAGTGGATAAGCATCTTTATGCGTTATCTGGTTAATCTTCCGGTAGTCCACACACATCCGCATGGTGCCATCCTTCTTTTTGACCAGCACCAACGGGGCGGCCCAGAGACTACAGCTGTCCCGAATAACCCCTGCCTCTTTCATGTTCCTCAACATATCTTTGGCGCATTGGTAATGCGCAGGGGGAATAGGCCTGTACCTCTCTTTGATAGGGGGGTGCTCACCGGTGGGGATGTGGTGTTGGACCCCTTTGATCTGCCCAAAGTCTAATGAATGTTTGCTCATACTCCCGCACCACCCTGTACACCCCTTCTTTTTGATGTGTAGGGGTATCGTCAGTGCCCACGTGTAGCTGTTGTTGCCACTCATTTAACTCCCCTTGGGGCGGGTGAGTGCTGGTAGTAGGTGGGGGGACTGGGGGAGCTGCCTCATGGATAGTGTGGGGATCCAGGGTGAGCAGTTTGGCAAGGGTGGCATACCGGGGAAGCCTGACTTCTTCCTCCCCACAGTTCAGCACCCTCACGGGCACTCTCCCCTTCTTTACATCTACCACCCCTCGGGCGGCCATTACGGTGGGCCAGTGTTCGGAGGGCATGGGTTCTATCATGGCAGGGTAGTCACGCCCCTGAGGCCCTACTGCCGCTCTACACTAAATCATCATCTCGCTCCTAGGGGGTACAATCAACGGAGCAGCATCCATCACTCTCACACCACCAATCTGTCCTCCTGTTGAGTTTACATGATGGCGGTACATCAAGGCTCGGATCTCACGCTGCACAGCTCTCTGTCGGCCCCCCGCCGCCGTGGCGGCCAGCTGCTGCAGTAGGGCCAGCACATCACCCATACAGTGCTCTATCACATTGCTTCCTAGCACTATCTTCGGGTTATGGTCACTGGGTTCATTCATGATCACAATCATACCCTGGTGTTGCAGTTCAGCCCGCCCCACTGTCATAGCCACTTGTTTATACCCCACTTGGGTCAATGGGAGTCCATCAGCAGCAATCAGTGTTATACTAGTATCTGGGGGTGCCAGCTCGTCTGTCCCCCAATACCGCTGGTATAATGTGTATGGTATGGTGGTTACCTGTGATCCAGTGTCCAAGAGAGCCATCACCGGTATGCCGTCCACAGCCACGGGGATGATGGGCCGGGCCCCGATATACCAGTCCCGCCAGTCTGGGGGGCCACGGGGTTCTACTCCTGAGGATTGGCCCATGGCCCCAGGGGTTGCTCGTTTAACGGGCACTGTCGGAAGTAATGGCCAGGCTTGCTGCACTTGTAGCAGGTTGGAGGTCTGTTCCATGAGTTGTTAGCACTTCTCCGCTGCATCCAGGGAACATCCTCAGGGCTGTCGGCGAGCTGTATCCTGGTTGGAGGCTGGGATCTGGTCAAAGGTTGGAGTGCAGCGAGAATCTTGGCGAGGTCTCCGTCCAAGCGGCGGACCTGGGCTGCCAGTTCTTCCATTGTGCTGCTGGGAGCTGTAGGCGTTGGAGAGGCTGGTGGGGCAGGGGCCACCATGACGGGGGCCGTCTCAATTGGTCACGGGGCTGGCTCCGAGATTTCTGAAGCTGGGGGTTGCAGTGCTTTAATGGCTCGTTCCTTTAACACAGCAAAGTCCACATCAGGGTGTTCCAGGGCCCACAGCCGGAGCTGTTTGCGATCCTCAGAGGACTTCATCCCCTGCACAAATTGCTCTACTAACATCTAGTTGCTGTCCGCCTCATTGATAGTGTCTACCCGCTTTATGGTGCGAAGGGGGGTTTGCAGACGTAAAGCGTAGTCCCGAATGCTATCCACAGACCGTTGCCGGCACTGGTAAAACTGCATCCTCAGCTCAGCTTCGGTACGGGTCTCAAAGGCAGTCTGTAGCTTCTCAAAGATGGTGGCTACAGAGAGCCGGTCCCCCTCGGCCCAGGTCTCCGCTTCCTGCTCAGCCGCGCTGGTTAGCTGGCCCAGCACTACCGCTGCACGTTGCTTATCAGTCAGGGGGTACAATTCCAAAAGCAGATTAAGCTTTTTCCGGAAGACTTGTAAAGCATCAGGTTTCCCGTCATACTGCGGTAGCCGGGTAGCTCCGGGAACATAGGGCAATGATAACGGCATCACCTGAGCAAGAGCGGGGGCCGCGGCATCTCCCGCCAGTACGGCCGGGACCTGGGCAGGCCCATTCCCATCCACGGGTGCCACTGCGGCTGCGACCACCGCTCCTCCAGCGGCTCCGTCGGGCGCAGATATCTTGTTTCCGTCCCCCTTAGCCTCTTTCCGGCCCCTCCTCTATCGGGGCGTGGTTTTGGCCTTCGCGCCTCCGCTGCTCGAGAAGACGCTGGAGCGGGAACTCTTAGCTCCAAAGATGGCGACTTCTGAAATTTTCCGGCCGGACACCTCCGGCGGTCACAAGGCGCACCTCTACCCAACCGCAGAGTGGTAAGATCCTGTTCGTGACGCCAAGTTGTCGCGGGCGGAGGAGGGGACGCAGCGCTCTCCCACTGCTCGGGTCCGGCCGCTGCTGCGGCCTGCTGCTGCTCGGTGGCTCGAGCGATGGGCCGGATCCCGGGGACTCGAGCGGCGCTCCTCGCCCGTGAGTGAAAGGGGTTTGGTTTTTGGGATAGTTTATTGTCCGTGACGGCACCCACGGTTGTGGTGATTGTATGGACACCACCGCTGCTCTATATGGGGATCCCGGGAGCGATGGCAGGGAGTAGCAAAGTTGTTAGTTCTCCCCTCCGTGGGTAGGGGGTGATTGTCCCGGGCCCAGTGATGAGGTGGGGGATGCTGGATGGCAGGGCCGGTGCAGGGCTTGGTGGGGTGCAGGGACGCGGGGGCAGCGCTGTGCCTCACGGCACTGTGGTACTCACTCAGCCTGAGATGGTGACACAGTTCTCGGTAAAACACACGGCTGGAAAGACGGTTCCCACGGACGGCTGCTGTTGCTTTTCCCCAGTAGTTGACGGTGACGGTCTCTGTCCCTGCACCTAATGAAGTGTTGGTAGCGATGGGTTCCCACCGGTAACCCGCTCCCCGGCTTGGATATGGGCCAGAGGAGCCCCTCTTTGCCCGCAGGCGCTGGTCCTGAGAAACTGGTGCCTTGGCGGTGGTGGTGTCTCTCTCTAACGGTTGGACTGTTGCCTTCAATCGGGACTTAGCTGTTGGGAGACCCAGGAGGTCCCCTTCACTGACGGATTTGGCAAATTCACGGTGACTCCTAGCCTTGCCGGGATCCGAAAGGCCCCTGCCAATGGTGCTGGCTTCTCTTCGTATACCGCTCCGGTACCGCCGGGCCACCACCGGTCCACGGTCCTTTCGGCAACCTCCAAGCTGCCTCTCCTGCAGACAGTCACCGCCGTCTGCTGACCTTGCTGTCTCAGTCCGGGGCACACACTCGGACCAACTTCAGGCTTTCTCAACTGTCACTTTCTCTTCCACCTTTACTCCTCTCTCTTGCTCCTCTACCACTTCACTCTTTACTCTCACTCAACTCTCCACTGTTTACTCCTTCACTTCCCTAGCTTGACTCTTCTACTCCCTAAACTGATCTTTTCCTAACCTCTTCTCTCCTCTCACTTCCTCCTCCAAACTCTAACTGCCTGGTTTTCCCGCCTCCAGGGCTGTGAACTCCTCGGTGGGCGGAGCCAACTGCCTGGCCCACCCCCTGGTGTGGACATCAGCCTCTGGAGGAAGGCAACAAGGATTTTTGTGTAGCTTTGGTGTACCTATCCGGGGTGTAGGGTGTGGTGGTGTTATGACCTGTGACCCCTGGCTTGCCCAGGGCGTCACAGGAGCCTTTAAGAATTCCTGTTGTTCCTAGCTGTTTGGACTGATGGAGGCTGTAAACTCTTTCTAGAGTTCACAGCCTCTAGATGTCCCAGCAGCTGGAAACTCCAGGAACTTCAATCTCTCCCGTAAAGGCTCCTGTTTTTTTATATTGGATTTTCAGACTTTATATGTCACTACAGCTTCAAATGCCAGATTACCATCAACTATTAGACAATCATTTTGGCTATCTCATACATAAATTTGCCATTCAACTATTTAACAAATTATTAGTTAAACAGATTCTTGTCATGTCACTGCATTGTAACTATTTTGCTCCTGGTGATGGACAAACCTTTTGCTTTCTGTATACTACAAATTATAGCCTGTTCCCACATTCTCTAATAGCTCAGTGTGTGATTAGGTTGATTCACAAGTGAGAGGTCACAGGTTTGAAGTGAGGAGCAGCCATGAAGAAGATTATCTAAGAAAAGAGAAAAAGCATCATCCTGGTTATCGATACTCTCTTGGCCAAGAAAATGCCAAACTGCATCATGTCACTGTCATGATAGTTAGAAGAATACAAAATTAAGTTTGTCCATCCATTCAAAAGCCAAGAGATGGACGTTCAGGCAGAATATCAGAGTCCACAAGTCGGCTTATCACAAGGTCTGTCAGTTATGTGACGACAAGCACAGCAGTGGAGGTAGCTCATATACTTCGTAATAGTGAGATCACAAACATGCATGCAAGGACCCTGTGATGCACATTACGCAATTCTGGAAGGATGGCCTGAAAGATGTTGAAGAAACCTCGATTTCAAAATCATCATAAAAAGCGTCCTCTCAAGTTTGCAAAAAAGTACCAAAAGTGGACAGTGGAAGATTGGAAACAGTTCACTAAGAACAATGTGACAAACGTCAATAGACTAGGCTCTGATGTGTGCAAATGGGCCTAGAAAAAACAGTTCCTCGATCAGTTATCCCTTTTTTCCCTGTCAAATTCAGAGAAGGAGGCCTGAGGATATGAGGTTGCTTCACAGCCAAAGATGGATACTTGACCAGGATTGATGGTGGTCTCAATGCTGAGCTACATGTGCATTTTGTACAAGATGAGTTACTATATATAATCAAGTACTATGGGTATGAAAAGGTTGAGATATTGTTCCAGCAGGACAACGATCAGTAGCATAAGGGAGAGTGGTGAAGAAAAGGTTCAATAACAATGAAGTAGAGGTGCTGGATTGGCCTCCACAGTCTCTAGACATAAACCTAATCAAACATTTGTGGGCAGAGTTGAAGAAAAAGCTGTATACATACCCAAGTGAGTCCATCAGTATGCATCGACATTGGGATCATGTAGAAGAGACCTAAGATCAGATTTCGGTTGAAACATGCTTCAATCTGATCAAGAGCCCAGAAGGATTCAGACAGTATTGAAAGCCAAAGGTGGATTTACAAAATACTGATAAAATAATAAAAAGTAAAATTTTGATTTTTAAGAGCAAAACAGTAACAATGCAGTGAGATGACAAGAATCTGCAAGCTAATCATATGCTGAATAGTTGCAAGTCTTATTTATGTATGAGATAGCCAAGATGATTATCTATAAAATTAACTTATAGGTTTAAAAGTAAATAGAAGCAGGCTGGCATTCCCTGGGGTCAGGTACCACGGGGTAGAGATGAGCAAACCTTTCAAACTTCGGTTAGCCGATCTTTATTGAGCCTCCCGGTGTTTGCTGAACAGTTCGCCAAACATTTCAGTGAACATACTGAGCCCATTGAATTCAATAGGAGACCAAACGTATGTGTTGTAAAATGGTGTAGGGGGCAAAGAAAGAAAAGAAATCAGGTCATACTTACCGAGTCCCCAGTGTGGCTCTAACTGCTTCCATGGGGCTGTAACTGCTCCCCCGGCTGTACTTCCTGGGCTGCTGAGATCTGATTGGCTGCAGTAAGACCCCATACCCAGACAACGTCTGTGATTGGTTGGAATCACAGACCCTCTCTGCAGGTCTATCATGGTATAAAATAAATAAATATAATGGCGTAGAGTGCCACCATTCTTTTGATACCAGCACAGATAAAGGTTACAGGCTGCAGCCCCCAGCTGTGTGCTTATCTTGGCTGTGTCTCAAAATAAGAGGAACCGCGTGTAGCTTTTGTTTTTTTTTTTAACCCTTTTGCTTCCTTTTTTACAGTAATTTCCCTGGCCAATCACAGCCATGCTAATACTTGGCATGGCTGTGATGGGGCCTGTAGTGGGTTTTCTGCAAATGAACACTTACCGAACATTGCTGACATATCATCAAAGGGTTTGGTAAGCCAAGCCTGAACAAACCGGCCAAGGCTCGTACCAAATCTGAAATTGGCGAACATGAAACAAACAGGTTTGCTCCTCTCTACCAGGGAGCCCTAGATAGCCATTTAGAAGGAAGGTCTAGCTATGGCTGGACTCTGACCAGCGTATGGCATCCGATGCGACAGCAGCGTATGGCATCCGATGCGACAGCATCGGATGCAACATGCTAATGGCTCCCGGCTCAGGCTCTGCTGTGAGCGTGAGCCGAGTGTCATGTGACTGTGACCCGATCCTGCAATCAGGTCACAGCTGTGAAGCTGAGGACGGGCGCTGCAGAGGAGAGGGAGAGGTTAATCCCTCCCATATCCTCCATTGTCAGCGTGTGCGTATATCGCACTCCACTGGGATAACATCTGAGTGCAGTCTGATGTATGTCTCGCACCCATTCACTTGAATGGGTGCGGGGGATATGGCTCTAGCAGAAAATCACAGAATGCTGCCACTTTTTTCGCATAGATATAGATAATCTGGATGCGAGAAAAGCTGACTAACTGCTCTCCCTCAATGACTAACATAGGTTCGAGTGCAATGCGAAATTTTCTCGCTTTGCACTCGTTCGATTTTTACGCTCGTGTGAGCATACCCTTAAAGAAGGACTAGCTAGAGGAAGTACTAGCTAAAGGAAAGATTAGCTAAAGGAAGGACTAGCTACAACTTCCTTATAAGTGCAAAATGTACTTAATTGAACTTATTCCATACCAAATTTGCTGTACATTATTAAAGGAAGGTTTTACTGTAATATATTGACAGCCTATTTCTGTATAATCTTTTACTTTTAAGGAAAATTAGGAAATTCTTCATCTTTACATCAGTACCTGGGTGAAGAAACATCGGAGGTTCAAAGCAAAGAGTTTTTGTTCTACGGAACAAATGTTTGGTCGTCTTCCAAGATTTGACTAATCAGCATTCACCGCAAACAAAAACACCCATAAAAAAATGAATAAAAAACACAAACAAAAGAAACTCGAGTAGGGAAAATGTAGAGAGCAACGTGATACCAATGGGGGACATGCTGTTCCTGAATTGCACTGCGGGATTTTCACCCTCTCTATCCCCACAAAACTAAAGCCAACTGTGGTGCGATCCAGATGGATGAACGCTGGCATGTGTACAGCTGTGATACTTATAGTACACAGGTGTTACAAGCGCATTGGGTTGCTTGGCATACTGGTAGTTTTTAATTGTTATCACAGGGTTTACTGGATAGTTCCCTTTAGCAGCTGCAGTTTTCTATTGTCCCAACCTTAAAGTTTTAATGGTGTCAGAAATATAATACAGGCTCACAGACTCTGACAGCAGGTAGGAACAACGCAGACCACCCAACCTACTTGTGTTCTCGATACTTCGTAGACATATTGTAATCACTCGTCTGCATACATCATTTACTAATATGATGAGTCCAGCAAAGGATTCCATTCATATAAAGCCGTCCCGTACGGATCCCGTATGGATACTAAAGCAAATTTTTGTACATATGTAGTAAATCATTGTAGCATATTCCAATCTGCTGAAGCAGTTGGTGTTTCTTAGTATTTGACAGCACACAGATTAATGTCAAGCAGCTATGGCTGTCTGTAACATAATGTTTACATACAGGCTGCCACGCGCTTCACCCAAACAGACAGCAGGAGTGGAAAAGTATTTAATTGTAAAAAGCTATGGGAACTGGCTGGTGAAGAAAACCGTCAAGACGATGTATCTTAGAAGTCCAGCTATGCAAAGCAAGTTTACAGATTAACTCTTGCATTCAATCCAAACCTAAACCTTACAAATTACGTTTTTGTATTTATCTATATTGAACCAATTTTTTATCTCTACTGGCTAACACGGTACAAAGATGTATTTTACCTGTATCTATATTGAAGAAAATGCTTCTTTTGTGACCTGGAAGTGTAATTTTAGCTTTGTCTTTGTCACACCATGTTTGGCTCCATCACACATTGTTCAGACTACGGACTCTGACACTCCTCACTATGCCTTCTCTGGTGCTTCTGAGTTTCACAGGCAGGCTCGGGTGTCTGCGGTTCTGCAGGATGACGGCTTGCAGAGCATGGTCAAGACATAGGTCTCCCGCAACATGTGATCTAAAAGGTAACCAGAAGACTAGCAGAAATTAACTCCTACTAGTCCGATCACTAATGAGCAGACAGCTGTCTGCTCATTAGTGATCGGACTAACAGGAGTTAATTTCTGCTAGCCTTCTGGTTACCTTTTAGATCACATGTTGCGGGAAACCTATGTCTTGACCATGCTCTGCAGGCCGTCATCCTGCAAAACCGGTTTGTCACCTTTTGGTATGTAGGCCGGCTTCCTACAAAGCTGGCTTACCTTTTTGGCCTCTCCCTGACCTTGGGGGAGAGGTTCCTCCAGGCCTCGATTTGGACTCCCTTCCGCTTTATTACAGAGCCGATCCTCCTGCAGGGCCGGCAGTGATATTTCTGGTTTTGGCAAATACTTGGCTCTGGTCTACTTGCTTCCTCCCTGATCTTGTCCCACTACTGCTCCCCTCTTCCATCTCTCCCAACTTCCTCCCTCTACCCGTGTCTGCATTCCCTGACCGCTTTGTGACTTCTCTCCATCTCATCCCCTGATTCCGTCTAGCTCGTCCCAGTGTTCTGTCCTCCTCCATCCGTGTATCTCCCTCTGTCTAATCCACTTTCTCCACTCCTTCCCATCCATATGGACTAATCTCATTCCTACTTACTGAATGACTCCTTCTGTGTACAAACTTCGGCTAGTGCTTTGACTCTTTCTCGGTTTTTCCTATTGTCCTGACGTTACCTCTCTGTGTATCGACCTTGGCCTGTTTGACTACTCTCCCTTAGGTTCTGCGCCACCTAGTGTTTGTTCTAACAGTTCCTGTCTGTTTGTGCTTTGGCGACATCTGGTGATTTAGCCTCTAACTGCACCAGGTATAGCTTCACAACCTATCACAGTTAAGGCCACGTTACATGCAGCGACGTATCTAACAATATATCGCCGGGGTCACGGATTCCATGACACATATTCGGCATCGTTAGCGACGTCGTTGCGTGTGACACCAACGAACGAGCATTAACGATGGAAAATACTCACCTTATCGTCCATCGTTGACACGTCGTTCATTTTCAAAAAAATGTTGATTGTGGAGAACGCAGGTTGTTCATCGTTCCCGAGGCACCACACATCGCTATGTGTGACACCTCGGGACCGACGAACTACAGCTTACCTGCGTGCACCGGCAATGTGGAAGGAAGGAGGTGGGCGGGATGTTACATCCCGCTCATCTCCGCCCCTCCCCTTCTATTGGGCGGCCGCTGAGTGACGTCGCTGTGACGCCGAATGTCCCTCCCCCTTCAGGAAGAGGATGATTGCCGCCCACAGCGAGGTCATTTGGAAGGTAAGTATGTGTGACGGGGGTTACCGACTTTGTGCGACACGGGCAACAAATTGCCCGTAACGCACAAACGTTGGGGGCGGGTGCGATCACACATGCGATCACACGATAAATCAACGCGTGTAGCGGGGCCTTTACTCCCCGCCTTTTTAAGATGGAGGAATTTGTCTTCCCATGCTGACTATAGCTTTTTGGTAAACCGGTCCATGTACTGTTGTATTTCAGTAACTGGTGATTTACTACATTTTGATTGGTGTGCTGTAGAATTCCTCCTGCCATCTGGTAATTTCCTTTCTGTTGAAAACCAGAAGAAAAAAATTCCCATAAAAAATAACCTTTCATGAATCATTTAAAAAGGTATAAAATTTACCAAAAATTACTCACCCTAATAGTGTAAGGACAACAAAAGGTAAATACCAGAAGGAGGGAGGGGGTGGGGAAACTATCCCTAATTTACCCCTAATTTTTGCCCTACCTATCAATGGAGGGTATCCCATTCACCGACGGGAGACCATAGAATCACCCTAGATTGCCCTACACTACACTAATACGTGCACCAAACGTGAAATTAAAATAGAATCCCAATACTGAAGTATAGATTGTCAACATAATAGTATGACTTATCTGGCAGAAGTACATCAGATCTTCATGATCAGATGTCGTCCTGACGCGTTTCTCCCTGTTAACTTCCCAGGGTTCATCAGGGGACAGCCAAATAAGTCATACTATTATGTTGACAATCTATACTATTAGGATTCTATTTTAATTTCACGTTTGGTGCACATATTAGTGAATGTGACGCCCTGGACTAGTCGGGTCGTCCCAGGTAGTCACACACAACACCACACCCCCTCCCAGTTAGGTAACACCAGCCAACCTAAAAACCTTGTCACCACCCTCCAGGTTTGATGTCCACACCAGGGGGGCGGAGCCAGGTGGTTGGCTCCGCCCACCCAGGAGTTCACAGGCCTGGAGGCGGGAAAACTGAGTCTAGTCAAGTTCAGAGTCGAGTGAAGAGCAGTCAAGGTCACGGGCAGTCCTGTGTCCGTGCCCTGATAAGAGACTACCAGGTGGCTGGGTCGGAGCCCAGTCGCCATTGGCAAGGAGGCAGATGGTGGTGGCCACCTGCAGGAGACCGAGAATACGACCGGTGGAACCATAAGGGACCGGGACAGGATAGTGGCCCGCCGGGACCAAACCGGGGAGCCAACTGGATACCGGAGCACCAGGCAGGGTACTCAGACCCAGTACAAAGCCCTGACCCAACAGGGCCAAGTCGAATCAACTGATTGCGGACTGGACTTAAGGACCTATCCCACACAAGTCCCTTTAGAAGACAACAGCCCAACCATACAGGGTAAAGCTACCGCCAAGAAAGGGCCAGCGTCTGTGGGCTCCTACGGCATATACAAGTCGGGGAGTGGACTACCGGTGTCTAAGCATAGGAGTCAAACATTTACATACAGAGGTGCAGGAGAAAGGCGGAAACCACCAACCTATTCTGGGAGAAGCTGCAGCCGTCTGCGGGCCCCGTTCATCACTCCGTTTGGTTTACCAGCGACTCCAGTGTCTTGTATCAGAGTGAGTACACCAGTGCCATCAGGCACCATGCCGCACTGCACTGCAACACTTCACCCTGCACCCCGGCCCTCGCCTACTGGGCCCCGGGACCAACACCCCCTACCCACAGAGCGGTCAATACCTAGCTGCATCATTACACCGCTCCTGGGATCCCCCATACCGTCACCGCAGCGGTGGTGTCTACAATCACCACAACCCGTGGGTGGCGTCACGAACTAACATCCAAAACCAAACCACCGCGGCCCCGGCCGTGGGACTCCTCACCCAAATCCCCGCATGTAGCGCCAACTCCCTTGCAGAGCGACGTGACCCCCAGGTCCGTGAGAGGCTCGAGCCACCACCCGCATTACGAGCACGGATCCAAGCGGCTCGGCGGTCGCAGCCGAGCCCGCGGGGCGGTACCCATCATGTACAGAAATCTAGGGTGATTCTAGGGTCTCCCGTCGGTGAATGGGGGCGCCCTAGGGTGTCATACCTTCCATTGATAGGTAGGGCTAAACATAGGGGTAAATTAGGGATAGTTTCCTCCCCACTCCTTCTGGTATTTACCTTTTGTAAGCCTTACACTATTGGGGTGAGTGTTACACTTTTTGGTAAATTTTATACCTTTTATATACCGTACCGTACATATTAAAGGTTATTTTTTATAGGAATTTTTTTCTTCTGGTTTTCAACATATTGGTTCTCTTTGTAAAATTAGCTGCGGCTTTGAACTATTTTTTAATTTCCTCTCTGCTCTTAGTTTTTGGTTTCTGATTACTCTGTGTGAGCATGCTGTGAAATAGAGTTTTTGTTTCCCTTCTTTGCTTATCACTATTGGTGTTAGCGCAATCTTGTTCTGCCCCCCGGGGTAGGGAGGTAAGGGCTACTAGATCAGGGTGGGTCAGGAGCGGGGTCAGACATCCTCACCATCAGAGGTAACTCTGAGATAAGGGATAGCCAGGGCCCCACTATGCTTAGAGCTAGTCTAGGATCCCCAGTCCCCACTCTCCCCTGGTTACTGTGAGAGATGCTGAGACTTCTCCGCACTACAGTATAGAGATGCAAGACTTGTTGGGGATGTGGCCATGGACTGGACCAGAATTTTGCATGCAAAAGATGGTGAACAACCTGATTATTTAATGACTCAGTACATGCTCTGTTATTTTTTTAATAAATTGGAAAATGGAAATCTAATTTATCAGAATTTTTAAATCTCAAAAACTGCCCTCAGTATAATTTATTTATGGGAATCTGGCTCTCAATAATGTATCAGATACTTGAGATAACAGCTGTTATCAGAAAATAAACTTTTCTTGCCATTTACGGAATATGAAAATGTAAAACAAAGCAAAAATAAAACAGCTCACCTATGGTTCAGGCTGTGGGTGTGCGTGGAGCTCGGAAATCCGTTAGGTATCTCGTGAAGACATCATGAAAATGCAAGAAAATAAAAGAAATTCCAGCTCCTTAAAATTCCAGGATTACTTTATTTGAAAATGCACTAAAATACTGTATATAAATACATAAATGCAGTTAAATGCAAATGATTTGCCAGCGTGGCTGTTATCACTGAGAATAGTCTGGCTCTATTCGTTGTAATTACGCCCATTTGGTCAAGATTGACATTCTCCTGACTTGATGTGTCTTCTCTTCTGTGAGTAGGAAGAAAAAGCAACCCACGTGTGCAAGCACAGAAGAGAAGACTGAGCAAGTTAGGGCAATACTAATCATGCCCATGGGGAGTGTTTACAGCGTGTAAGCCGATCTGCTGTCAATTAAGATATGTCACCTCGGACTAGTCAGCTACATTTGCATGTGCCAAGGATGGTTACAGGGGTTATCCCATGAGCAAAGTAATAGATCTTGGAATATTAATAATTTACACAATCAGATGTGTTTAAAAAAAATGTTTCTTGGCTGAGATAATCTTATATATGTGCCCCTGTTGTGTATTGTTTAATGGCCTACAGAGACATGGTCTGATCCTATCACATCTCCTGGGCAGGCTAGGATGCAAAAGAGAATACAAACACTACAGTATGGGAGCAAAAATAATTCTTTCTTTGGGGTAAAACCTTTTTTTTTAAACAGGCATGGAAATTATTATTATTATTATTTTTTAGTATTATAACGCCATTAATTCCATGGTGCTTTACAAGTGAGAAAGGGTATACATAAAAACAAGTACAACAATCATTAACAGTAGAAAACAGACTTGTATAGGAGGAGAGCGGACCCTGCCCACGAGGGCTCACAGTCTACAGGGAATGGGTAATGGTACAATAGGTGAGGACAGAGCTGGTTGCACAGTGGTGTACTGCACTGAGGGTTATTGTAGGTTGTAGGCTTGTCAGAAGAGGTGGGTCTTCAAGTTCCTCTTGAAGCTTTTCACGGTAGGAGAGAATCTGATATGCTGGGGTAGAGTGTTCCAGAGTATGGGGGAGGCACGGGAGAAATCTTGTATGCAATTGTGGGAAGAGGAGATAAAGATGAGTATAGAAGGAGATCTTGTGAGGATTTGAGGTTGCGTGCAGATAGGTACCGGGAGACTAGGTCACAGATGTAAGGAGGAGACAGGTTGTGGATGTCTTTGGAGGTCATGGTTAATTTTTTGACCTGGAGTCTTTGGGCAATGGAAAGCCAGTGAAGGGATTGGCAGAGTGGCGAGTGACCTCCACTGCAGGCGTCCTCTCACCTCACACTGTGATCCTGTCACCCCTTCACCCATGAGCATACTCTGCAAAAACGTGTGGAACCTTACCATTATTTGCAATCCTCCGGTTGTCCTCCGAGACCCGCATTTCCATATTCTGACCAGTGATGCAACGACCTTGAAAAAGGCTTTATGCCGAAACGTTGGTGCCGTTGCTCTGGTTAGGTTCCTTTTGCAGTGTACTAGCCAATAAATTCACTTTTGCATAATTCCCCTCTCGTCTTCAATTTGAGTGCTGGGATTCGCTTTACAGTAGGTCATTGGTGACTTTAGTTAGGGCAGTTTCAGTAGTGTGATGCTGTCAGAAGCCAGATTGTAGCTGGTCAAAGAGGAAGCAGGAGGAAAGGTATGAGGATAGTTCAAGATGGATATGCTGTTGCAGTAGTTTTGAGGCATAGGGGAGAAGGGATATGGGACGGTAGCTAGATACAGAGGATAGGTCAAGAGAGGGCTTTTTGATGATGGGTGTGATTGAAGCATGTTTAAAGCATGAAGGGAATACACCAGTTGATAGGGATAGGTTGAAGAGATGGGTTAGGGCTGGGATGAGGACTGCAGTGATGTTGGGGATGAGGTGCTACGGGAGCAGGTCAAGTGCACAGGTGGTTAGATGTGATCTTGAGAGTAGAGTGGAAAGATGATTTTCTGTCATGGGGGAGAAGCTGGATTTGGAGGAAGATGGCTGAGTAGCTATGATGAGGGGCTGTGGGGATTGTGGGTTAAAGCTTGCTTTGATGTTGCCAATCTTTTGCTTGAAGAAAGAGGCAAAGTCTTCATCTGAGATGAGAGGAGAGGGAGGTGGCGGCGGGGGACTGAGGAGAGAATTGAAACTGTTGAATAGCTGTTTAGGGTTATGAGATAGAATTACAAAAGAAAAACGAGAAGAGGGCACTCCTGTGTGCAAAAGTTAATTTTCTACGATAGATATAATCAGTTACACTCACCTAAGAGTGTTGCACTGCAGGTACAATACTGTCAAATAGCGCTAGCAGGGGGATCTGGATTACCCCGTTGGTCACCGTCAAGGATTTTAAGGAGATAATCCCGCAGCATATTCTGATCCTGTCGCTGCTGACACTTGAAGCTCATGCAGCCCTCCTGTTCTCCGGTTGGTGTCTCACCATGTTCCTGAATTAGATAGGAGGAACCCCGTTCCCAAAGGGTTCGGTGTCAAGCCAATCTAATAGTTCACGTCAGTGTAGTTAATACTCGTACTGCTGGAGCTGCGGCACCCCGTGGACTCCCAAAGAAGAAGCAAATTATCAAAGAAACCAAAAAAAACACGGTAAAGAAGGGCGCTGCTTACGAAGAAGATAAGAGATTGAGCTACTAGCTCAATCTCTTATCTCCTTCATGAGTAGCGCCCTTCTTTACTTTGTTTTTTTTTGTTTCTTTGATGGATTGTGAGATAGAGAGGATATGAGGGATGAGAAGTAGGTTTGTTTTGCAGCAGTGAGTGCTGATGTGAAAGTGGTGAGGAACTCTTTTTATGCAACAAAGTGCTCACTGGAATGAGACATCTTCCATCAGCAATTCTGGAAGCCCGTCTCAGTTGTTTAGTCTGGCTCGTGTTTGTTTTGGTATGTGTGAGGGGGACGGCCGATTCAAGAGCTGCAGAGTATATGTAGTGTTATATGAAGTGCATCTGCGTCTTGTAAGGAAGCAATGTCTGTGAAAGGAAGAAGGGACTGAAAAAGGGAGTGTAAATCAAAGTGATTGATATTTCTGCGACGGTGCGAAAGTTGGTGAAGGGGGAGTTGTGTATTTGGAGAAGAGAGGGAAGATAATGTGAGTAGGTTGTGGTCAGTCAAAGGGAGAGGTGAGTTAGAGAGGTTAGATAAGGAACAGAGGAGAGTGAAGATGAGGTCCAGCGTGTGGCCATCTTTGTAAGTAGCTGAAGAAGACCATTGAGTGAGGCCGAAGGAGGAAGTGAGTGTTAAAAGTTTAGAGACAGATGAGTGAGATGTGACAATGGGGATGTTGAAATCGCCCATGATGATAGTGGGGATGTCGGTGGAAAGGAAGTGTAGTAGCCAGGTGGTGAAATGGTCAAAAAAGGTAGTGGCTGGCCCTGGAGGGCGATAAATGATAGCCAATTGGAGGTTGGAGGGGGAGTAGATGCGGACAGAGTGCACCTCAAAGAGGGGAGAGTAACAGAGGGTGGAAGTGGAATTGGTATAAAGGAGCATTGGTCAGAGAGGAGCAAACCAACTCCTCCACCATGCTTGTTGCTGGGGCGGAAAGTGCAGCAGGAGAAGCTGTGTCGGATGGGGTGAGCCAGGTTTCTGTGATGGCGAGGAAGGAGAGTTTATTAGTGATAAAAAGATTATGGATGTAGGAAAGTTTGTTGCAGACAGAGCGAGCATTCCATAGAGTTCCTGTTAGTGGGACTGGGGGAGCGGGGGCCGGGTGAATGGGTATAAGGTTAGAAGGGTTGCAAAAATTGTCATAGATCGTGGATGAGGTTTCAAAGTGACAATGGGGGGGTGATGAGGAGGACCAGGATTGGGAGAGATATCACCAGCAATGAGGAGAAGCAGTGGGAGTGTTATTAGGTGGGAGCAGGAGAGGCCATGAGGAAATGTTTTACCTCACAAAAGAATCAGCTGTTATCCAATGCTATAATGTCTTTATACTCTCTTTTGCTTCTTCCCATGGCCCTGAAGATGTGGTACGATCAGATATTGTTCCCGTATGGTCAGACACAGCCATTACACAATTGTCACGCTAGGTATGGGGACGTACCAAGTGAACTGCGAAAGGGAAGGAAAAAACTGCGTCTAGGGAAGGGGAAGATGGTGACCAATGACCAAACCTACTGCTGGTCCCTGGGGTTCCTCATCCTAGATAGGTTCTGCACCTATGCGCCGAGCCAGATACCTGACCCTAGGTATCCCTAGTGCTGGGCACTCAATAGGGAATGGATGGGATGATCTCTTTGTCAACCCCCTAAATATTAGAGGAAACACAAGGAGGACACACAGAGGGAAAATGCATGAACTACTTGTCTACAGATAACACAGGCAGACGTTCAGAAAAGTCTTCACCAACGATGCAACAGAGGAGTACAAGCCACCTATTTGCAACCAACCAACTCTTGAATAAACTGAATATCAACAGCCCCAGTCTCAGGAAGGAAGGGAGTATTTAAGCACCAAGAGAATGCTGATGATCAGCAGCTGGGTGGAAGGTGAGCTCCTGCTGGGTCCAAAAGGGATAGAGATGAATCTAGCAGGAAAGTTACCTATACCAATGAATACTGACAGCAGGAACAATGGAAAGTCAGGGAGCATTCTGCGCAGCCAGACGCTGTGACCTTCTAAAGCCTGAAACCACATGACTGTCTGTCACACGTGACTCACCCGTGACAACAGTAGATAGCAGGGACACATTTATAAGATTATCTCAGCACAGGAATATTTTTTTAACACATTCAAGTGTGGAAATTTTTATTATTCCAAGATCTATCGGTTAAAATGAACCTCAAGATTAACTTTGTTCATGCAAAAACCCCTTTAAATGTTTATTTTTCCAATAATACCAGCTATTGTGCATCAAATACATAATTGGGTAGTTGGGATCTCATTCTAACTAGTCTTGGGAGTGGTATCTGTGGCTGTAGGGACCTGAAAAGTTCCCTTTAAATATACAATCTTTTACTACTGGACGATGCAACCAGCACTCAGTAATAACACGAAGACTATATTAATTTTTAATATAGTACATAGAAAAGAAGAGAAATAATACTGTATGGGATCATTCAATTGATCGTCTAATTAGAATAGATGCAATCTTATGGGAAAAAAAAGTAACTTTTAAAGAAGTATTCATATAGAACAGCAAAAAAACCTGAATTGTCTCACTGAGACAGAAATAAAATCCCGTCTTTGTTCTATAAATTGTGGGTGGAAATATGCAAATGCCTCTAATCACTCTTATAAGTGATGCCTGTCATAATTTCATCACTCTGATGTTCTGGTCTTCTATGGAGGCAGTATTTGTGGTTAATATATTGGAGAGAGACCTGCAGAACCCCATAAATGCTGCAATGATTGCTACTAATTAAAAAAAAAATTGATTTTAGTGCATAAAATTACTTAAGAGGTTATCATCTCCTTTAAGGAATTACAATTGTTGACTTTCAGAAAGGAAAAACTGAATAAAATAAGGAGCAAAAGTTTATATACCAAGAAAAGATGACCATGCAGCTACTATGGGGCACATGAAGAACAGAGGCAATTTATGGTTGCCTTTGTCCCCACTTAATTGATAAATAACAACACACGGATATGATATCCAAAAATGTTCTAATATTAACATGTTAGTAACATTTTCTTGAGATGAACTTTCCTAGAATGTCTAATAGCCTCCCAGAAAAAGAAGAGATCTCTTTCCCTCCTTATGCCTTGAACAATTGGTAAGTCTTCAACGAACCACCAAAACTTCAAGAATCATTGCTTCCCGCAAGTTTCTTGGGCATGATGCTATAACCTGGGTAATTAGATGAAGTCCTGCCATGCAACGTAAAAGGAGAACTAGATGTGGAGGGGCATAAAATTCTATGTAGAAAGATCATAATACAAATGATTTTTTGAGGTCTGAAAAGCTCTATTACACTTTTGTCAATACTACAGTGAAGGAAATAACTATTTGACCCCTTGCTGATTTTGTAAGCTTGCCCACTGACAAAGACATGCGTGCCACTCCCGTGGCAGCAGCCGAGCTGCTCGGATCCGGGTTCTCAGTGGCTCGAGGGTCTCCGGACCCGGGGATCGTGCAGCCACTCAAATCAAGAGGGTTATTTACAAGGGATTTTATAGAGTTCGTGACCCCAACCATGGTATGTGGTAATTAGGAGTACCACCGCTGCAGTTGGGAGTACCCGGGGGTGATGGAATGGGGCAGCCAGGTGTTAGAACCCTCCATGGGTAGGGAGGAATACCCCGGGACTCAGTGCTTTGGAGGGGAATGCCGTTGGGCGCAGAGGAGTCCCTTTGATACTCACTCAGTCCATTAAGAAGACACCGACAACTGGTAAAACAAGTCTCTGGACACCGCTGCTGCTGAGGGGAGCTAGTTCGAGTCCCGTCCCCAATGGTGCTGCCTGGTGATCCGTGACCTGCCTCCTGGCACTAAGTTTACTTCTCTGGTGGTCCCGGTAGTGTGAAACATGCCAGGTCCAACTCCCAACTATGGCTAAGTGTGGGAGCTTGCTCTCAGGGCTCACGCTTGGGATTTTGTGGACCGTTTTGGATTGGAAAGTCCAATCCCCCTCGTTGCATTAGTGCCCCGATTTTGGAGTGGGTGGGGAACGGATCTTGAAGGCTCCGTTCTCCGCGGGTAAATTTTCGGGTTGCCTGAAGCTACCCCCCCAACCTAGGGTCCACGTACCCCGTGGTGCCTCGGTCCTGGACCGGTGATGGTGCAAGGCCATCGGCTGTTTTCCTCGACAGATCTTTGCCCCTTGCCACGATCCCCTGCAACCGGGGGTCCGACTCCTCTAGGCCCAGACCACCGTCTGTCACCTAGATAGTTTTCCAGGAGCTCCACTCCCAACCTCCTCTCACTTTCACTGCTCAGTCTACTATCTCTTTTTGACACTCCTCACCTCCCCTCCCCATCCCCCAGGTAGGCAACTCTATTCCACTCAAGCCGTCCACTGGTGTGTTTGGTGGGTGTGGTGCAGGGTATATCTAGGATTTGATTAGCTGATGTAGGCAACACCATATGGTTAGGGACCCAAAACCAAGAAGGAGGTGGATACTGCACAGGAGGGCAGATTGTGCAATACCCTGTGACAACCCGATAGTCCAGGGGCGTCACACATGAACAGTCTATCATTTTAAGGGTAGGTTAATTTTAACAGTTAGAGATAAAATATCCAAATTAAAATTCAGAAAAACACATAAAAATGTATAAATTATATAAATGTATTTGCATTTTACAGAGATAAATAAGTATTTGATCCCTCTGACAAACAAGATTTAATACTTGGTGGCAAAACCCTTGTTGGCAGCACAGACATTTTTTGTAGTTGATGAGGAGGTTTGCGCACATGTCAGGAGGAATTTTGCTCCACTCCTCTTTGCAGATCATTTCTAAATCATTAGAATTTTGAGGCTATTGCTAGGCAACTTGGACCTTCAGCTCTCTCCATTATTTTTCTGTGGGATTAAGGTCTGGAGACTGACTAGGCCACTCCATGACCTTAATGTGCTTCTTTTTGAGCCGCTCCTTTGTTGTCTTGGCTGCATGTTTTGGGTCATTGTTGTGCTTGAAGACCCAGCCATGACCCATTCTTAATGTCCTGGCAGAGGGAAGGAGGTTGTCACTCGGGATTTTTAGGTACATGGCTCCATCCATTGTCACATTGATGCAGTGAAGAAGTCCTGTGCTCTTGGCAATAAAACACCTCCAAAACATAATGTTTCCACCTCCATGATTGACAGTGGGTACGGTGTTATTTGGGTCATAGGCAGCATATCTCTTCCTCCAAACACGGCGAGTTGAGTTAAGGCCAAAGGCCAAAGAGCTCAATTTGTGTCTCTTCTGACCAGAGCACCTTCTCCCATTCACTCTCAGAATCATCCAGGTGTTCATTGGCAAACTTCCCTTGGGCCTGCACATGAGTCTTCTTGAGGAGTGGCACTTTAGGATTTTAAGCCATTACGGCGTTATGTGTTACCAATAGTTTTCTTGATGACAGTGGTCCCAGCTGCCTTGAGATCATTTAAAAGTTCCCCGCATGTAGATTTAGGTTGATCTCTCACCTTCCTCATGATCCTGAATACCCCATGAGGTGAGAATTTGCATGATGCCCCAGATCGATGTCGATTGATACTCATTTTACATTTCTTCCATTTTCTTAGTATTGCACCAATGGGTGTCTCCTTCTCACCCAGTGTTTTACTTATGGTTTTATAGCCCCTTCTAGCCTTGTGCAGTTCTATGATCTTGCCCCTGACATCCTTAGAAAGCTCTTTGGTCTTGCCCATGTTGTAGAAATTAGAGTCCGACTGATTAATTGATTCTGTGAACAGGAGTATTTTATATACAGGTGACAATGTAAGATGGCTGTCTATAATGCAGGAAACGAGTTGATTAGGAGCGTCTAACTGGTCTGTAGGAGCCAGACCTCTTAATAGTTGGTAGGGGATCAAATACTTATTTCTCTCTGCAAAATGCAAATACATTTATATAATTTATAGAGATGAGCCAATCTCTAGAGGCTCGAGTTCGGTTCGGTTCGTCGAACGAAGCCCGCATTCGAATTCGGTTCGGAGAGCCGTTCGACGAACCTCTCGAACCCCATAGAAAACACTGGGAGGCAATCACAAACACATAAAAACACATAGAAAACACCTTCAAAGGTGTCCAAAAGGAGACAAACAACTCACAAGACAACACAAACACATGGGAAATTGACAAGGACAAATACTCATGCGAAAACAAAACAGCTGGACGAGGAAAAAGAGGACGAGACACAGATATAGGCATGGCATGCCCTTCTAAAATCATGTAAAAAACAGAAAGGGGACTCACAGCGGAGTCTCCCTTCTTTCCAAAAATCAGGCCCCACAGACACCACTTCAGTGGCAGCACTTGTGCCCCAGTTGTACACTTCACAGGTGCATTTGCATCAAGCACATTCAAAAATACGCCAGCCTTAACTGTCCCCGGGATGACACCGGTGTAGGTAGCAAAGTCTTTGCTGATCCATGATTGGATCATTTTTAAAAACACAGCAAGGGGACTCCAAGCAGAGTCTCCCTTTTTTTTCCAAAAATTGGGCCCCACAGACACCACTTCAGTGGTAGCACTTGTGCCCCAGTTGTATACTTCACAGGTACATTTGCATCAAGCACATTCAAAAATACACCAGCCTTATCTGCCTCCGGGATGATACCGATGTAGGTAGCAAAGTCTTTGCTGATCCATGATTTGTTCATCTTGGATCATTTTTAAAAACACAGCAAGGGGACTCCAAGCGGAGTCTCCCTTTTTTCCAAATATTGGGCCTCACAGACACCACTTCAGTGGCAGCACTTGTGCCCCAGTTGTACACATCACAGGTACATTTGCATCAAGCACATTCAAAAATACGACAGCCTTAACTGTCCCCGGGATCACACCGGTGTAGGTAGCAAAGTCTTTGCTGATCCATGATTTGTTCATCTTGGATCATTTTTAAAAATACAGCACGGGGACTCCAAACGGAGTCTCTCTTTTTACCAAAAATTGGGCCACACACACCACTTCAGTGGCATCACTTGGGCTCCAGTTGCAAACTGGACAGGTTGATTTGCATCAAGCACATTCAAAAATACGCCAGCCTTTACTCTCCCCAGGATGACACAGGGGTAGTAAAGTCCTTGCGGATCCATGACTTGTTCATCTTGATGAACGTTAGTCTGTCCACATTGTCACTGGACAGATGCGTGCGCTTATCTGTCAGCACACACCCAGCAGCACTAAAGACACGTTCAGAGACAACGCTGGCTGCGGCACACGACAAGATCTCCAAGGCGTAAGTGGCGAGGTCAGGCCATTTTTCAAGATTTGAAGTCTAAAATGAGCAGGGCTCCAGTTGCAAAGTCATGGCATCGATGTTCATTTGGAGATACTCCTGTATCATCCTCTCCAGCCATTGACTATGTGTCAGACTTCTTGTCTCTTGTGGCCTTGCATTGGATGGAATAAAGAAATTATGAAACGATTCCATGAAATTGTTGTTACCAGCACCAGATACGGTGTTGCTGGTATGGTTTGAGTGATAATGACGACACAGTCCCATGCTTGGCAAGTGACAACTGGGAGATTCATTCCGTGCACCACTGGTGTTTGGTGGAAAAGCCGAGCTAAGATTGAGTAACAGCTTCTGCTGATACTCCTGCATACGTGTGACCCTTTCTATGGCTGGAATTATTTCACCCTATTTGGACTTGTACCGGGGATCTAATAATGTGGCAACCCTGTAGTCATCATCACTTCTAATGTTGACAATCCGAGGGTCATGTTGGAGGTAGTGCAGCAAGAAGGCGCTCATGTGTCTTGCGCATCCATGCAGACCAAGTCCTCGCTGTGTTTGTGGCGTAGAGGTGATAACCGTGCTTTCTTCCGCTGACATCTCCCCTCCAACCTCGTTCAACCAAAATTTGACCAAGGTCTCCCTCATCTGCTGAGTCTTCCATGTCCATCGAGAGCTCGTCCTCCATTTATTCATGGTCTCCTGCACCTTCTTCAACATTTTGGCTGCTACCATGCTTCCTTGTTAATCCCTCTCCCCCACCGTCCCATGCCTGCCGCCTTGTTGATGCTGAACGTCTGGACATTGTAGATGTTGGTATCCCTTGCGCATATGAATCCTCCTGTACTTCCTTCCCTTCCTCTTGTCCCACCCCCTGACTCCGAATAGTGTTTAGCGTGTGCTCCAGCATGTAAATGACTGGAATTGTCATGCTGATAATGGCATTGACATCTTCATCGCCATGTCGAAACTGTGCAGAAGGGTGCATAGGTCCTTGATCTGAGACCACTCCAGCAGTGTGATCTGCCCCACCTCTGTATCTCGTTGGCCCAGGCTATACGTCATAACGTATTGCACCAGGGCTCGGCGGTGCTGTCACAGTCGCTGTAACATGTGTAGAGTCGAATTCCAGCGTGTTGATTCATCGCATTTCAGGCGATGAACCGGCAGGCTGAAAGAGTTCTGGAGCGATGCAAGTTGGTCAGCTGCGGTGGTTGAAGGGCGGAAGTGAGCAGAGAGTGACCATGCCCTGTGCAGAAGCCCATCTAGGCCGGGATAGTGGGTTAAAAATTGCTGGACAACAAGGTTCAACACTTGAGCCATACAAGGCAAGTGTGTCACCTTGCCCCAGCGAAGGGCCGCACCCAGGTTTGCAGCATTGTCACACACGGCCTTCCCTGGCTGCAGGTTGAGTGGAGACAACCATTTACGAAATTCGCTCACAAGAGCTGACCACAACTCCTTCGCTGTGTGACTTATTTCCAAGAGATTTCAAGGTAAAGACCGCCTGATGCCATTGCGCTCTGCTTCCAGCATAGTAAAGAGGTGTGCGTGATTCCTTGTGTGCAGATACAACGCGGGTGGCCTGACCAGGCAGGCTTGGGGCGGAGGTGGAGGACCCAGACGAGGTTGAGGAGGCAGAAGCAGTGGAGGAACTTCTACATAAAGAGGATTGACGCACAAATCGTGGGGACGGCAAGACTTGTTCAGCAGACCCTTCTCCAACCCAGTGCCCAGTCAGCGACATTTAACGCCCCTGTCCATGCTTACTGGTCCAAGTATCGGTGGTGAAATGCACCCGGTCACACACAGAGTTTCTCAAGGAAGCGGTGATGTTGTGTGCGACATGCTGGTGTAGCGCAGGCACACCTTTCTTGGAGAAGTAGTGACGAGTGGGCATCTGGTACTGGGGCACTGCGACGGACATAAGGTCTTGAAAATCCTCTGTGTCCACCAGGGGGAACAGCAGCATTTCGGTAGCCAAGAGCGTACAGAGGGATAAAGTCAACTTCTTAGGCTAGTTTCACACTTGCGTTGGGCGAAATCCGCTGGCTCCGTTGCTGCGTCGTTTTGACGCATCCGTTTTTTTTGTGGTGTCAACGGATGCAACGGATCCGTTATTTCACAGTAATCCGTTGGCTGATTCCTGTGAAATAACAGACCGTTGCATCCGTTTGGCGTCCGTTAGGCGTCCATCTAACGGAATCCGTCGGCTCTGTTTTTTTTCTTTTTTCATTTTTTTTCATTCTGGGCATGCTCAGTAGAAATTAGCGGCATCCAGCAGCGGATTCCATTGTTAAGCACTTAGCAACGGAATCCGCTACCATAGGGAAACATTGAAAATTTTAACGGAAGCAACGGAATCCGCTGGTCGGCGTCATTTTGATGCAAGCCATTTAACGTTACATTCAGCGTTGCTTCTGCTCGGCGGAAGCAACGGAGCGTTGGCCAACGGAAGCAACGCAGGTACTTTTGGCACAATCCGTCATCAATGCAAGTCTATGGGAAACAGCGGAATCCGTTAAAAGGATTCCGCTGTTTCCCAAGACAGCGGATTGCGCCAAAAAAAAACAACGCAAGTGGGAAAGTACCCTTAGCTTTGTCATGGCTCGGAGGAAATGGCCTTTTATTTGTCCACATCTGAGGGACAGATCTGGCTGCTTTGTGGAGATGGTGGTGATTAGGGTGTCCCTGGAAAAATGCAGGTCTGTGAGGAAAGTGCAGGCGGAGACATGATGTTGCCTTCATCCAAAGTTGGTGCTCTCGATGTCTGAGAGAGCTGTACACCAGCACTTGTTTCCCCTTCCAAACCAACTGATGAGCTACCAAGCAATCTGCCTGTTGCAGTTAAAGTGGTGGAAGGTCTGCGTGGAAAACCAGAAGTGACAGCTGTCCCCACAGTCATAGAAGATGAATAGCGCGCGGAGGAACTTGAAGGGGAAGACGGTGTTTGGCCTGCTCCGCTAGGCTGCATAACAGATGGCTGGGAGAAAAACGGGTTAAATGCTGCGCTAGAAACCACGATTCCGATGGATTAAATAAATCCTTTCCTTTATTGGCACAAGTCAACGCGTTTCGAAAGCATATCCACTTTCTTCATCAGGACAAGACAGTACAAGAAAAGAATGACATTCTTTTCTTGTACTGTCTTGTCCTGATGAAGAAAGTGGATATGCTTTCGAAACGCGTTGACTTGTGCCAATAAAGGAAAGGATTTATTTTATCCATCGGAATCGTGGTTTCTAGCGCAGCATTTAACCCGTTTTTCTCCCAGCCATCTGTTATCTGCCAATTCTGCATCGGGGCTGCTGCTGACCACTGCTATATCATCAGCTTATATGCTTGCATTGGAGTTGTGCCAGTCACAACTGAAGCAGGTGAGTACCTGTCTTTACTTTTGCATACCCTTGTCTACCAGATAAGACCCTATTTCTGCGCTTGTTTCTTCCACAGTTTTTTTCCTAAACCGCTAGGCTGCATGGCAGCATGGTGAGCTTCCCACTGGGACTTATGCTTGTTATTCATGTGACGATTTATGGAAGAAGTTGTCAAACTGGTGAGTTTTTGGCCTCTACTTTTAGATTGCCGACAAATTTTACAGATCACATGATTTGGACGATCCCTTTGCAAGGTCAAAAAAGGACCAGGCTAGGCAAGGCTTAGAGGCCATGCGACCTGCAGGGCTACCCCGACTTGTGGTCAGAGGCAGTGTTGTGGCTGACTATGCAGTTGTAGACACTCTTCCAGTACTCCGACTCTGTCCAGGAAGGTGCAAGGTAACTTCGTCGTCAGTTGCATCCTCCTCCACCACCACCACTTCCTCGAGTGCCTGACTGTGGGTTGACAGTAAGTGGGATCTAGAATGTCATCATCAAGCGTTGTGTTTGCCCTCCCCTTGCCCTCAGACCTAACCTCGTCCTGCCCTGACTGAATAGTTAAGTTGTCATCCCAATCAGGTATCTGCGTCTCATCGTCATCAGTATGTTCCTCATTGTCTATTTCAACAGGTGTTTCAGTTTATGAATAAGGGTCAACATTATGCTCAGAAACAAGCTTCTGGGCATCACTGCAGACCGTTTCCTAGTTGTACTCACTGTAGCTTGGGAGCAGACCTCTGATTCCCAGGCTATAGTGTGACTGAACAGTTCTACAGACTCAGCCATCTCTGTTACACCATACTGTGCAGGGCGGGTGGAAACTTGAGAGCTGGGAGAAAGCAAGTGTGATTGGGATGACAACTCAAAGGACTGTTGTTTTTTGGATGTTGAAGTTGAGGTGGAGGAGAGGGCACTTGTTGGAGCAGTTGAGATCCATTCAAGCATGTTCTGTTTTTGTGCATCATCTACCTTTGTTACAATTGTTCGGGTCCGTAAAAAAGGGAGCACACCGGATTGTCCACGGAAAGTAGTAGACATCTTACTTTTGCTGGAAGATGGCCTATCTTCAGCAGATGTTCATGTAGCTTTCCCACCTTCCCCACGGGCACAGACATTTTTTCCTTTTCCAACACGCCTGTTCCCCTTTCCACCGGCATCTGTCCTTTTGCCACTCATTTTGTTAGCGACAAGATTGGCCACTTAAAATGTGGATGCAAAAATTGAGAGGTGGTGTACATTGAAGAGGAGGTCTAAATTTATTGACAGCTTAAGAACCAACACTGACTATCACAGACAATTTTAGTTTGCCCCTTATAGTAGCAGCACAGTTTACAGTTAGAAGTGCGTATCAAAATGGACAGGTGTGTACAATGCAGAGGTGGTCTAGCTTTATAGACAGCTGAAGAACCAACACTGACTATCACAGACAATTTTTGTGGCAGCACAGTTTGGAACTAAAATAGCGTGGCAAAGTGTGCAGGTGGGTACAGTGCCCGGGTTCTGTTGGTCAGTGGACAGGAAAGGAACACTAACGTAGTATTCCAGACACTTTTAGGATGGCAGAAAAAGTGTCAGCTCTTTGGGCAAATAAAATAGCATGGCAAAAGTGTGCAGGTGGGTACAGTGCCCTGGTTCTGTGGCTCAGTGGACAGGAAGGGAACACTAACTTAGTATTCCAGACACTTTTAGGATGGCAGAAAAAGTGTCAGCTCTTTGGGCAAATAAAATATCGTGGCAAAAGTGTGCAGGTGGGTACATTGCCCTGGTTCTGTTGGTCAGTGGACAGGAAAGGAACACTAACTTAGTATTCCAGACACTTTTAGGATGGCAGAAAAAGTGTCAGCTCTTTGGGCAAATAAAATAGCGTGGCAAAAGTGTGCAGGTGGGTAGAGTGCCCGGGTTCTGTGGGTCAGTGGACAGGAAATGAACACTAACATAGTATTCCAGACACTTTTAGGATGGCAGAAAAAGTGTCAGCTCTTTGGGCAAATAAAATAGCGTGGCAAAACTGGGCAGGTAGGTACACTGCCCAGGTTCTGTGGGTACCAGGAAAGGAAGCCTCACTTTTTATCCCTCCTAATGATGAAATGCAGCAAGGAATTTCCTGAGCTGAGGTACACAGACGCTGTTATCTAAAGCTGTACACAGCGTTTGCACAGACCTGCCTAGCAGCTATGGCTATGAACGCCTGGAAATCAGCCCTGAAAAGGTCTGAAATAACAAGCAGTCCCTAATCCCTACAGCACTGTGTAGCTTGCACTATGTCTATAGCGCACACAGCAGGATCGGCAGCAGCGTGACCGGTGACTGTCATCCACACGCCGAAGGCAGATAATGGCGGCGACAGGGAAAATGGCCGTATTTTATAAGGCAAGGACATGTGACATTCACAGCCTATGACACATGCCCTTGCTTGTCTGGTAAAAATCCACTTAGCTGTGTGTGTGTCTGTGATTGGCTGACATCCTTGCCTGCCCCACTGCACGCGAGGTTAGGAAAAAAAAAAAATGGCGATTGGCATTCTCTCAGCACCACAGATCTAAACCGTGTCCCACCCGCTCACTATACGCTGAAATTTGATAATAGCGTGAATCACAGTGAATCACACTATTACAGTGAAAAGACAGCTAGTAACTAGCTAGGCTTTTTGCTGATCGAACCGTTATCAAACGTAACTCGAGCTATCGAGCTTTTAGCAAAAAGCTTGCGGTCGAGTTTGATCTCGAACACCCCCAAAATCACTCAAACATGAAATTGGCAAACCTCGAACATCGATCAACTCTAATAATTTATACAATGGGATTTTCTGGATTTTATTTTGGATATTCTCTAACTGTTAAAATTAACCTACCCTTAAAATTATAGACTGTTCATTTCTTTGTCTGTGGGCAAACTTACAAAATCAGCAGGGGATCAAATAGTTATTTCCTTCACTGTAGGTTTACCTTGCAGCAAGATATGAACCATACATATACTACCAGAGCTACAATGGATGGTTTTGATCATGGGTCAGAACCTCAGGTCGTTTCTGGAAAGATTACGTCATAGTTCTGGCCAGTGCCAGCATCAGTACGTACTTTGTGGGAAAAAAAGAGTGTGTAATGTTCTTCGTTTTCTGTGAAGTTGTCGCGGGCAGGGAGGGCGCCGCCGCCGCTGTGCTCGCTAACGCTCGGGTCCGGCGCTGCTGTGATGGCTGCTCGGTGGCTCGAGCGGTGGGCCGGATCCGGGGACTCGAGCGGCGCTCCTCGCCCGTGAGTGAAAGGGGGCGGTTTGGTTTGGGGATTTGGTCCGTGACGCCACCCACGGTTTGTGGTGAGGTTGGGGCACCACCGCTGGTGGTGTCGGGGATCCCGGGAGTGATGGCAGGGAGCAGCTGGGATGTTGTTTCCCCCTCCGTGGGTAGGGGTTGGTTGTCCCGGGGCCCGGTGAGGTGACGGGGAGGCAGGGTCGGGAAGGTGCAGGGTCACCTGGACTGCGCAGCGCGGTGCCGGATGGCACGGTAGTACTCACTCAGCCACAAATGTACGCAAAGTCTCTGGTAAACCAAACGGCTGGATGGACGGGTCCCGCAGCCGGGTGCTGTAGTTTCTCCCAGACAGTTGGTGGTGGGTGCCTTTCCCTGCACCTGTGTGTATGTTCGGTCCCGATGGAATACCCACCGGTAACCCGCTCCCCAGCGTGTATATGTGACGGAGGAGCCCTTTTTCCTGCAGGCTCTGGCCCTTGGAACTCTAGCTGTGGCGGTAGCTGTATTTCCTTTTTGCTGGTTGGACAGTTGCCTTCAATCGGGTCTTGGCTGAGAGGAAACCCCTGGGGTTCCAGTCACTGACGGATTTGACCTCTAATGGCGGCTTCAAGCCTGGTTGGGGTCCGCAGGCCCTGCCTGTGTGTGCTGGCTTCACTTCGCTCCCCCGCTCGGTACCGGCGGGCCACCGCCCGACCCCGGTCCTACAGTTCCACGTTGATCTGCCTCTCCTGCAGACGGCCACCACCGTCTGCCAACCTTGCTCTATGGTGGCCGGGCCACGCACCCGGACACGGTCAGTTTGCTCCTTTACTACCACTTCACTCCTCTCTCCTTCACTTCCCTAACTGCACTCTATTCCTTTTCCCGCCTCCAGGACTGTGAACTCCTCAGTGGGTGGGGACAACCGCCTGGCTCCATCCCACCTGGTGTGGACAACAGCCCCTGGAGGGAGGCAACAAGGATTTTGTGTCTGGCTG
This sequence comes from Anomaloglossus baeobatrachus, assembly GCF_048569485.1. Lineage (NCBI taxonomy): Eukaryota > Metazoa > Chordata > Amphibia > Anura > Aromobatidae > Anomaloglossus > Anomaloglossus baeobatrachus. Next base: position 155,151,408 of record NC_134362.1, read on the forward strand.
ATGTGCCTGTCTCGGGGTGGGGGTGTATGTTGTAGTACCTGTGACGACCTGGCTAGTCCAGGGCGCCACAATGTCTATACGGCAGACCCATGTCTCCTGTCTCCTGTGATGTCTATACTGCAGCCCATGTCTCCTGTCTCCTGTGATGTCTATACTGCAGCCCCATGTCTGCTGTCTCCTGTGATGTCTATACTGCAGCCCCATGTCTCCTGTGATGTCTATACTGCAGCCCCATGTCTCCTGTCTTCTGTGACGTCTATACTGCAGGCCCATGTCTCCTGTAATAAATATACTGCAGCCCCAGCATCTTCTGTGGTGTACATACTGCAGCCGCAGTATCTCTTGGGATGTCTATACCACATACCCATGTTTCCTGTGATGTCTCTACTGCAGTTCCAAGTCTTTTGTGATGTATATGCGGCAGACTCATGTCTCCTGTAATGTATATACCACAGCCCCATGTCTGCTGTGATATATATATATACTGCAGCCCCAGTGTCTTCTGTGATATTTACAGTTGCATGAAAAAGTTTGGGCACCCCTGTTCAAAATTTGCATACCATTGCAGTCTCATGTGATGTATATACTGCAGCCCCAGGGTATCCTGGGATGTAAATGCTGCTGCCCCATGTCTCCTGTAATGTATGTAGCACAGCCCCAACATCTTCTGTGATGTATATACTGCAGCCTAATGTCTCCTGTGATGTATATACAGCAGTCTCTGTCTCTTCTGTTTTGTATTCTGCAGCCCTCCCACTGCTTGAGTTCTCTAAATGTAATGAGAGCAGTCATGCATTTCCCACTGTGAAGACACTTGCAGTGTAAAATACATCTGTGTTCAGTATGACTTACTGGTCTGAGTTCTTTACAAAACTTATCATCACAAAGAGTTTCCTCTCCTCTTATCATCTCAAAGACTCTCCAGACCGATGCAAAACTGGAAAAGCAGTTATGAGTAACCACATCATCCATACCACCTAACATCACTGGTACACCAAAGAGCAGCAGTTCCAGCCTTCCCATTAGGGGTGAGTTTATTAAATTTTTGATCTAATATAGATGAGTAATTTTCAAGTTAATAATTTTGCATGGTCCCCAAAAGATAGTACAAATATCCAAATGGCCCATGGCAGAAAGCAACTTCCCCACTCCTGGTTTTAATCAAAGCATATTCATGTGTTTCAATGTTACAGTCCAGACCTTGAGAATATATGGCAAGACTTCAAAATTGCTGTTCACTGATGCCTCCATCCAAAGTCACTGAGCTAAAAAATAATGGACAAAATGTCAGCCTCTAGATGAGCAAAGGTGGTAAAATAACTTTTTCCAAAAGAATTGCAGCAGCATTTGCAGCAAAAGGTGGTCCTGGAAAGTATTGGCTCAAAGAGGATGAATACAAATTTACGTCACAATTTTCAGATTCATATTTTTGAATTAATTAGAAAATTATGTATCATTTCCTTTACACTTCACAAATACTTGCTACTGTGTGTTGGTATATCACATAAAATCCCAATAAAATACATTTAAAGGGAACCTGTCACCAGTTTGTCGGCCTATAAGCTGTGGCCACCAACACCGGTCTCTTATATACAGCATTCTAACATGCTGTATATAAGAGCCCAGGTCGCTGTGTACAACATCAAAAACACTTCATAATAATCACCTAGAAGGTCGCTCCGGTGCACAACAGTCAGATGGGTGGCGCTGTTTTCCACCGACTCCTCTTTTGGCCATCTTGGTCTTCCTCCTTCTAAAGCCTGCATGCATGACGCATCCTACATCATACACACAGGCCGGTATTGAGGTCTTGCGCAGGTGCACTTTGATCTTTCCTGAGCAAGGCAGATCAAATTATTGTAGTGCGCCTGCAAGGAACTGGCGAGTGTGTATGACGTAGGATGCGTCATGCACACAAGCTTCAGAAGGAGGACGAAGATGGCCGAAAGAGAAGGCGCCGGCACATGACAACGGAGATGCCCATATGGCCCAAGTCCACCACAGCGCAACCGTTAGGGGAGTATTATAAAGTCTTTATTATGTTCTACACAGCGGCCTGGGCTCTTATATATACCGTGTGCAGAATTATTAGGCAGGTTGTATTTTAGAGGATTTTTTTTATAATTGATCAACAACTATGTTCTCAATCACCCCAAAAGACTCATAAATATCAAAGCTTAATATTTTTGGAAGTTGGAGTGTTTTTTTTTAGATTTAGCTATCTTAGGAGGATATCTATTTGTGCAGGTAACTATTACAGTGCAGAATTATTAGGCAACTTATTAAAAACCAAATATATTCCCATCTCACTTGTTTATTTTTACTAGGTAAACCAATATAACTGCAACAAAATTTAGAAATAAACATTTCTGACATGCAAAAACAAACCCCCCCAAAATTTGTGACCAATATAGCCACCTTTCTTTATGAGTACACTCAACAGCCTACCATCCATAGGTTTTGTCAGTTGCTTGGTCTGTTTACGATCAACATTGCGTGCAGCAGCCACCACAGCCTCCCAGACACTGTTCCGAGAGGTGTACTGTTTTCCCTACCTTTAGATCTTACATTTTATGAGGGACCACAGGTTCTCTATGGGGTTCAGATCAGGTGAACAAGGGGGCCATGTCATTATTTTTTCATCTTTTAGACCTTTACTGGCCAGCCACGCTGTGGAGTAGTTGGATGCATGTGATGGAGCATTGTCCTGCATGAAAATCATGTTTTTCTTGAATGATACCGACATCTTCCTGTACCACTGCTTGAAAAAGTTGTCTTCTAGAAACTGGCAGTAGGTCTGAGAGTTGAGCTTCACTTCATCCTCAACCCGAAAAGGTCCCACAACTTCATCTTTGATGATACCAGCCCATACCAGTACCCCACCTCCACCTTGCTTTTGTCTGAGTCGGAGTGGAGCTCTCTGCCTTTTATTGATCCAGCCTCTAGCCCATCCATCTGGCCCATCAAGAGGCACTCTCATTTCATCAGTCCATAAAACCTTTGAAAAATCAGTCTTAAGATATTTCTTGGCCCAGCCTTGATGTTTTATCTTATGTTTCTTGTTCAAAGGTGGTCGTTTTTCAGCCTTCCTTACCTTGGCCATGTCCCTGAGTATGGCACACCTTGTGCTTTTTGATACTCCAGTAACATTGCGGCTCTGAAATATGGCCAAACTGGTGGCAAATGGCATCTTGGCATCTTTACGCTTGATTTGTCTCAATTCATGGGCAGTTATTTTGCGCCTTTTTTGCCCAACACGCTTCTTGCGACCCTGTTGGCTATTTGCCATGAAACACTTGATTGTTCGGTGATCACGCCTCAAAAGTTTGCCAATTTCAAGACTGCTGCATCCCTCTGCAAGCCATCTCACAATTTTGGAATTTTCAGAGCCCGTCAAATCTCTCTTCTGACCCATTTTGCCAAAGGAAAGGAAGTTGCCTAATAATTAAGCACACCTTATATAGGGTCTTGATATCATTACACCACACTCCTCCTCATTACAGAGATGTATATGACCTGATTTACTTAATTGGTAGTTTTCTCTCAAGCCTATACAGCTTGGAGTAGGACAACATGTATAAAAAGTATCATGTGATCAAAATACTCATTTGCTTAATAATTCTGCACACAGTGTACAGCATGTTAGAATGATGTATATAAGACCCCAGTGGTGGTGGCCGCAGCTTATAGGCCAAAAAACTGGTGACAGATTCCCTTTAAGTTTATAGGTGTAATGTGAAAATAATTAGAAAGGTTCATGGGGTATCAATATTTTTTCAAGGCATGAGTTGATAATCTCTTTTTTTCTGTCATTATTAATTACTAAGAAATTGGGATACTCATATAGCAAAGTAATCTTATCATGGAATTGTGTGGAACATAAAACTGTTATATTTGTATTTTTAAAACATTTATAAAGATTAAATACAATGCGATAATCACAATCTGTGATCAAGATGTTCTGTTATAACAACAACATATGTTACAATTTCTGGAAGAGAATCCGAGCCAATGCAGGAAGGAAAGCTAATAATTTAAATCATGTTAAATGTATTTTATATTCAATTTTTTTTTTCAGTCTTTCATGTACTTTGTGTAATCTTTTATGGACACAGTTGTTTGAAACCAAGAAAACAATAAACATTATGCCAAGTACCAACTCCAAATTCACAGTATTTCATTCACAATGTGGGGGAAAAAAAGCAAACAGCAATATGTTACTGTGTATAAATCATGCACAAACCACACTATATAAAGCAGTTGGAAGTACTGTTAAAAGAAAAGGTGTCAAGAAAGTGAAGTTAAGGGGAAGATTCCAAATTGTGGACATCTTGGGTGGTCATTTCATATCAAGTGTTTCAGTCTTTAAACCAAACACAACTTAACCCATTCTCTTGCTATGGATGTTGCAACTAAAATCCTAAAATCAATACCGTCTTTTTTATCTGGGGAATATTAAATGGTTTGTTTGTATATTCTTTAAAGGAAACCTGTTATGATCCCAATTGTGATTAATCTGCAGATATACAGTTAATCAACAGGTTAATAGCATTACAAAGCTGTCGAGTCACCTTCCTGAAAGTGCAGCTACTGGGAGAAAATGAGCTTTATTCCTCCCAGAAGCTGCTGGTTTTTAGTTTCAAAGGGGTGCCTGGAGCAGCTTCAATGTACAGTCAGGGCCAGAAATATTTGGACAGTGACACAAGTTTTGTTATTTTAGCTGTTTACAAAAACATGTTCAGAAATACAATTATATATATAATATGGGCTGAAAGTGCACACTCCCAGCTGCAATATGAGAGTTTTCACATCCAAATCGGAGAAAGGGTTTAGGAATCATAGCTCTGTAATGCATAGCCTCCTCTTTTTCAAGGGACCAAAAGTAATTGGACAAGGGACTCTAAGGGCTGCAATTAACTCTGAAGGTGTCTCCCTCGTTAACCTGTAATCAATGAAGTAGTTAAAAGGTCTGGGGTTGATTACAGGTGTGTGGTTTTGCATTTGGAAGCTGTTGCTGTGACCAGACAACATGCGGTCTAAGGAACTCTCAATTGAGGTGAAGCAGAACATCCTGAGGCTGAAAAAAAAGAAAAAATCCATCAGAGAGATAGCAGACATGCTTGGAGTAGCAAAATGAACAGTCAGGTACATTCTGAGAAAAAAGGAATTGACTGATGAGCTTGGGAACTCAAAAAGGCCTGGGCGTCCACGGATGACAACAGTGGTGGATGATTGCCGCATACTTTCTTTGGTGAAGAAGAACCCGTTCACAACATCAACTGAAGTCCAGAACACTCTCAGTGAAGTAGGTGTATCTGTCTCTAAGTCAACAGTAAAGAGAAGACTCCATGAAAGTAAATACAAAGGGTTCACATCTAGATGCAAACCATTCATCAATTCCAAAAATAGACAGGCCAGAGTTAAATTTGCTGAAAAACACCTCATGAAGCCAGCTGAGTTCTGGAAAAGTATTCTATGGACAGATGAGACAAAGATCAACCTGTACCAGAATGATGGGAAGAAAAAAGTTTGGAGAAGAAAGGGAACGGCACATGATCCAAGGCACACCACATCCTCTGTAAAACATGGTGGAGGCAACGTGATGGCATGGGCATGCATGGTTTTCAATGGCACTGGGTCACTTGTGTTTATTGATGACATAACAGCAGACAAGAGTAGCCGGATGAATTCTGAAGTGTACCGGGATATACTTTCAGCCCAGATTCAGCCAAATGCCGCAAAGTTGATCGGACGGCGCTTCATAGTACAGATGGACAATGACCCCAAGCATACAGCCAAAGCTACCCAGGAGTTCATGAGTGCAAAAAAGTGGAACATTCTGCAATGGCCAAGTCAATCACCAGATCTTAACCCAATTGAGCATGCATTTCACTTGCTCAAATCCAGACTTAAGACGGAAAGACCCACAAACAAGCAAGACCTGAAGGCTGCGGCTGTAAAGGCCTGGCAAAGCATTAAGAAGGAGGAAACCCAGCGTTTGGTGATGTCCATGGGTTCCAGACTTAAGGCAGTGATTGCCTCCAAAGGATTCGCAACAAAATATTGAAAATAAAAATATTTTGTTTGGGTTTGGTTTATTTGTCCAATTACTTTTGACCTCCTAAAATGTGGAGTGTTTGTAAAGAAATGTGTACAATTCCTACAATTTCTATCAGATATTTTTGTTCAAACCTTCAAATTAAACGTTACAATCTGCACTTGAATTCTGTTGTAGAGGTTTCATTTCAAATCCAATGTGGTGGCATGCAGAGCCCAACTCGCGAAAATTGTGTCACTGTCCAAATATTTCTAGACCTAACTATATGTAAGCACATGCTGTCACTTAGACAGCTCCCTGCGCTGTTCATCTTTGCAGAGCGTGATGTCAAAATTTTAGGTTGTGCTTACAGCCATCGCTCACAAGGAAGTGAGTGATGACTGTAGCCACTTCAGCATGCCTCTATTACAAAAAAACATAAAATGCCTCCAGAATAGCTTAAAACACTCTCAGTGTGAGACATGTATTGACAAACAGTCTGCTCAAGTCACTGCAGAGTGAGTCATGTCTTGCAAGCAATAATGTCCTTACCTGTAAAACAGTATGGATCAAATGCAATAATGACAGTAAAGCCCCCTTTTAAAGAAATTGCTCTGGTCTAATAATTCAATTTGCATAACAGAGTGACATTACCAACACAGAAACTTTGTGACAATTATAAATCAACTCAGTCTCAAAACTTAGTAAGTTCAAAAAGCTATGAATATGCTCTAGAGTTGTGTGTAGAGATGAGCGGTCAGTTCGGTTCATGTTCACTGATTTTTCCAGCTCGATGAACATATCTGAACACCACTGAATTTAATGGGAGGCAAAACGTATGTGTTAGTAAGGGCTAGGGGGGCTGGTGTTAGTAAGGGCTTTTTAGGGCTGGTGTTAGAAAGGGGTAAGAGGGGGCTACAAAAGAAAGAAAATAGGGAATAGAGCAGTAGCGTTATACTTACCAAGTCTCACATGCAGCTGTCACACTGCTTCCAGGGCTGCTCATTATCCTTCATGCATATGCTCTGCTTACCCCACGCACTGTCTGTGATAGCATCTGTGATTGGTGCAGTAAGACTGTCGGTGTCTCTGATTGATTGCCCTCAGAGTAGCTGTCTGTCTGCCTGAGTTAAGCGTAAAAATAAATGAAGAAAAAAGATTGGTGTAGGGTCCCCGGTATATTGATAGCCAGCGCCAATAAAGCGTATGGCTACAAGCTGCAGCTTCCAGCTGTGCATGATATCTTAGCTGTGTATCAAAATATGAGGGCCCACATGCAGTTTTGTTTTATTATTTAAATAAGTAATTTTAAAAAAAGGCATGTAGTCCCCCCAATTTTGATACCTAGCCAAGATAAAGCCAGGAGTTGGGTGCTGGTATTTTCAGGCTGGGGAGGCCCATGGTTATTGGGACCCCCAGCCTAAAAATACCAGCCTGCAGCTGCCCAGGATTGTCTCATCCATTAGATGCGACAATCCCAGCACTTTACCCAGCTCATGCCGATTTCCCTGGTGACAGTTGGGGTAATAAGGGGTTAATCACAGCTCACAACTGCCACTAAGCCCTAGAATAGTAATGGGAGGCATCTATGAGAGCTCCCCATTACTAAAAAGATGTGCAAAGCCAGAAAAATGATAGATAGATAATAGAAACAGTGGAAAAACAGATAGATGGAATATAGATACAGTAAATAGATAGATTGATAGATAGACAGAGAGATAGAGAGTTAGCTATATAGCTTGTACAGCTATTTAGCAGAGAAAAATAAATTATTTTAGAAAACGTAAAGTTGCTCCTAATTTTATTAACCAGTTCAGGTACAGCATCAGATGTGGGCTGCAACCCTCAGTTGTCAGTTGTCCCTTGGCTAGTTTCGAAAAATAGAGTGACTCACTCAATTTTGCACAGACGGCTCATGTAACCCAGGGAGCGTCGTAGACTATGTTTTGATGGGAAAAATGTAACCCCGCGCTTTACGGTTACTCTCCAAAAAACCTACCTCCATTAAAGTCAATGGAGCTGCGAGCTATTAGGATATTAATAGCAGCTGTGAGTGGTTGCTATAGGAACAAAATAAATTGTTAGTATAAGAAACTTATATGTGAGGTAATAAGATGTCGGTGGGGAGACGGATAGAGAAAGACAGAAAGAGAGACAGAGGCAGAGTCAGACAGACACAGACAGGGAAAGAGACAGACAGTGAGACAGAAAGAGACAGACAGGGAAAGAGACAGGGAAAGAGACAAAAACAAGTAAAGAGACAAGGAAAGATACAGAGACAGACATGGAAAGAGACAGACATGGAAAGAGACAGACATGGAAAGAGACAGACATGGAAAGAGACAGACGGGGAAAGAGACAAGGAAAGAGACAGAGACAAGGAAAGAGACAGAGACAAGGAAAGAGACAAAGACAAGGAAAGAGACAGGGAAAGAGATAGAGACAAGTAAAGAGACAGGGAAAGAGACAGAGACAGACGGGGAAACAGACAGATGGGGAGTGAGAAAGAAGAGGAGCGAGACAGACAGAGAAAGAGACAGACGGGGAAAGAGACAGGGAAAGAGACAAAAACAAGTAAAGAGACAGGGAACAATACAGAGACAGACATGGAAAGAGACAGACATGGAAAGAGACAGACATGGAAAGAGACAGACATGGAAAGAGACAGACATGGAAAGCGACAGACGGGGAAAGAGACAAGGAAAGAGACAGAGACAAGGAAAGAGACAGAGACAAGGAAAGAGACAAGGAAAGAGACAAAGACAAGGAAAGAGACAGGGAAAGAGATAGAGACAAGTAAAGAGACAGGGAAAGAGACAGAGACAGACGGGGAAACAGACAGATGGGGAGTGAGAAAGAAGAGGCGCGAGACAGACAGGGAAAGAGACAGACGGGGAAAGAGACAGACCTGGTACGAGACAGACGGGGAAAGAGACTGACAGACAGATAGAGAGAGAGACAGACACAGACAGACACAGAGATAGAGACAGAGATAGAGAGAGACAGACACAGAGATAGAGAGAGATAGACAGAGAGACTGATACAGAGACAGAAAGAGAGACTGATACAGACAGACAGAGAGAGACATCAGAGACAGACAGAGACTGGGAGAGAGATAGAGAGACAGTTACTATCCCGGGCAATGCCTGGGTACTACAGCTAGTTATTAAATATAATTTAAAAATGGTGTAGGGGCCCCCCATTTTTTTTAAAACTTTCCAAGGGACAGCAGACAACTGGGGGCTGTTATTTTTAGCGTATGAAGGGCCATGTTTACTGGGTCCTTCCCAGCCTAAAAATAGCAGCCCACAGTAACCCCAGAGGTGGTGCATCTATTATATGCACCAAATCTGGTGCTATACTCGGCAAAACACAAGTTCACAAGCTCGAATCCTGAGGCATGTCATCTGTGTTCTCCAGAATGCAGATTTTTGTAAAGTTTGAGAAAAATGTAACTCCACTCAAATAAATTCACTCATCCCTATTTGAAGAAAATCTATTAAAAAATTCCCCGAAGTTGGCTCCACCATCAGATCACTCAACCTTATGATTACTTTAATTGTAATAATAGAGTTAAAGTCGTGACTCATGAACTTCTATGTGCACAACCCGCTAATATTCAGACCAGTTGAATCTCCACATTAACAATATGTAGAACTTTAAGGAAAAGATTATTGAGGCATATTATAATTGTTTAAAGATTTTACAATTTTTTTTCCTGAGAACATACGATAATGTCCTTCCAAATGAACGAGCGCTGTAAAACAATTTGCAAATGTCATCATATCGTCTGGTTATTTTTTACACATACACACTCCAAAGAGGGTTTTCTTTTTAATACCGCCAATAAAGGAAAGAAGAAAATTAACCCATTTAAACACTCTGCAGTAAATTCCCCGTAGCCCTAGGTAGCCCTGTACCTTTCAATTACAGTTCCTTCTAAGATTACAAGGAATATTTAATACACTGCAATTCTCTCGGTCTCAGAAGGCTTAAGAATGTCAAGCTTCATAACACAAGAGCTAGTTTTCTTTGCTTGTAATTTAAAACATACAGTACAAATGTTGCCACTTTATCAAGCTCCGGCACTAAACATTATTGTTACAACCTGCATGGTTTATAGTTCTCTAAATGGAGCTTTATTAAAATTGTCTTTAGAGTGGCTTAGCTGATTACACTCTGCCTCAGAAATGAACATGTAAATTTACTAGAACTTGTTAACTTCTTTTTTTTCTTCTTCACAGAGAAAATGTTTAAAACTTTCAATGCAATCTGATTTGATTTGTATTGTGCTGTTTTATTGGAGTTTGCCTGAGCAAAACTTCAATGCTTATGTTCTTTATATAATTTATTTATGTGGCAAATGAAATGTTAGAAAGGGGAAACAACTCGATTTATAGACAACGAAGCTAAAGTATGTATATGGGACACACTTAGTCTTAAAGGGGTCTTACACTGTTATAAAATATTACACCAAAGTGCTATCGCTCATCTGGAGGATTGTCACAGCCCTTGGTTTGGATGAGCAGTTCTTGCGCAGCACAGGCAGATGGTGATGGTGCAGCAGGGACATGAAAATGGAACATTAGAGGCTGATGTTGCAGGATGGTAAGGAAGGAGGAGAACTGAAATAGTGGAAAGCTATGAAGAAGAGTTGGAGGATTAGTAGCAGAGTTGAAATACACAAAGGATCAGAGTAGACTGGAGTAGACTGGAGAAATAAAACTGAATTATGCAAGAGGTTCAAAGGCAGTACAGCAGGAAGATGAAAATGAAACATTATAGGCTGATGTTGCAGGATGGCAAAGAAGGAGGAGAACTGGAACTATGGAAAGAGATGAAGAAGAGTTGTGAATGGGAACACAATTGAAATACACAAGGGAGCAGAGTAGACTGTGTGGAACTGGAGAAATAAAACTGAATTATGCAAGAGGTTCAAAGGCAGTACAGCAGGGAGATGAAAATGGAACATTAGAGGCTGATGTTGCAGAATGCCAAAAAAGGAGGAGAACTGGAACCATGGAATGAGATGAAGAGTTGGAAGAATGGGATCAGAGTTCAAAATACACAAGGGAGCAGAGTAGACTATTTGGAACTGTAGTAATTGAACTGAGTTATGCAGCAGGTTCAAAGTCAGAACTGGTCTAGTGAAGTAGCAGGATAACTCAGTGATGAATGTGGAACTGGAGTAATAGAGCTGAGTTGCCCAGGACTCTCAAAGGCTAAATTGTCCTAGAGAAGAAGCAGAGTAGACTCAATGATGTAAGAGAGCTGTGTTTGTAACAGAGTCCAATTGCATGAAAATAAAGCAAAGTTGACTCAATAATAATAGATCGTCCAGAGCGGGGTTTGTATAGTGCTAGCTCTCATCTGGAGAGGTGGATTGTCACAGCCCTTGGTTTGGATGAGCAGGTCTTGTGCAGCACAGAAAGATGGTGATGGGTCAGCAGGGAGAGGAAAATGGAACATTAGAGGCTGATGTTACAGGATGGCAAAGAAGGAGAAGTGGAACCATGGAAAGGTATGAAGAAGAGTTGGCGAAATGGGAGCAGAGTTGACAGCTACAAGGTACACTATTTGGAACTGGAGTAATATGAGTTATGCAGCAGGTTCAAAGACAGAACTGGTCCAGTGAAGTAGCAAAATAACTCAGTGATGAATGTGGAACTGGAGTAGTAGAGCTGAGTTGCACAGGAGTCTCAAAGGATGATTTGGCCTAGAGAAAAAGCACAGTATAATCAATGATGTAGTAGAGCTGTGTTTGCAACAGAGTCCAATTGCATGAAAATAAAGCAAAGTTGACTCAATAATAATAGATCGTCCAGAGCTGGGTTTGCATAGCGCTAGCTCTCATCTGGAGAGGTGGCTTGTCACAGACTTTGGTTTGGATGAACAGTTCTTGAGCAGCACAGACAGATGGTGATGGTGCAACAGGGAGAGGAAAATGGAACATTAGAGGCTGATGTTACAGGATGGCAAAGAAGGAGGAGAAGTGGAGCCATGGAAAGAGATGAAGAAGAGTTGGAGGAATTAGAGCAGAGTTGAAATACACAAGGGAGCAGAGTACACTGTGTGGAACTGGAGAAATAGAACTGAAATATGCAAGAGGTCCAAAGGCAGTGCAGCAGGAAGATGAAAATGGAACATTAGAGGTTGATGTTACAGGATGGCAAAGAAGGAGAAGAACTGGAACCTTGGAAAGAGATGAAGAAGAGTTGGGGGAATGGGAGCAGAGTTGACAGTCACAAAGGAGCAGAGTAGACTGTGTGGAACTGGAGAAATAGAACTGAATTATGCAAGAGGGTCAAAGGCAGTGCAGCAGGAAGATGAAAATGGAACATTAGAGACTGATGTTGCAGGATGAGAAAGAAGGAGGAGAACTGTAACCATGGAAAGAGATGAAGAAGAGTTGAAGGAATGAGAGCAGAGTTGACAGCAACAAGGGAGCAGAGTAAACTATTTGGAACTGGAGGAATAGAACATTTATTCAGCAGGTTCAAAGGCAGAACTAGTCCAGTGAAGTAGCTGGATAATTCAGTGATGAATGTGGAGCTGGAGTAGTAGAGCTGAGTTCCACAGGAGTCTCAAAGGCTGATTTGGCCTAGAGAAGAAGCAGAGTAGACTCAATAATGTAGTAGAGCTGTGTTTGCAACAGAGTCCAATTGCATGACAATATAGCAAAGTTGATTCAATAATAATAGATCGTCCAGAGCTGGGTTTGCATAGCGCTAGCTCTCATCTGGAGAGGTGGATTGTTACAGACTTTGGTTTGGATGAGCAGGTCTTGTGCAGCACAGACAGATGGTGATGGGGCAGTAAGGAAGGGGAAAATGGAACATTAGAGACTGATGTTACAGGATGGCAATGAAGGAGGAGAGGTGGAGCCATGGAAAGAGATGAAGAAGAGTTGGAGAAATTAGAGCAGAGTTGAAATACACAAAGGAGCAGAGTAGACTGTGTGGAACTGGAGAAATAGAACTGAAATATGCAAGAGGTTCAAAGGCAGTGCAGCAGGAAGATGAAAATGGAACATTAGAGGTTGATGTTACAGGATGAGAAAGAAGGAGGAGAACTGCAACCATGGAAAGAGATGAAGAAGAGTTGAAGGAATGAGAGCAGAGTTGACAGCAACAGGGGAGCAGAGTAAACTATTTGGAACTGGAGGAATAGAACTGATTTATTCAGCAGGTTCAAAGGCAGAACTAGTCCAGTGAAGTAGCAGGATAATTCAGTGATGAATGTGGAGCTGGAGTAGTAGAGCTGAGTTCCACAGGAGTCTCAAAGGCTGATTTGGCCTAGAGAAGAAGCAGAGTAGACTCAATAATGTAGTAGAGCTGTGTTTGCAACAGAGTCCAATTACATGACAATATAGCAAAGTTGATTCAATAATAATAGATCGTCCAGAGCTGGGTTTGCATAGCGCTAGCTCTCATCTGGAGAGGTGGATTGTCACAGACTTTGGTTTGGATGAGCAGGTCTTGTGCAGCACAGACAGATGGTGATGGGGCAGCAAGAAGGGGAAAATGGAACATTAGAGACTGATGTTACAGGATGGCAAGGAAAGAGGAGAACTGGAACAATGGAAAGCAATGAAGAGGAGTGGGAGGAATGGGAGAAGAGTTGAAATCCACAAGGGAGCAGAATTGCCTATGGGTAAGTCGAGAAATAGAACTGAGTTTATATAATAGGTTCAAAGGCAGAACTGGTCCAGTGAAGTAGCAGAATAACTTAATGATGATGATGTCACACTAGGTACAGGGAAGTACCAAGTAAATGACGAAAGGGAAGAGAAACCCTGTGTCTATGGAAGAGAATATGGTGACCCCTAAGCAAACCTACTGCTGGTTCCTGGGGTCCCTCATCACACTAGCTTTCACACTGATACACCAAGCCAGATACCTGACCCTAGGTAACACTAATGTTGGACCCTAAATAAGGAATAGGGGGGATGAGCTCTTTATCAACCCCACTAAACACTAGACAAGACACAAGGAGGACACACAGGGGTAAATGCATGAACTACGTATCCACAGATGACTCAGGTAGACGTTCAGCAAAGTTCCAGCAACGATGCTACAGATGAGTACAAGCCTCCTGTTTGCAATCAGAGCTAGAATGAGCTGAATAATATCACCAGCACAAGTCCAGGGAAGGTGGGAGTATTTAAGCACTAGGGGAATACTGATAATCAGCAGCTTGAAAGAAAGAGTGCCCAGCTGAGTCCTAAAGGTAAAGAGATGAAAACCCAGCAGGAAAGCTACCTAGAACAATGAATACTAACAGTAGGAACAACAGAAAGTCAAGAAGCATTTTGCACAGCCAAACGCTGTGATCTGCTATGGACAGAAATCCCATGACTGTCTGTCACACACGACACACTCATGAAAAATTAACGTGGAACTGGAGGAGAAGAGCTGAGTTGCACTGTATGCTTAGAGGCTGAATTGGCCAAGTGAAGAAGCAGAGTAGACTCAGTGATGTAAAAATCCTGTGTTTTCAACAGAATCTAATGGCAGAGATTGCATAACAGTATAGCAAAGTGTACTTGACTCGTCCACCCCAGGGCTATGGGACACCCGGTGTCGGGCCGGACTAGTCCGGGGGTTGTCAGTGGTGGCGGGGCCCGACTCCATGACCCTGGCGGGAGTCAATTAATATGGCTTTCAGTGTTAGGGGTGATTGTTAAAGTTTATATTCGTGACGCCACCTGTGGTTTGCGGCTATTAAGCCGCCGCTGCTGTATGAGGCCTCCGGGGTGATGGAACGGCAGCAATGGTGGTACTGCTCCCCACAGGTGGAGCGATGCCCCGGGGCAACAGTTGGTGCTTGTAGATGTCGATGTAGTGCCGGCAAAATAACTGAGGCAACTCCAGAGGGTGCAATTTCAAGGTGTTTACTCACAGTTCCTGGTTGGTACACACTGGTGCCTCTGGACTGCTGGGACCCTCTGTCAGGGACCTCCGCCGATCCTAGGTAGACCCGGGGGCAAAAGCCGGTGCACCCCTCTAACGTGTCTCTTTCTTGGTCATCTTCTAAGCCTCGCCTTTTATGGATGGACCTGGCTTGGCCTCCACTACAGCCTCCGGGCCGGCTGTTCTGTTGTGGGCTGTAGCCCTGAGCGCGTGCAGCTGCCCTGGGCCTCGGTTTTTGCCTTTGGATCTGATTTCGCGTCCTCCAGCTTCTAGGGACTGTCCCCTGTATGCGGCCTGATCCCTCCACCTGTTGACTTCGTGGAACAGGCCACTAGCCTGAAAGCTGTCTGTGGCCCTGGAATCCCTTCTGTTCTACTTGGTGTCACCTGGACCTACTGGGTCCCAGAGTCTTCACCAGGAAGCGTCACTTTCCTCTTCTTGCTCCTGACTGACTAGAGCACTTCTCTCAGCTCTCTCCTCTGCCTCCCGCAGACTTCTCACTAAACTCTGACCTTCCTTCCTACTCTGCTCTCGGGTGGCTCCTCCCACCTTCCCAGTTGCTAAGCTACCACCCTATGGGAGCAGGGATGGGTCTTTCGGCCCCTCCGAGCATGCAGCATGGGAGGGTTGCTGCCACTGTCCCTGGTCCCTGTGTGTACCTAACAATGGGTGTAGTGTGAATTTGCCTGTGGACCGGCGTTCACCCCTTTCCTTACCCAGGATGGGACATCACACCGCTGGATGGGGTGCAATGTTCCTGTGGCGACGGAAGCCTCAGGGGCGCCACATACTCAGAAATTAATAATATATAGTCCAGAACTAGGTTTCAAGAGATGATAAGATGCACTCAGTAGAGGTGACGACATTAACTACTTGTACTCAGACATGTTGAATCCAGAAGATGTGAGGAACACATAGGTGTGACACCACTGGACTATCAGGTCGTCAAAGGGTGTTGTACGCTCTATCTCTTTAAGTGCAGTATCCAAATCCCTCATGGTTATGGGTCCCTATCTTGCAGTGTTTCCTCCATCCTAGATACACCCTGCACCACACCCACCAGACACACCAGTGGGCGGCTTGAGCGGAATAGGGCCACCCACCTGGGGGTCAGGAAGGGGAGGTGAGGAGTGTTAAGTGTGAGTTGTGAAGTGGAGTAGTAAGGTGGAGGAGGTTGGGAGCAGTGTCTCCAAGGGGAAGCTGACTAGGTTGCAGACGGTGGTCTGGACCTGGAGGAGTCGGACACCCGGTCGCAGGGGATTGAGGCTAGGTGCCTGAGACCTGTCAAAGAGGACGTTCAGCAGCCTGGTCCTATCACCAGTCCAGGACCAAAGGCACGGCGGGGTACACGGACCCTAAGTTAGGGAGAAGCTTCAGGCAACCCGGCAATTAGCCTGCAGAGAACGGAGCCTTTATGGACTGTTCCCACCAGCTCCAGAATCGGGGCACTAGTGCAACGAGGGGGATAGGACCTTCCATACAAGCGGCCCACTAAAATCCAGAGCATGGGCCCTGAGAGCAGGTTCCCACACTTAGCCATAATAGGGAGCGGGGCCCAGCAAGTTCCAGACTACTGGGCTACTACGTTGAATCTACCGTGGAGGGCAATGACACCTTTCTGCCCCCTTCCATCACCCTGGGTACTCAAAATGGCAGCGGCGGTATCCCCAGTTACCGCACACTACAGGTGGCGTCACGAACTATAACTTCCCCGTAAATATCCCCTTTTACTTTAGACAACTCATAAAACCATACCGCAATAGAGAGCAATCAGGACAGGATACAACTTTCCAATACATATTCAATATTAATTTTGACTCTCTAAACTGATCAGAAGGTCAAAGAGCTTACACAGTACTGTTGTCCCTACTGAGCCCTACCATGCTGTTAGGACCAGGTGGACGGGCAGGCCCAGGAGATGGATCCACTGGGCTGAACACCTCACCGAGGGCAAGGTGCCCGGTAGCCGGAGCACTACAGGGAGCAGGACAGTCCGTGCAGAGGAGTGGAGTGAAGAAGTCCCTGGGACCACGGGGTCTCTGATGGTAGTCCGGGTGACGGAGCTCAGGTTCAGAGGCCGAGATGACGTCAGGCAGAATCCGGAACCAACGGAGTGAGAAGGTGGGTCACCGCAGGGATCGGAGATAGTAGGAACTGACGGGATTGCAGACAGTCACCGTTCGGGGTTCGGGTATCGTCAGGACCGGTTGGCGTGGCAGGAGCGACTCTACGAGAGAGATAGGTAAGTATGGCACAAGACACAAGGAGAACTGACTCCTAGCTTAGCAAACACGAAGAACAGGCCCCGCCCACTTGGAAAGGATCCCCCTATATACCCTGTACCTGATACTTCAATATCCTGTTGGAGGACACTGGCCTTTTAAGAGAGGGTCAATGACCGCACGTGCGCCCTAATGCGCATGCGCGAGGCCCGGGTGCCAGAAGCCAGAGCAGGGAGCGGTGCACAGGAGGCAGGAGTGCTGGGCTGGATCAGAGTTGCCGCCGGGCGCCGGGAGCGGGGACCGGGCTGCCTGGGGACCGCAGGTGATGGGGCATGGAGGCTGTGGAGCGGGGGACACGTGGCAGGGGAGCCGGTGAGCAAGGCAGGGGAGCTGGGGAGCATGGCAGGGGAGCCGGGAAGCATGGCCGAGGAGCCGGGGAGCGTGACACATACACACGAAAGGGAGCAAATCAGAAGATGTAAATCCAGTAATCAACAGGTCCCTAGTCAGACTAGAAGAAGCCTTAAATCTGACCTTGATTTGTCCCTGTTGGACCGCTGAGGTTTCAATCTAAGATAGCGCAATGTCAGCTGACCCTGAATGACCCTTACTGCACCCTCCCTCAACTAAAAATAAAGGGTAACACCAAACTACAATGAACTTAAATGAAGTGCACACAGGCACTAACAACATATTAACACATGCAAACAGGGAAGGTGGAGGAAAACTTCAAAGATTTACAGAATACATGGAAACCCTCCAAACACCAAATGTAACAGAAAGGGATAGTCGGAAGAGAAACTCACAAACAAACTGCAGGGAAAAGCAAAAGAGATTATCCAGTAAGAAAATCCTTAACTGAAGAGCTGGGACTCCAAACATCCATCCATCCTGGAATATAGCGAGCAATAAAGGCGTGTGCATTGTGAGTTTAAATAGCCCTCCAAAATAGCCTCCCCTGAGCAATGAAAACAAGGAAGAGAAAACACATGAATGGAAGCCAAACAGAAGAAAACGGAAAGATAAAAGAACCATCAGCATTTGGACAAGACGGGCTATGATAAAACAGAGAGAGAAACCGACCACACTTCAGAGATCACCAGATCGAGCCTCAGAGTCGAACCATGACTACTGTAAAACAACAGTGACTTTATTAAAGAGAATATGCCACCAGGTTTTTAACACCTAATTTTGGAGCAGAATAACATAAGGGCAGAGATTCTGATTCCAGCAATATGTCACTTTCTGAGCTGCTTTGTGTAGTTTTGCCAAAATCACTGTTTAATCAGCAGTAGATTTTTCTTAGTGGACTACTTGGCATTCTGCCAGATAGTCCAGCATATTTATGAGCTCTGTATAACTGCTATATCTGCAGCAGAGAAAACACTGATTTTATCAAAATGACAGCAAACAGCTCAGTAAGTGACAAATCGCTGGAATCCGGGTCTTTGTCTCTATGTTATGCAGCTCTCAGATGGAGGAGCAAAAGCCTGGTGACAGATTCCCTAAAAAGCCTCTAATGATCATTGCTCACCTCCATAAACACGCTTCTAACTTGCAGCGTACATGTATGGCGCATCTTATAAAGGGGTTAAATGCGGTCTACCTTTCTGAACCAGTGAAATGAACACTGGCGAAAGAGCATGTAGCTGATCTGCGGTCATTTATTGAGTAGCTTAAACCAAGGATCATCTGTTTGTAAAAATCATGTGCAGCTGAAACCAGAAGTTTACATACACTCTCTATAAAGACACATCTGCAGGTTTTTCTCACTATCTGACATGAAATCAGAATAAACCTTTCCTGTTCTAGGTCAATTAGGAACCAACATTATTTATATTTGCAAAATCCTAGAATAATGAGAGAGATAATGTTTTAATGCGTTTTTATTACTTTCTGCAAAGTCAAAAGTTTACATACACTAATGCGGGCGTCACACGAGACGAACTGTCGTACGATATGTTGTTGGGGTCACGATTTTCGTGATGCACATCTGGCATCGTTTGCAACGTTGTCCCATGTGACACCTATGAGCGTCTGTAAACGATCGCAAATCGGTTACGAATCGTGAATCGTGTACAGGTCGCTCATTTTTAAAAAATCGTTTATTCTACTTTGCGCTGGTTGTTCATCGTACCCGGGGTAGCACACATCGCTCTGTGCGACATCCCGGGAACGATGAACACAGCTTAAATGCGTCCCGCCGGCTATGCGGAAGGAAGGAGGTGGGCAGGATGTTTACGTCCCGCTCATCTCTGCCCCTCTGCTTCTATTGGCCGGCCGCTGTGTGACGTCGCTGTGACGCCGAACGTCCCTCCCCCTTCAGGAAGTGGATGTTCGCCGCCCACAGCGAGGTCGTCTGGGAGGTAAGTATGTGTGACGGCGGTTTAACAACTTTGTGCGCCACGGGCAACTAATTGCCCATGACACACAAACAACGGGGGGCGGGTACGATCGCTCATGAAATTGCATGATAGATCGTATCGTGTGACGCCCGCATTAGAGTACTATGCCTTTAAACAATATGGGACATCCCATATGATGAGGTCATGTCTTTAGAAGCTTCTGATAGGTTTATTGGCAACATCTGAGTTAATTACACACCTGTGGATGTATTTAAATCCAGGAACAGTGATGAAATCCAGCGCAGTCTCAGGAGGCCTAAGTAAAATAATCCTTTTATTTATCATTTAAAATGTTTGGGGAAGACGGTTTATGGAAACCTCATCCTATAACATGCAGATCTACGTGTTTCAGGGTTATGCTTTAGATCTGAATAGAGACTGAATCTAGTTGCTTAAAATAGGTGGTTATCCTGCTGTTAACACTAGGAAACAAAATGTCAAAAGTTATCTGGTCTAGAAATCAAATTAGCCATTTTTTAATGATTTTGATGTGCTGAATTCAAATATGACAAGGAAAACTGTTATTTGTCTCTAGTTTCCATGAGATCAAAGCGTTTGCATTTTACTGTTATGTAAATTAATAAATATTTATAACGTAGTTATTACTTCTACAAATATAAAACTGCACATGTATTGTCAAACTCATTTTACTAGATGTATTCAGAAGAAACTCAAGTGTATTTAAATCTACTAAATAATTAATTCACGTCTAAGCACTTTGAACAATTATAATTTTAACTATTAATATATGTTATTGCACAGTACAAAATATGTCCTTAGTCACTGGATACTCGGCTCTTTTTCCCTTGTTTCTCGTATTCAAGCATTGGATTATATCTTGGTGATTGTCCAACATTAGTCTGCAAGCATCGAAGGGTTCCAATTACCATGATGACAGATTATACCTATTTCTAAAATCACATTTTTATTGAAATATCTATTTAAAAGCACAAACTCAACAAAAAAACTACACAATACATATATATATTCACACCATATAGTGGTTGACACGTGTTATTACACAATATCCCACGAGAGGGGAGGACCTTTAAGGTAACCTTACACAGTAGTAGAGGTATCCCTGATGATTATAGGGGTATATGGATATTTTGTACTTAGTCCCTAAGCTGTTTTCCCGCCTGTCAATGGAGTACACCCTTATTTTTCTGGTGCCCCCATTCCTCAACGGCTTTCCCTTTTGTATCCCTAATGGGGCATACAATTTAAATAGATAGTAAATGTAAGGTTACACCTCTTCCTCCTAAATTCTGGGTAGTATCAACCCACTAACTACACATCTCAGGTTAGAACCCCAGAATATTAAAGTCAAAAACAATTATTAAATTCAATTCCTAACTATCCCTCAATAGGCTGTACCCTTCCTATCAATGGAGTACATTCTAATTTAAACAATGCCCCCATTCCTCGGCGGCTGCCCCTCAATAATTTGCTGCATCAAATAACAGTGCTACATCAACCAACAATGAGGGACAAATCAGATATATTCAAATGACTTATCTGCTGATTATTTGGGGTCCTAAGATGTCTCTTATATCCATCAATAATTATGTTTGAAACTCTCGGAGTCCTGAGATGTCTCTCATATCCATCAATAATTATGTTTGAAGCTCAACGCGTTTCCCTCCATCTCCTTATTAAATGGAGTTCATCAGGAGATTCAAAGCATGGGCGTAATAGCCTCCTTCAATGATGTGCTTCCCATGGGTCAAAAAATGGTATGAGCTCATACCATTTTTTGAACGCAGAAAAACGCAGAGATCAAAAACGCAGCAAAACGCAGCCAAAAATGCATGAAATCGCGGTAAAAACGCATGCGTTTTTGCTGCGTTTTTTTGCCGTGGGTGCGTTTTTGTGCGTTTTTAGCGGCCAAAAATGCACAAAAACGCAACGTCAAAAAAAAACGCTGCATGTGCACATAGCCTTATAGAGTTGTGTGATGCAAGTTTAATTAGGATTGCATCATCTTTCTTTCTTTGGCATCTACCATTGGTCATTTAGAGATAATGAAATACTGATGACTCAATTCATTAGTCATTTGGAGATGATGCAATATTGCTGAAGCAATCCATTAGTCAGTTGGATGGTGCAAAACTGATGACACAAAACTGATGATGTATTCTTCCCTAGCGTTGTATCAAAGGCTGTGAGAAATATCGACACACCCCTGTATCATAAAAACTAGAGCCAATTTCAAAATTTAAGCATCATTTTGGTTTTCAGCTCCCCAAAATTAGTTGAGTCCAACTGTTTTCATGTTTGAACCAATTTTGCTGTTGACTAGTGTAATTAGTCTCACATGGAACAGGTGAACAATCTGTCCAGCAGGGTGACTCACAACATATCATAATATATCAACTAATAAAAGACTTGAAATCTATACTTATTTTGTACAAAATTAAAGACAATACAGCAATTACTATGGCAAGATAATATATAAGCTAATAATACTTCTCATATCATAGATTTAAATAGTATACAACGGAATAGAAATATTACAAGCATATACACAAATATAGTGTAGATGGATTATCATAGAATGTTTCAAGATTATA
Source organism: Anomaloglossus baeobatrachus (assembly GCF_048569485.1). Classification (NCBI taxonomy): domain Eukaryota; kingdom Metazoa; phylum Chordata; class Amphibia; order Anura; family Aromobatidae; genus Anomaloglossus; species Anomaloglossus baeobatrachus. The sequence goes on from NC_134362.1 coordinate 155,173,557, forward strand.
TTGATAAGTTCCATACTAATCCTTCCACTCTCAAATCGTGCCTGCCATTTAGACCATTCGGCTGGCGTGACTCCAAAGTAAAAATCCAAAAGGTCTCCCTATTGAGTAATTTTATTTTGTGATCCCTCCCTCAGGTTGATCTAATCACTCTCTCTATACCAACACATTTAAAGGTTTTTAAATTACCCTTATGAATACTTGAGAAGTGTCTCGACACAGACCAGGGAGATAACACTTTGGGATTAATCGCATAGATAGATGTCTCCTGATGTGACCTTTAAGTGGTCCTATGGTGCAATATATTGAACACAACATTGTGTACAGGTAACCAAATAAACTACATATTCACTGTTACAATTAATAAAGTTATGAATTTTAAATTATTATTGTAAGTGCATTCCAAGGTCTTTGTTTTAAACGCATAAACGCATAACCACATGATTTAATACTTGAAAAAAAAACTGCAAATCTTGAGTACCAAATAGAATCTATTTTTGATAAAGTTTTTCAAGTATTTTAATGCGCACCTGAAACACACTGCTTCTTTGTGAAGCATCATAGGCAAGTCAAAATAAATCAGCCAAGATCTCAGTAAGAGAATTGTGGACATGCACAAGTCTGGTTTATCCTTGGGTACAATTTCCAGATACATGAAGGTGTTTCATTCATCTGTACAAACAATTATATGCAAGTAAAAACAAGATGAAAATGTCCAGCCACCATACCACTCAGGAAGGAGATGGGTTCTCTGTACCAAAAATGGTCAGACATCTAATATATAAAGCTGAATGTGTGTATGTGTGTGTGTGTGTGTGTGTGTGTGTGTGTATGTCCGGGATTGGCATCTGCACCGTCGCAGCTACAGCCACAAAATTTTGCACACTCACACTTCTGGACCCTGAGAGCGTCATAGGCTATGTTTTGAGGGGAAATTTTAACCCTGCTCCTTACAGTTATTCACCAAAAAACCTTCCTCCATTAAAGCGAATGGAGCTGGGAGCCACAGTGCAGCCAGAACTTCAGAAGAATGCGCAGCCACGCCCTTAAATGGAATGTTGGCGTGTCACAGTGCCGCCAGGGAAAGAGACAGGCACAGACAGGGAAAGAGGCAGACACAGACAGGGTAAGAAACAGACATAGACAGGGTAAGAGACAGATACAGACAAAGAGACAGACTGACAGGGAAAGAGACAGACAGGGAAAGTAAGGGAGAGAGAGAGACAGGTTAAGAGACAGACACAGACAGGTAAAGAGACGGACACAGACAAAAAGACAAACAGACACAGGGAAACAGACAGACAGGGAAAGAGAGAGAAAGAGACAGACAGAGAAAGAGAGGGAAAGAGACAGACAGGGAAAGAGACAGACAGGGAAAGTGACAGAAATAGATAGACAGACAAGGAAAGAGATAGATAGATAGACAGACAGGGAAAGAGATTGAGACAGACAGAGAAAGAGACAGAGACAGATAGGGAAAGAGGCAGACACAGACTGGGTAAAAAACAGACATAGACAGGGTAAGAGACAGACACAAAGAGACAGACACACATAAAGAGACAGACTGACAGGGAAAGAGACAGATACAGACAAAGAGACAGAGACAGACATAGGGAAACAGACAGACAGGGAAAGAAAGGGAAAGAGACAGACAAAGACCGGTAAAGAGACAGACAAAGAGACAGACATAGGGAAAGAGAAAGAGGGAAAGAGACAGACAGGGAAAGAGAGGGAAAGAGACAGACAGGGAAATAGACAGACAGGGAAAGTGACAGAGATAGATAGACAGACAGGGAAAGAGATAGACAGGGAAAGAGATTGAGACAGACGGAGAAAGAGACAGAGACAGACAGGGAAAGAGACAGACGGACAAAGGGATAAAGAGAGAGACAGAGAGATATATACAGAGGGGGAGACAGACAGAGAATGGGAAAGAAACAGAGAGACAGTTACTATCCCGGGCGTTAAAACATTATATGTATACATTCTATCCCGGGAATGTTAATACATTCTATTTTGTTAACAACAGTTATTAACCAGGATGAAGCCGGGTAGTACAGCTATCTAATATATAAAGCTGAATGTGTGTATGTATGTGTGTTTATGTATGTGTGTGTGTGTATGTATGTATGTCCGGGATTGGCATCTGCACCGTCGCAGCTACAGCCACAAAATTTTGCACACTCACACTTCTGGATCCCGAGAGCATCATAGGCTATGTTTTGAGGGGAGATTTTAACCCGCGCTTTACAGTTATTCACCAAAAAACCTGCCTCCATTAAAGCGAATGGAGCTGGGAGCCACAGTGCAGCCAGAACTTCAGAAGAATGCGCAGCCACGCCCTTAAATGGAATGTTGGCGTGTCACAATGCAGCCAGGGAAAGAGACAGACACAGACAGGGAAAGAGGCAGACACAGACAGGGTAAGAAACAGACATAGACAGGGTAAGAGACAGACACAAAGAGACAGACACAGACAAAGAGACAAACTGACAGGGAAAGGGACAGACAGGGAAAGAGAGGGAAAGAGAGAGACATGTTAAGAGACAGACACAGACAGGTAAAGAGACAGACACAGACAAAGAGACAGAGACAGACACAGGGAAACAGACAGACAGGGAAAGAGAGGGAAAGATACAGACAGGGTAAGAGACAGACAAAGACAGGTAAAGAGACAAAGAGACAGACACAGGGAAAGAGACAGAGGGAAAGAGACAGACAGGGAAAGAGAGGAAAAGAGACAGACAGGGAAAGAGAGGAAAAGAGACAGACAGGGAAAGAGAGGGAAAGAGACAGACAGAGACAGACAGGGAAAGAGACAGACAGACAAAGAGATACAGAGAGACAGAGAGATATATACAGAAGAGGAAACAGACAGAGAATGGGAGAGAAACAGAGAGACAGTTACTATCCCGGGCAGCGCCGGGTGCTATGTTGTGAGGCGAAATTTTAACCCCGCGCGTTCCAATTTACCAATCAATTTTGCCCCTATCTACATAATGGGGAAAAAGTTAAACGAAAAGTGTTGGGGGCAAATTGACAGCTGCCAGATGTGAACAAGGGGGACTTAAAGAATGAGAGCGATGGCGCCAAAGAGTATATACCGTACAGTTGCTAAGGTGGGGCCCCGACATGGGATACTCACCACACTCGGGGATATGAACACACACACAAAATGCGCCACACACTACCACATACTTGAACACATATACCACCCTCAGCACACATTTCACCATGTGAAACAATTTAATAATTCCATTCCTATCTATTTGTTTTACATTCTATTTTGTTAACAGCAGTTATTAACCTAGGAGAAGCCGGGTAGTACAGCTAGTGTGTATATAAAACCAACAACAAAAGCAAAATACCTTGTGAAGATTTTAGTGGAAGCTGGAAAGATAATGTCATTATCCACAGTGAAATGAGTACTGTATCATCATGGGCTGAAAGGCCACTCTACCAGGAAGAAGCCATTACTCCAAACAAAACATAAAAAAGCCAGATTAATGTTTGCAAATGCACACAGGAACAAAAACCTTAATTTTTGGAGATGTCCTGTAGTCTGACATAACGAAAATTGAACTGTTTGGCCATAATGATGATCATTATGTTTGGAGGAAAAAGGGAGACGCTTTCATGCTGCCACCCCTGTGTTTCACAGTTGGGATGATGTTCTTACATCATCCCAAATGTGAAACACAGGGGTGGCAGCATCACGTTGAGGGGTTGTTTTACTGCAGAAGAGACTGGTGCAGTTCCCAAAATAGATGGCATCATGAGGAGAGAAGATTATGTGTCAATACTGAAGCAACATCTCAAGACATCAGCCAGGAACTTAAAGCCTGAGAAGAAATGGTTCTTCCAAATGGACAGTGACCTGAAGCATACTGCCAAACTGCTTGCAAATTGGCTTAAGGATAACTAAGACAATGTTTTGGAGTGGCCATCACAAAACCCTGATCTCATTCCTATTGAAAATTTATGGTAAAGCTGAAAAGGCTGATGCAAGTGTGGCGCCCTGGACTAGCCAGGTAGCCACAGACAAAACACACCCCCCACCCCCAGACAGTTACATTAGTCAGACAAAAAACCCTTGTTGCCTTCCTCCAGGGTCTGATGTCCACACCAGGTGGGGCGGAGCCAGGCGGTTGGCCCCACCCACCGAGGAGTTCACAGGCATGGAGGCGGGAAAGCAGTCAGTTTAGTTCAGGAGGTGAAAGTGAGAGTTCACGTACTGCGAGTGTCTGGGTTGGAGCCCAGGCACTGAGAGCAAGGTTGGCAGACGGTGGTGGCCGTCTGCAGGAGTTGGTGGAACTCCGCAGAGCCGTAAGGACCGGGGCTTGGTGGTGGCCCACAGGTACTGGACTGGGGAACGGAGTGAAGCTAAGCACACAGGCAGGACCATCGGACCCCGACCAGGCTTGGAGCCGCCGTCAATAGTCAAATCCGAATGTGACAGGAACCCCCGGGGTTCCCTAACAATCAAGTCCCGATTGAAGGCAACCACTCACACCGTGAGGATATACAGCCACCGCCACCGGCTAGAAATCCAAGAGCCAGCGCCTGCGGGCAAAACGGGCTTCTCCGGTATCTATACACCGGGGAGCGGACTACCATTGGGAAGTCATTGGAGTCATCACAGTACACAAAGGTGCAGGGAGAGACAGCCACCATCACCTGTCCAGGGAGAGATACTGCAGCCGGCTGCGGGACTTGTCCATCCAGCCGTTTGGTTTACCGGAGACTTTGTGCATCAATTGCTGAGTGAGTACACACGTGCCATCCGGCACCGCGCCGCGCTGTCCCTGCAACCCTGCACCTCACCGACCCTGCCTCCCCGTCACACCACCGGGCCCCGGGACCACCAACCCCTACCCACGGAGGGGGAAAACAACATCCCAGCTGCTCCCTACCATCGCTCCCGGGATCCCTGTCACCAGCAGCGGTGGTGCCCATCTTCACCACAACCCGTGGGTGGCGTCACGGACTAAATCCCCAAACAAACCACCCCCCTTTTCACTCACAGGTGAGGGGCGCCGCTCGAGTACCCGGATCTGGCCCACCGCTCGAGCCACCGAGCAGCAGCAGCGCCGGACCCGAGCGTTAGTGAGCGCAGCGCCCCGTCGCCCGCGACACAAGCAAGGCGACCTACAAAGATGGCTCAGTTATACCAGTTCTGTCAGGAGGAATGGATCCAAATTTCTACCAAATATTATGAGAAGCTTGTGGAAGGATATCCAAAACATTTCACCCAAGTCATACAGTTTAAGGGCAATGGTACCAAATATGAATACAATTTATGTAAACTTTTGACTTTGCAGAAAGTAATAAAAATGCCTATTAGGTAATTAAACAAACTTTTCTCTGATTTGTCTTATTTTCTGGTTGTATATGTTTTATTTATTTTTTTTGTACATGATTATGATAGTGGCGATTTGTGAGTTTCTTTTCACAGAATTCAGAGGTATGATTTACACCATTTATATGGACCACAGGTAACAATAGACTGCAGATGTTTGGGAACTTACATGGAAGAGTTTCAAGACAAGTTCTATGATCTGCACAAAGGTCATTATGTCTGAAGAATATGAAATGAAGTCCGTCCATCCATTCAAAAGCAAAGCGGGGGACATCCGGGCAAAATATCAGAGTCAACAAGTCAACTCATCACAAATGTCTATTAGTTCTGGCAAGACAAACACTACTTGGCTTGTATGAGATCACAGAAGCACCCTGCAATGCATGTTACACATGTCTGGAATGGTGGCCCGAAAAAAGGTGAAGAAGCCTCGACTTCAACATCATCATAAGAAGCAAAGTTAGTAAAGAAGAGCAAACAGTGGACAGTAAAACCTTCTAAATGGGTGATTTGCAGCAATGTTATGAAAGTCAATAGACTATGCTCTGATAGGTGCAAATGGATCTTTAAGAAACAAGGGAAAATAGGGCTAATGGAGCTTTGCCTTGACATACTTCCTGGTCAGTGGTTTTGGGGCCAGCGGTTCATTTACCTCAGGAATAAGTTGAGGTATCACAGCCTTCTCAGAGTCCGGAATCTTCTCTATGGGCCCTGGTCCTTGATATACTAGCCACACTTTTAGTTGCTGACGTCTCTACCCACAGCTGCGGGGCTTGGGTGAAGCCATCTCTGCAGCCAACTGCTCCGATGTTTCCCCTGGGGTCCCAAGTGGACGATGCTTCCAAGCTTTCAGTCTTGCTGGCCACACTTCCTCCAACTGCGCGACCGCCATCCACTCTCGCCACTGGCGTCGCTTGGTCCCAACATGTGGCCGCATTTCAGTCTTGGTCTCTCTCTAGCTCCCCCTCAGTTGCCATTGCTCTACAATATGGAGCCATCCAGCGTTTTGCAGAGAGTGCCCCCCTTCTTGGCAGCACCCTCCAGACTGTGGCCTCTTCAGGCTTGTCCGCCCATTTCTCGCTGACCGCCTCCCATTCTTCATCAGCACACACAGCCAGGAGGGGCCGCTGTCTTTGGTGCGCCCACTGGGAGTGGGCACCACCGACCACAGAGCGTCTCTTCATCCAGGCACATTTTGGCACCTTTTGCGGGCAATGACGCATGCCATGGATGGAGCTTCTACTTTCCACCACGCCGTGTTCCCCCATCTTTGTCTATGCCACAATCTCACTTAGCAACACAGTCTTCCCCGCATCCAGCATAATTTCTTTATGTATGGCCTCTATCCTGCCGACTACACCAAATGTAACAGGGTGGTAAGGGGTGCTGTAGTCGTGGTCTTACTTATGTTGGTGTGCAGCTCCCTGGTCTGTTACAGGCAACTCATAGGCCCAGTTAACGTTTCGGGTGAATCCACTTACTTACTGGTTGCGCCGGTCTCTTTTTGTCTCTGAGGGTCCGTCCCAAGAACTCAGACAAAACCATGGGGCTTTTCTTGAAACTGAACTTTTACTTGTATCAATACTTTCTTCACAGATTACAAATAATAAAACACTGTCTTTCTCCTTTAAGCTTAATTTCCACCTGCACTGCTCTTCTTAACTGACAAAGCTGTATTATTCTACTTCACACACTGGCATAGCCTAACTGATCCTTTCAGTTTCCCAGAGTCCCAGCTTTGTACTTCTAGGGTCCCACGTACCACGACATCTAGCAGTCCGGTCATCCAGGAGGGACCTTCCTGCAGGGGACTGGTCTGACCCAGCACTCCATGCAAACTCCTCTTTACCCAGCCATTTTTCTTTTCTCCATTCCTCTTTCTGTCCCAGGGACATAACCTCCTAAACTCCTCCAGGGGGCTAAACCTATCCTTAAGCCCTGGTGTCCCAGCCCTAGGCTTTGGCTGAGGTACCCAGACCAGCATCCTAATCAACAGCATTTTCCTTATCTGTCACATTCTTATCTATATAACTTTCTTTTCTCATTACTATCCAGACTACTTCACATGCCCTGGTACATAACAACATTCCCATTAAACAACATGGTCAGCGTTTCAGAGGTGAGTCTCCATTCACCAACCACCTACTTACATTTTCATGACACATTGTACTTTATGCTCTTGGTAAATTTAGGTTGACATGTTTTTTTGTTTTTTTTTATTAAAATGTTGGAAACTTAATGAAAATTTTGGAAAATGTAGAATATACAAACTTTAAATGTTTATACTGTTGAACCAAATAGTTAAATCACGCAAAAAAGTTAGTTAAGATTATTTACCTTTTGTCTGCGTCATCATTATTTAGTAACTATTATTTTATATTGTTAGTATTACAATGGTGGAAAGTTTAGGAGCAACTTTTCATATCATTAAATCATTTTTTCTAAATCTTGAAGGGACCTATTCCATTTTAAAGTGACTTTGGCAGGCCAAAACTGATACCATTTTAAAGACATCATGTCTCATCATACCTTTGTTAGCACTTTTGGTTCTTCATAGGAGTTAACCCAAAATGGAATGAAAAATTGCAAAATTATTTTTCTTTTCTACTAACACATTGCTACCTTCTATACATACCATCAAAGCTGGCAGACCCCATCGGTCTTTGATTTCACTTGGCAACCATCAAGACCATTCTTGCAGTGTGCCATTGTTTGAATCATCTGTCACAGCATGAACTAGTGTAGAGACCGGTGTGAGTCAAAGCACATAACAACAGGGATTACACTACAACAAACATGGGGCACACCAGGGACACATTTACAATGGTGGTCCATAGCAATATTGAGAGGAAATATGAACACCTGCACTGCACTCTTAGCCAGTCCCTATACAGGTTCCTCACCTGTCACGGAGCAGGAACCTGGAGCCCTGAAATGAACCTACAATGTTCCCTGGCTAAGGAGTAGGCAGGTGAAGGATGCTAGCCCCACTGCTGCACTAAAACAACACACCAAGGATTGAAGACAGATAGGGGGATCACAACAACTGACTGCTGCAGTCAGCACCAAGATTGTGGCCCCCACAGCAACTTCAGCAAAGGATTTCAAAGAGCTCCTTCCACCTCCAAGGTCAGCATACCAATGGCAATGAGAATAACCGGCACCCTCTGCTGGTAGCAGAGGGTAAATAAAGGGACTTGGTCTGGTCCGAAACCAGAAACACCTGGGGAAGGTAATGGAATGCTTACTGTCAAGGAACACTGACATTAACCCTTTGACAGCTAAAGGAAACTACATTTAAATCTGTAGAGTCTCACCAAGGAAAGTGAGACTCAGACCCTTAACCTGTCACTCATCTCATGTCTTAGTGAGATTACCGTCACACTAAAGGGTTAAGAGGCCACAATCAGTGTTTACACCAATAGTGGTCAATGCAGCAGGGTGTCAACTATAGCATACAGCTGACAGCTGCTGGGTATTCACCAGTTGGAGGGGCGCTATTCTCTTTGTCCTCTGGTCAGTTAAAAGACTTTTGAGCATCAAGTCCTAATGACACATTCTAATTGACATTGTATTAGTCGAGCTTCAGTCTAATTTTGATATATACAGACAACTTGAAACTTATATTAACTCTTATATGATGCCAGGATTTTATACTTTTATTCTATCCACTCATTATTGCTTTATTATACGTCAGTACTTACTTCGTCTATGCAGTTGATGGTAAGATTGATACGTGTTACCTGATTATCCATATGCAGGGAAAAAATGACGAGTTGCTTATAACTTATATACTCATCTTCACCTTATTTGATCTCATTAGTACAGGACACAGAATCTCATGTGGAAATAACTTTCTGCTTAGACAAGTCATTTTCAAAAGTTATTACTTCCCCAATAACGTGCTATGGTATAATAATATTTCAATGTTCCAATGATATTTTATGTATAAATAAATAATCTACATTCTTAAGTCCATAACAGACCTATCCACAATCTATATGAAAGCTTTAGAATCCACACTTTGAGTACACCATTTGCAACAACAAAGGTTATTCCCAATGATTAAAGGTTACTTATTACATCTTCAGAGAATAGGTCATATCTTCAGGATCAGTGGATGTCCAACTCCTGGAATCCCATAAAGCCCATGAATTGTATTTTTCAATGGTCTGTTGGATCGGAGGACAATTTATTCTCTATTAGCTGTAGTACCCGGCGTTACCTGGGAAGATACCTAAATGCCTCTCTCCCACTCTGTCTCCCTTCCTCCCTCTCTGTCTTTCTGTCTGTCTCCCTCTCTGTCCCTCTATGTCTGTCTCTCTGTCACTTTCTCTCTGTGTCTGTCTCTCTCTGTCTTTGTCTCTCTCCCTATATCTCTGTCCATCTCTCTGTTTCTCTCTCTGTCTGTCTCTGTCTGTTTGTCTATGTCTGTCTGTCTCTATGTCTGTCTCTCTCTCTAAACATCTCTCTCTGTCTCTCTCTCTCTGTCCCTCTCCATGTCTGTCTCTTTCTTTATCTCTCTGTCTCTGTCTCTCTCTGTCTCTCTATGGCTCTTTCTGTCTCTTTCTCAGTCTTTCTGTCTGTCTCTCCCTGTCTCTCTCTGTTTCTCTCCCTGTCTGCCTCTGTCTCTGTCTCTAGCTGTCTCTCTATCTCTCTCCCTGTCTGCCTCTCTCTCCATCTCTCTGTCTCTGTTTCTCTCTCTCTGTCGCTGTCTCTCTGTCTGTCTCTGTCTGTCTCTCTCTGTCTCTTTGTCTTTCTATCTGTCTCTCCCTGTCTCTCTCTCTCTATTTCTGTCTGTCTCTTTGTCTCTGTCTCTCTCTGTCTTTGTCTCTCTCCCTATATCTCTGTCCATCTCTCTGTTTCTCTCTCTGTCTGTCTCTGTCTCTAGCTGTCTCTCTATCTCTCTCCCTCTCTCTCTATCTCTCTGTCTCTGTTTCTCTCTCTCTGTCGCTGTCTCTTTGTCTGTCTCTGTCTGTCTCTCTCTGTCTCTTTGTCTTTCTATCTGTCTCTCCCTGTCTCTCTCTGTTTCTCTCCCTGTCTGCCTCTTTCTCTGTCTCTAGCTGTCTCTCTATCTCTCTGTCTCTGTTTCTCTCTCTCTGTCGCTGTCTCTTTGTCTGTCTCTGTCTGTCTCTCTCTGTCTCTTTGTCTTTCTATCTGTCTCTCCCTGTCTCTCTCTGTCTATCTCTTTGTCTGCCTCTATTTCTCTCTGTCTCTTTGTCTCTGTCTCTCTCTGTCTGTCTATCTCTCTCCCTGCTTCTCTATCTGTCTCTCTGTCTGCCTTTCTCTCTCTGTCTTTCTCTGTTTCTCTCTGTATCTATTTCTCTGTTTCTTTCTCTCTCTGTCTGTGTCTCTGTCTGTCTCTTTCTCTCTCTATCTCTCTATGTCTCTGTCTGTGTCTGCAATGCCCTGGACTAGCCAGGTAGTCACAGATAGACCCCTGCACTACACCTATCCCCCAATAAGGTAACATCAGGCAACCAGTAAAACCTAGTCACCTCCCTCAGTGCTTGATGGACACACCAGGGGGCGGAACCAGGCAGTTGGCCATGCCCACCAAGGAGTTCAGAGGGCCTGAGGCAGGAAACACAAAGAGATGAGTTTTGGGAGTGAAGGAGAGTGGAAGCAGGCCTGTGTAGCAGGTCTGCAGCAGTCTGACAGTCTGATAAATGCCAGGGTCGGAGCCCTGGTACCTTGGCTAGGAGGCATACGGTGGCCTTAGCCTGCAGGAGCCGGGAAGACGGCTCGGGGGAACCGTGGTGGACCGGGACAGGGTAGTGGCCCGCCGGTACCGACCCGGGTAACCGACTCCGAATCCGGAGCACACAGGGGGGTACTCAGACCCTGAAACGAGGTCCAGAATCCACTGGACTGAGTTAATTAACTGATTGCAGTCTGGACTTTAGGTCCTTTGACACCCAAGTCCCGACTGAAGACAACAGCCCACCGAGGGGGATAGAAATCCACCGCACAGGCAGAGAGATCCCACGGGCCAGCGTCTGCGGGCAAAAGGGCTCTCCCGACAGTCACAAAGCTGGGGAGCGGACTCCCGTCTCTGAAGCGCAGGCAGTCTACAGATACACAACACAGTGCAGGAGAAAAGCCAGGATCACCGAACTGGGTAGGGGACCAGACGCAGCCGGCTGCGTGCACCGACCACCATCAACTTGGTTTACCAGAGACTTGTGTGTGTCAATAACAGTGAGTACAACAGTGCCATCTGGTCGCGCACCGCCCTGCACCGCCCAGCTATCCCCAACGGGCCCCAGGCCCACCATCCCTGCCCATGGAGGGGTTAACATGTTGTTGCACTACCATCTCCCCCGGGTGCCCCGTAACTGCAGCGGTGGTGTCTACTTTCACCACATCCCGTGGGTGGTGTCACGAACTTAAGCACGACTCTGGCCATGCGCCTACATAACCCCCACCCACAAAAACGCCAGCATCCCCTTTCAGAGCAAAGTGACCCCGGGTCCGGAGGCGCTCGAGACACCCACCAACGAGCCCGGATCCGAGCGACTCGGCTGCAGCTGAGCACGGGGCGGTACATGTCTCTGTCCATTCTGTCTCTGTCGCTCTTTGTATGTCTTTTTTCCTGTGTGCCTCTCTCTTTTGCGTTGCTGGCAGCCCCACTGATTGACTTGACAAGTCATCATCTGTCTGAAGATAAGGGACAACTTTTTTGATGGAAATAACCCTATGCATATTTGTAATTATCTGTGAATTTGATGATAAAAGCATGTTCTACACTAAGCCAGAAGGGAGAACATGGGGAATCTCAATAAAATCAGCTAACTATAAGGTATTTTGCTGCCAGAACTTTTGATAGTTACTCATTATCTGTAAGGGAACCTAAGAAGTGTTCAATTTCTTTACAGCACCATCACAGGAGAGATGAAGTATTACTCAGTTTTTTTTTCTAAGGTATATTTGTCAGCTTTATTTGTTAACCTTTCTGAGCAAAGTGGCTTCAAAAATCATGTCTTTCTGAATGACCCATAATGTTCAACCATTACAGCCAGCCTATTGATTTGAAGCAGATCTTTCATCTTACAATTAACATTTATTACCTATCCCAACCACTGGAGCAGTAGTGTGCATGTGTTGCCACCAATCGATTAACCATAGACAGGGGACAGAGTGAAAGTCTTTCATGCACACTTTCTCTAACTTCACCCATAAACACACTAGAGTTACACACCTTTCTTGGATCTGGGGTTTGCTTCCCTCATCTTGGTCCACTGAACTTTGTTATACTCTACGTTGGGATTTCCAAGCTTTTAAGGTGGCCCAACACGCTCCTAGGTGATCATCTACCAAGTAACTTATGAGGCCCACCAAGACACACATCTGTGTCTAGGTATTAAGACTCTATTTTTCCTGTGTCCTATCTGGCTGGGGCCTCCAGTGTACAACTATCTGCTCCATACCTGATTTCCAGTATCCTGTATGCCTTCGACCTCCAGTGCTGTAAGTCTTTGATTCCGGCGTTACTTAGCTGCCTACATCACCAACATCTGTGACTCGTGCATCTACTTGGACCTTGGGCTCAGATGATCCATCTCACCAGGTGAATCCAAGGAGTCGGACACCCAGAGATGGTACATTTATCAATATTCTGTGTGGAGATGATATTTTTTGCTTGTGGGATAACCATTTTTATCCAACCCTATGTAAGGCAGCTTAATACAGCTAAAAGTTGTACTTGTAATACCCAAAATGTCACACAGATTTGCTATTTGTCTCATAGCAACTCTGAAAGAAAACAGTAGACTCATGGTTAAAAACCCTTCACGACCTTGGACAAACTGGTACCTCCAAGGTCGTGTCCCTTACTTTGATGCAGGCTTGCATGCCGAGACCACATCTTTCTCTGCACATGATGTCTGATTTGATCAGTCAACCTGAGCCTCTCTAATCCGCCTGTGGTTATTAACCAGAAAAATCTTGCTGTCTATCTCTGACAGTGGGATATAACATGCGCCGGCAGGTAGCGTGTCATTTACCGCTCCAAACGATGGCCCCCTGACATGATCACGGGGCACCGATGGGTTGCAAAGTGCCAACATAACGGGTTGTTTCCCCCACAACATTGCAATAAAAGCTGATAACACATCATATCTACCCAAAAATTGTATCACTAAAGACATCAGCTCAGGGTGCAAAAAATAAGGCATTACACAGCCCAAAATGCCAAAAGAAAACACGTTACGAGTCTTGAGAAATGGCGCCAAAAGCTTTTTTTTCAAGCGTCTTAATTTTTTTTCACCAATTAAATAAATGAGAAACTTTACATGTTTGATATCCACATACTTGTATTGACCTGGAGAATCATACTACCAGGTCAGAAATACCATATAGTGAACATGATATATATATATATATATATTTATATATATATATATATATATATATATATATATATATATATATATGTATATAAAAAACAACTTTTGTGGAATTGCATTTTTTTTCACCGCATTTGGAATTTGTTCCAGTTTTATAGTACCCTATATGGTAAAAATTAATGGTTTGTACAGCCCATCTTGCAAAAAACAATCTCTCATGTGGCTATGGTAACAGAAAAATAAAAGAAGGGGAGGTGAAAAGAGAAAAAGGAAAATCACCAGGTGATGAAGGGCTTAATATACTGTATCCACAATCACGCTCCTCAGTCTTTTTTGTGACATTATCACTACGAGGAGGATAGTTCTGTAATTACAATATGTTGCCCATACATATAGTACCATTGTAGGCTGATAGATCTGGTTATTTCAATCTGTAATGTATATTGTGGCGCCCCTGAGTATCAGGAGCCACAGGGTACAACATCTAACCCCGGATTCTTGGAAGACCAGTGCCGGTAACCACCACAACACACACAACTCCACACCCTTTCCCCCAGACTGGGTGACAGACTAGAGATGGAACTGACAGGTGATCACCTATTGGCTGGGACGCATCCAATCCACTAGTCAGAGACCTGGGAGGAGAAGGGGCTAGTCAGTGGAGTGGACGGACGACGGACATTTTATCAGTTGAATAGTAACCAGACACCAAGTCAATCAGAAGTTGACATGCTGACAGGAAAGTGTAAAGTGACTACTGAGTACAAAGGAGTACAGTCGCTGGGAGAGTACGTACCAGTACTCACAGGACTGAGCACCGATGGGGCACAGGGCCCTAGTTCAGGGAGACGCTTCAGGCTCACCTGATAAACACCTGCCCGGTGAGGGGACCATCAAGGACCTTACCGACATTAATGTCCGAGGCACAGCAGCAGAGAGGGAACCTGGGAACGGGGACAGCGGTCCGACCCAAGAGAGGTTCAAGCTGCCTGCCATATGGGCCAGAACAAAGACAACAGGAGGGTACTCCAAAACGCTCTATTTGTGCAGAGCCATCACACCTAAGCTGCCCTATACCACCAGCCTCAGCAGTGAGACACTTTGCAGCGGCGGCTTTCCCCATACAGCCGCATACCACAAGTAGCGTCACGACAAACCTTTTATTTTTATTATTCCCTTGTACAAATCCCCTTTTAAGCGAACCCCAGGGTCACGGAATCGGGCAACGGGCACCCAGTGAACTATCCTAGTAATGTACAACTCGGAACCGAGTACCCCAAAGCCCTGGAATGCGTCAATAGCCTTGATGACTCCTCCAGAAAGAGTCTTTCGGGAAGTCTTTACTTTACAAGATATATGAGGATGCGTAAAGAGACTTTCCTTCTAAAGTCACCACTACTAGTATGGATCCACAGATGCAGGAATTGAATTGGCTGACACCCACAATGGCACACAAAAAGGAAAGAAATTCCATGATCCGTTCTTCTTAAAATATCCACATTTTAATTAGGTCATTAAAATCCTCTAAAATACATGTTCCGGGCAATCCATCCTGCTTACGTGTTTCGGGCAAGGTCCTTTCTCAAAGGCCTTTAAGAAAGGATCTTGCTCAAAACGCGTAAAGTGGGGCGGATTGCTACATGTTCTGGGCAATCCACCCTGACTTACATCTTTTGGACAAGGTAATTTTCAAAGGCTTTTGAGAAAGTACCATGTCTGAAATATGCAAGGTGGGGCGGATTATTATTATTACTACTATTATTATTATTTATTATTATAGCGCCATTTATTCCATGGCGCGTTACATGTGAAAAGGAGTACACATAATAGGGACAAGTACAAAAATCATAAACAAAAACTGGTACAGGAGGAGATGGGACCCTGCCCGCGAGGACTCACAGTCTAGAGGAGGAGAGAGAACCCAGCCCGGCGAGGGCTCAAAGTCTACAAGGGATGGGTGAGGATACAGTAGGTGAGGGTAGAGCTGGTCGAGCGGTGCTATAGCGGATTAAGGGTTACAGCAGGTTGTAGGCTTGAAAACAACCTCTACTCAAAATATTGTGTTTTGCAAAGTGCGCACAGTACCAACATTCCAAACTGTACTATTGAAAAATGAGATTTTTGGCAAAAAATTGCAATTTTTCGAGCTACCTACCACGTCACGGCAAATCTCTTGAGGCAGTCCTACACTACAATATTTTTACTTAAAGTGTGCCATGCGGCCTCACATATGCAAAAATAGGACTGCACAGCACGTACCTGGTGCTTTTCAGTCTCGTCTCCATGACTAATTCATGGTTGTGGGCAGGATAGGCCCAGGCACATGCTGCTTAGAATATATAGCCTGTGGACAAGGCTGGATGGCAATGTGTGAACAGCCACCAATCGCCAAAAATCAAGACAGTTTGAAAAATAAAGAAATGAAGTGCACTGCAATATGGGGACAACCAAAAACCTATATAACAATGAAAAACCAGCATAAAAACAACCTCTACTCAAAATATTGTGTTTTGCAAAGTGTGCACAGTACCAACATTCCAAACTGTACTATTGAAAAATGAGATTTTTGGTTCCTTTTGAAGCTTGTCAAGGTATTGCTACATGTTCTGGACAATCTGCCCTAACTTACATGTTTCGGACAAGGTCCTTTCTCAAAGGGCTTTGAGAAAGGGCCTTGTCCAAAATGCATGGGGTGGGGCGGATTGCTACATGTTCCGGGCAATCCACACCGACTTACGTGTTTCAGACAAGGTCCTTTTTCAAAGGCCTTTGAGAAAGGACCTTATCCAAAATGCGTAAGACAGGGTGTATTCCCCAAAACATGTATGTTAGAGGATTTTAAGGACCTAATAAAGATGTGGATATTTTAAGAAAAACGGATCATAGGATTTTTTTCCTTTTTCTGTTTCCTTCTAAAGCCCCAAAATGCAGTAGACTAACAAAGGCCGAACTGGCAATATTGATGTGTTTGACTGGTAGTGTAATGTGTATTGGTGCCCTGGACAGATGAGTCCACTTTCAGACTTTAATCCTGTTATTCTCCCTGAGATAAGCCAGGACCAGGAGTGTCTGGCATCGGCTCTCTCATAGAGTATACAGGAGTGCTTGGCAGAGCGATCCCTCCTGTGTATGATAGAGAATGCTGCTGGCTGAGTGATCGTTGGGAGCTGTATGGGGGGGTTTAGACTGAATGCCTCAATTTGAAGGAAAGTAGAGACATCGTAGATGCTGGTTATGGCGGCAGCATTCTAAAGATTGTTATCAGTCTTGTACCTCGCTGTTTTTATTGAACTTCTAAATATTCAATAGGAGAACCCAGTCTAGTGTTCCCGATAACTGTTATGCACATGACTTGCTGCCAATATTCATACAACTCTAGTAATTATACCTTCGTCATTTTCCAATTAGTTTCAAGCACGTTTTGGAAAATTGGTCATGAAAGGGTCAGTGAGGTGATAACAAGTTGTTTAATGACCTTACCGCTGCCTGTTCAGGCATAAATAATGTTTTGCAAATGCCCCACAGCCATAACTGCCAATTTAAACTTGATTGTAATGAATCAGTTTCTTCTATAGAAAATAATGTGATCAATTTCTCATTTCACTGAATAAATAAGTTTAAAGATAGGAAACCGTCTGTGACCCTGTGTTAACCTCTTAGCCTCATTATTCATATCAAACAGATGACATGCAAGAAACTGCTGCTGCTTCCATCCTAGTTAATTATTTGTTACGAGCGAAGGGTCTGTGAAGTGTTTCCGAGTGTACATGTATCAAGGGACACCAAGGAATGTAATGAAAATAATCCCATGAAAGCTGCTCGAGTGCTTAATGTGTGACAATAATTATAGAAAGAGGTAGCGGACATCAATTTAATAATGCTGCATTGAACATCAGGATCCGGCAGTTCCTATACTCCAGTGTATGCGGATACTATATAATACATGTCATCCAGGATTAGCTTTGTATAAGACGTATGGAGAACCAATCTTCTTCAAATGTTATTGCGTAACAAGACCCAATGACAGTGACGTTGCTTTCTAGAAATCACAGTTTCGCACTCCTACAATCTATTCTAAACTCTGCTGCCCGACTAATCCACCTGTCCCCCCGCTATTCCCCGACCTCTCCTCTCTGCCCATCTCTTGACTGGCTTTCCATTGCCCAACGACTCCAGTTCAAAACCCTAATCATGACATACAAAGCCATCCACAACCTGTCTCCTCCTTACATCTGTGACCTAGTCTCCCAGTACTTACCTGCATGTAGCCTTCAATCCTCACAAGATTGCCTTCTCTACTTTCCTCACATCTCTTCTTCCCACAATCACATCCAAGATTTCTCGCGTGCCTCCCCCATATTCTGGAATGCTCTGTCCCAACACATCAGATTCTCGCCTACCTTGAAAAGCTTCAAAAGGCACCTGAAGACCCACCTCTTCCAACAAGCCTACAACCTGCAGTAACCCTCAGTCCTCTATATGAGGTGCTGCTGATAAAATCTTTGGCTTTACCTAGAATGAAACGAGATAGGATTATGAAACTTTACATTTATTCCACATACTCTCGACTGATGTCAACACAATTCTTACATTGCTATTCCAAGTTCTGTAAGCCTAGCAAAAAGAAAGATTTTGGTTGTGCCTCAAACCAGGCATCCATAGCAGCCATGGCATCAGAAATGGTGGGAAATTTGGTACCCTTGAGGTGTTTCTTCAGGTTTGGAAACAGATGATAGTCGGAGGGAGCTAGATCTGGTGAATAAGGTCGGTGGTCAACCAGCTGGAAGCCCAGCTTTGCCAGTTTTGCCATGGTCACTTGTGTAGTTTGAAAAGAGGCATTGTCTTGCAGTAACAAGATTCCTTTGGACAGCTTGCTGCACCTTTTGGCCTTCAGAGCTGCCTTCAATTGGTCCAAACGTTCAATGTAATACCTTGCATTGATTCTGGAGCCCTTTTGAAGGTAGTCCACTAGCAGCACGTCCTCCTTATCCCAGAACACAGAAGCCATCACCTTAGTGGCTGATTTTTGCACCCTGAACTTCTTTGGATGAGGAGAACCACTGTGCCTCCACTCTTTTGACTGCTCCTTGTTTTCAGGGTCATAGAAATAAATCCAGGTCTCATCCATAGTGACCAGTTGATCCAGGAAGTTTTAATCAGTTTGCAAACGCTGACAAAAGGACCGAGACTTTTTTACTCGCATGCTTCTCTGATTTATTGTCAACCATTTGGGCACCCACTTTGCAGATAGCTTCCTCATGTCCACATGTTCATGGATAATGACACAAACGCATTCATGGGGAAAACCCCATGATGTCTGCTATTGCTTTAGCTGAAATTCGTCGATTTGTGCACAGCATCCACAATTTCCAGAACAACAACCACTCTTGGTCGTCCAAGACGTTCCTCATCATTGGTGCTGAAGTGACCCGTTTTAAATTTGGCAACCCAGTTTTTTACTGTCTAATATGAAGGGCATTGATCCCCCAATGTCTGCGACATATCACCATGAATGTCCTTTGCAGACTTTCCTTGCAGAAACAAGAATTTTATCCCTCCTCTGCTCTCAGTTGCTGTGAATATTGCATTAGACACTGCCATTTTGTTTTCCCGTGTGCTTAGAACACTGTTGCCATAAGCAACAAACAACATTTTGAAAACATATATTAGACACATTAGACTTTCATGTGATGTAACATTCGTTACCATAGAAACAAAAAAAATCACAAAGCCAAAGACTTATCAGCAGCCCCTTGTAGTGCTTCATGACCATCTCCACCCTCACCTACTGTGTCCTCACCCTTCCCTTATAGACTGTGAGCCCTCGCGGGCAGTGTCCTCTCTCCTCCTGTAGACTGTGAGCCCTCGCGGGCAGTGTCCTCTCTCCTCCTGTAGACTGTGAGCCCTCGCGGGCAGTGTCCTCCCTCCTCTTGTACCAGTCTGTGCTTTGAATTGTTTCTAATTATTGTACTTGTCCCTATTATGTATACCTCTTTTCATATGTAAAGCGCCATGGCATAAATGGTGCTATAATAATAAATAATTGATTCAATGGAGATCAACAACACCGTTGCAAGCCTAATTTGCAGCAAATTGATTTGCAAACAATCACAAGTATTGCAATAGTCTTTAAAAACCCAGGGTAGACGTGTAGGGGTCTGAAATGTCAAACACAGCCTTATTAATGCCAAGGGGACCTCAGCATATTCGTCTATGAGTAAATGTATGGTAACTAGTGGTAATCCAATAGCCTGTTGTAAAAACACACTCCCAACAGCAAAGTAGTATTATTGTAGATCAAGGGAAATGTGCAGCAACTGTCTAACGGGGGTGGAGGTGGTAGCGGCAGGAACTGCACAGATTAGAATGTTAAGCGAGGGGCAAATGGATATTTTGCGGTATTTGGCCAACAGTGTCAGCTCTTGTATTACTTGTAAATATAGCTATAAAACACATGGGACAGATAGGATACTTGTGGATGGAGTGGCCATCTATTGACAGCGACAGCGATAAAAATTGGGGAGCATTGGGAGAAGACACAAAGTGAGTAGGCATCCACTTAGCAAAAGATTGGCAGTGCAGAAACACAGCCTATCCCAATAATGCATCAATTTTTACTCCCTATTGGAAGCTGGAAAAATTGCCTCATTTTTCTTTTAAAGTAACGGTCTAAAATCATGACTGTCCAATAATCTTCCCTATTCTTGATGCCATAGTTTGCCAAAATTTGCCATACTTGTCAGCATGTCTGAGAGCCCCCAAAGTTTGCTTTTAGAGCTGGGATGGTTGGTCATGCAGACCAAATTTTCTTAAAAGGATAGATTTTATTTGGCTACGCGTTTCAGAAATTAGACTCCTTCTTCAGGACAAAAATCACATTCAAACGTTGGAATGTGATTTTTCTACTGAGGAAGGAGTCTAATCTCCAAAACGTGTAGATGAATAAAATTACTCCTTTTAAGAAGATTTGTACTGGTTTCCACTTTAGCGGTGGCGCGGTGTTATTTAACCCTATCCTTGTCCTGCCTTTTATACTATTTAATTGTGCCGCATGGCTACCAAATAAAATGACCATGAGAAAAAGAGATACGACAACTTGTCCAGTGCTCAGATTGTTCATTAGCTGGATTTTGCACGAGAAAATCTTGTCACTTTGTGTGCTGATGGAGAGCGATACAGTCAATGTATCCAGCAAGGGAAAATCTGCTCCTTCTTTGGTCAGTTTCAGAGCAAGTGATGTCCAGGGTTTTATGAAGGAGGCTCAAAAGTCCTTGAAAAGTCTGATTTTTGGTGGAGGAAATTAGCTATAAACTCACAAGCTAATATTAGACCTGGCTCACTTTGTCGGAGATGGGCGAAAATGGTGTGAGAATTCCAAAACTTGCTAAATACCTGCACATCATCACTTTGTGCAAAGATTTAGCAATTTCTCAAAACATTTTAAAAGCTTTGATGAATCGGGGTCTTGGTGTATTTGCACTTAACTCTTTTAATTTTCTCCCTTTTTATGGTCTATTTTACATATTCACCTTTTGTTGTTGTCATTTTTTTATGTTCACCATTATGGGTGGAGTTCAAGGTTTCCATATGTTGTTATCACCTATTTCAACATGTCATTTTTCAAAAAGTCGCAAAATTTGTCCAAAATGTGCTATAGTTCCCCTGTCAATGATGTTTTTTATACGCCTGAAATTTTGACACAATTTGTGCACCACTTTTGCAAAAAATGCAACTATTTGCACTAAAAAGACTGAAAAAAGGTTAAAAACAAAAATAATGAGCAATTTTTACTTTGTAAAAAATTTGTGAACCATGCATGAGGTACCATGCTGTGTCTGAGATGAGTGATTTGCATATAATCCATAGAAAAGTGCATTTGATACTACTGGCCTACCGGTAGGCTGGTAGCAGTGGTGGCAGTGGTGCTGCTGCTTCTAGCGGCTCCCACATTCTTAGCAGTGGCATTGGTTTATTTTCTTTCACATTTTCTCTTTACTGAATTCATTACAGTTATCATTTTTTATTTTGTTATACATTTTGTACACAAGAATAATATATTATTCTAAAAATTATGGACATGAAGCACAAAATGCCAAATGCAACAACAGTCTATAGTATTACTGGGGCATGTAAAGGTCTCCAAATTCACTACTTAAAGGGAACCTGTAACAAGATTTGGCAACTATAAGCTGCGGTGACCATCACTGAGCTCTTATGTAGAGTATTCTAACATACTGTATATAAGAGCCCAGGCTGCCCTGTATAACGTAAAAAACACTTTTATAATACTCACCTAAGGGGGCAGTCCAGTCCAATGTATGTTGCTGCTCTCCGGTCTAGCACCTCCTCTCTCCAGTCTGGCGCCTCCTTCTGCTGCGATCTCTGTCCTCCGTCTACCAGCCCAGATCCTTATGGTGGTCCTGTGCAGGCGCTGAGGGCAGATCAAAGAGCTGTAATGCACTGGCTCAAGAAAAGGTTAGAGACCACCCATGCATGTGCACTACAATACTTTGACCTTTTCTCGCAGTTGCACTGAGGGCAGATGAAAGCGCGCATGCACAAGAGTGCAATGGAGTTGACCCACTTCAGGGCTTGGGGTACTCAGTCCCGGGCATGGGCGATACTCAGGGGGTGCAGTGTGCCAGCAATAATTCAGTCCACACGAGTGCTGCGGTTGATGTCACTTTACTCACGGAAAAAAGGTGCAGCCACCTGGTACTGTCTTCTACCAAGGTGGACTCCAGAGAATCCCTTCTTCTCAGACTCCTGTGCTGGTACCGTGTCAGATGAACTTTTTCTGCACCTCAAGTTTCACCAGCGGTTAACAGACAGAACCTGGGCTAAACACACAGGTACTCAAGCAGTTTCAGCTCCTGCCAGCTCTGGGGCTGCCGCGCCACCAGACCAGCTGGCCTCTCTGTCTCCTCACTGCTCTTGTCCTCTGCTCCTCTCTGACTGAACTCTTTCCTGTCACAGACGTAACTGAACTCACTTCCTGCCAGCTCCCATCTACCACACCACTGTTCCCTCATCCTGCTGGGTCTCCCCCCTATAGATTAAATGCCACATTTAAACAATGAGTGCCCATACCTGTCATTTGTTGCTAGGCAGTCTCCAGCCCGATGTTGGGGTGCAGGTGTGTACCTGATGGTGCTGGTGTGTTGTTAGTGGCTTTTACCAACACAGGAGTCCTTAGAATCCAGGATGGGTATCCCACTTCCAGGTGATGCATTACCCTGTGCCAACCTGGTGTCTCAGGGGCGCCACAGAGGCCTCTCTGTGAATGACACAGGACGCGTCATGTACTCGGGGCTGGGCAGGAGGATGGTGATCGGACGAGATGCGGAGGCGCCGGACCAAGACCAGTGAGACCCATCGGACGAAATTGACCCTTAGGGGAGTATTATAAAGTTGATTTCTATGTTATATAGAGCGACCGGGGCTCTTATATACAGTATTCTAGAATGTTGTATATAAAAGCGTACTGGTGGGGGCTGCGGCTTATGGGAGAAAAAATAGGTTTACCTTAATTTTTCTGTTACCCTCTATGGTTCAGCAATATGACAGCCAACTGGACTCCTTATTGGTGAAATTGGCAAGGAGAAAATTGCAAAAAGTTCTGCATTATGTTGAATACAGATATTTTTAAAATTCTAGTAGAGTTTATTTCCAATCTAATATTCTTTAAAACCATTTTTGAATTAAAGTTTAAGTGTGAAAACATCTTCTAAAGGGCACTTACACGCTGCGATATTTCTATCGATATCGCTAGCGAGTGTACCCGCCCCCGTCGGTTGTGCGTCACGGGCAAATCGCTGCCCGTGGCGCACAACCTCAATTACACCCGTCATACGGACTTACATTCTCTGTGACGTCGCTCTGCCCGGAGATCCGCCTCCTTTCTAAGGGGCGATTCGTGCGGCGTCACAGCGACGTCACACGGCAGTCGTCTAATAGAAGCGGAGGGGTGGAGATGAGCGGCTGGAACATGCCGCCCACCTCCTTCATTCCTCATTGCCGGTGGAGGCAGGTAAGGAGATGTTCGTCATTCCTGCGGTGTCCCACATAGTGATGTGTGATGCCGCAGGAATGACGAACAACCAGCGGCATGCACCACCAACGATATTATGAAAAGGAGCGACGTGTCAACTGTGACGCCCTGGGCAAGCCAGGGGTCACAGGTCACAACACCACACGCACCCCACATCCCTGCAGGTACACCAGCTAACCCAAAAATCCTTTTTTGCCTTCCTCCAGGAGCTGGTGTCCACAGTGCAGTGGAGCTGAAGAAGAAAGCTGAAGTGACAGAGAAGTGAAAGTAGAGAAAGTGCAAAGTGGCAGTTTAGTACAGCCTGAAGTGAGTCTGTGGCTGTGTGCCCAGACGGAGCCAGCAAGGTCAGCAGACGGAGGTGAAGGTCTGCAGTGGGACTGTCTGGAGGTTGCTGGAAGGACTACGGAGGCTGTGTGCCCGGTAGTCTGGAGCAGTATACAAAAGGCAGTCAGCACCAGGGCAGGGGCCTTTCGGATCCCGGCAAGGCTTGGAGTCCCTATAAGTTGCCAAATCCGTTAGTGAAGGGGACGTCTGTCTCCCAACAAGCAAGTCCTGATTGACGGCAAAGGTCCAACCACATCGGGGAAACACCGCCACCGCCAAGGCACCAGTTTCCCAGGGCCGGCGCCTGTGGGCAAGAGAGAGTGGCTCCTCCGGTCCAGATTATAGCCGGGGAGCGGGTAACTGGTGGGAACCCATCGCTACCAAAGAGACATTTCAAGGGTGCAGGGAAGAGACCGTCACCACCAACTGCAGGGAACCGCAGCACCGTGAACCATCCGAGGGACCCGTCCAACCAGCCGTTTGTTTACCGAGAACTGTGTCGTGTTTACTGGCTGAGTGAGTACCTCAGTGCCGCAAGGCACAGCGCTGCCCCTGCGCCCCTGCACCTCCACGGGCCCCATATCCACCTGTCCACCATCACAAGACCATCCCTGGGTCCCGGGAGCACCACCACCCCTACCCACGGAGGGGCTCATCAACACCTGGCTGCTCCGCATCACCATCCCCGGGATCCCCACATTGAGCAGCGGTGGTGAAATCACCACAACCGTGGGTGGCGTCACGAACTATAAACAATCCCCATACCCAAACAACCCCCTTTCACTCACGGGCGAGGAGCGCCGCTCGAGAACCCCCGGGATCCGGCCCACCGCTCGAGCCACCACTGAGCAGCCGGACCCGAGCAGAAGGGGTGAGCGCGGTGTGCTGACACCCTCCTCCCCGCCCGCGACAACTTGGCGTCACGAACAGGATCTTACCGCTCTGCCGTCTGGTGGAGGTGCGCCTTGTTACCGCCGGAGGTATCCGGCAGAAAAATTTCAGAAGCCGCCATCTTTGGCGCGAAAAGTTCCCGCTCGAGCGTCTTCTCGAGTAGTAGAGGCGCGAAGGCCAAGACCCCGCCCCGAGAGAGGAGGGGCCGGAAAGAGCTAAGGGGGACGGAAACAAGATGTCTGCGCCCGACGGAGCCGCTGGAGGAGTGGTGGTCGCAGCCGCAGCGGCACCCGCGGATGGGAATGGGCCTGCCCAGGCCCCGGTTGCGCTAGCGGGAGGTGCCGCGGCCCCCGCGCTCGCTCAGGTCATGCCGTTCTCCTTGCCCTATGCGCCCGGAGCTGCCTGGCTACCGCAGTATGATGGGAAACCGGATGCCCTACAGGCCTTCCGGAAAAAGCTTAACCCGTTGCTGGAGCTGTACCCCCTGACTGATAAGCAACGTGCAGCGATAGTGCTAGGCCAGTTAACCGGTGCGGCTGAGCAGGAGGCAGAGACCTGGGCCGAGGGGGACCGGCTCTCTGTAGCCACCATCTTTGAGAAGCTACAGACTGCCTTCGAGACCCGGACTGAAGCTGAGCTGAGGATGCAGTTTTACCAGTGCCGGCAACGAGCTGGAGATAGCATTCGGGACTATGCTCTACGTCTGCAGACCGCCTTCCGCACGCTAAAGCGGGTGAACTCTATCAATGAGGCGGACAGCAACAAGATGTTAGTAGAGCAATTTGCGCAGGGGATGAGGTCCCCTGAGGATCGTAAACAACTCCGGCTGTGGGCCCTGGAACACCCTGATGTGGACTTTGCCGTGTTAAAGGAACGGGCCATTAAAGCATTACAGCCCCCGGCTGCAGAAGCCCTGGAACCAGCCCCGTGGCCCGTTGAAACGGCCCCCGTGGTGGCCACCCCTGTTCTACCAACCTCTCCAATCCCTGCAGCCCCGAGCAGCACAGTGGAGGAACTGGCAGCCCAGGTCCGTCGCATGGACGGAGACCTCGCCAAGATTCTTGCTGCCCTACAACCTTTGACCAGATCTCAGCCTCCAACACAGATACAGCTTGCTGACAGCCCCGAGGATATTCCCTGGATGCAGCGGAGAAGTGCTAATAACCCGCGGAGCAGACCTCCAATCTGCTACAAGTGCCGTAAGCCTGGTCATTACTTCCGACAGTGCCCGTTAAACGAGCAACCCCTGGGGCCCCGGGCCAATCCTCAGGAGTAGAACATCATGGCCCACCGGACTGGCGGGACCGATATATCGGGGCCCGCCCCATCATCCCCGTGGCTGTGGACGGTATACCAGTAATGGCTCTCTTGGACACTGGATCACAGGTAACCACCATACCATACACGTTTTACCAGCGGTATTGGGGAGTAGACGAGCTGGCACCCCCAGATAATAGCATAACACTAATTGCTGCTAATGGACTCCCATTGACCCAGGTGGGGTATAAACAAGTGGCTATGACAGTGGGGCAAGCTGAACTGCAGCACCAGGGTATGATTGTGATCATGAATGAACCCAGTGATCATAACCCGAAGATAGTGCTGGGAACCAATGTGATGGAGCACTGCATGGCTGATGTGTTGACCCTATTACAACAGCTAGCCGCCACAGCAGCGGGAAGCTGGCAGAGAGCTGTGCAGCGTGAGATCCGAGCTCTGATGTACCGCCAGCATGTAAGCTCGACAGGAGGGGAGATTGGTGGAGTGAGAGTAATGGATGTTGCTCCGTTGACTGTGCCCCCTAGGAGTGAGATGATGATTTGGTGTAGGGCAGCAGTAGAGCCTCAGGGGCGTAACTACCCCGCTATGATGGAGCCCATGCCCTCCGAGCACTGGCCCACTGTAATGGCCGCCCGAGGGGTGGTGGATGTGAAGAAGGGGAGAGTGCTTGTGAGAGTGTTGAACTGTGGGGAGGAAGAGGTCAGGCTTCCTCGGTATGCCACTATTGCCAAGCTGCTCACCCTAGACCCTCACACTATCCATGAAGCCAGTCCCTCAGTACTCTCACCTACCACTAGCGCTCCCCCGCCCAAAGGGGAGGTAAAGGAGTGGCACCAACAGCTACATGTAGGCACTGATGACACCCCCACACACCACAGGGCAGGGGTATACAGGGTGGTGCAGGAGTATGAACAGGTTTTCAGTAAACATCCGCTAGACTTTGGGCAGATCAAAGGGGTCCAACATCACATCCCCACCGGTGAGCACCCCCCTATCAAAGAGAGGTACAGACCTATTCCCCCTGCACATTACCAGTGTGCCAAAGATATGTTGAAGAATATGAAGGAGGCAGGGGTTATTCGGGACAGCTGTAGTCCCTGGGCCGCTCCGTTGGTACTGGTTAAGAAGAAAGATGGTACCATGCGGATGTGTGTGGACTACCGGAAGATCAACCAAATAACCCATAAAGATGCCTACCCACTGCCTCGTATTGAAGAGTCTTTAGCTGCATTAAGAACTGCAAACTACTTCTCTACCCATGATCTTACCAGCGGGTACTGGCAGGTGGCCGTGGCCCCAGAAGACCGGGAGAAAACCGCCTTCACCACCCCGATGGGACTCTGCGAATTCAATAGTATGCCGTTCGGGCTGTGCAACGCCCCAGGAACCTTCCAACGGCTGATGGAGTGCTGTCTGGGACATCTAAACTTCGAGACCATCCTTTTGTACCTGGATGATGTGATTGTTTATTTCCAGACGTATGAAGCCCACCTGGAGCACCTGGCCGAGGTGTTCGCGTCCCTTGCCAAGTACGGGATGAAGTTGAAGCCTTCTAAGTGTCACCTGCTGAAACCCAGAGTGCAGTACCTGGGGCACGTGGTGAGTGCAGATGGTGTTGCCCCCGGCCCTGAGAAGATTACTGCCATCCAGAGCTGGCCACGACCAACCACGGTGAGGGAAGTAAGGCAGTTTCTAGGCCTGGTGGGGTACTACCGGCGCTTCATCAAGGGATACACGAAGATGGCTGCCCCCGTGCAAGATCTCCTCGTGGGACAGACCAAAGGTGGTAGACCCATTGGAGCTCCACTGGTGTGGGAGGAAAAGCATGAGGAATCCTTCTGCCAGCTGAAAGCGGCCTTGACCGGGGAAGAGGTCCTGGCGTACCCTGAATATGGCCGCCCGTTCATCCTTTACACCGACGCCAGCAACGTGGGGCTAGGAGCAGTCCTGTCTCAGGTCCAGGATGGGAAGGAGAAGGTGATTGCCTACGCTAGCCGAAAGCTCCGGCCGACTGAAAGGAACCCGGAGAACTATAGCTCCTTCAAGCTCGAGCTCCTGGCGTTGGTATGGGCTATCACGGAACGGTTCCGCCACTACTTGGCTGCAGCAAAATTCACCGCTTTCACGGACAACAATCCGTTGACCCACCTGGACACAGCCAAGCTGGGCGCATTGGAGCAGCGGTGGGTGGCCCGGCTAGCCAACTACGACTTCACAATCAAATACCGAGCTGGTCGTGTCAACATTAATGCTGATGCACTCTCCCGAATGCCCCATTTGTCAGAAGAAGGGGGCGAGGATGATGACCTCGAGGAGATTGAGTTGCCTGCATTTCACCAGCCACCAACTGAGAAGGTACAAATAGACCAGGAACGGGTGGATCTGGACCCACGGCCCAGTCAAGAGTGGCAGGAAGCTCAAAACCAGGCGCCGGCTGTCCGCCTCGTCAAGACCCTGGTGGAACAAGGTGCTGTTGGGATGGACCCTGCCGCTCCAGCTGAAGCTCAGCGCTTGTGGAAGGAACGGAAACGGCTTATTCTACATCAAGGGAAGCTGTACAGTGAGCTGATCAACCCGAAGACCCATGAGAAAATCTGCCAGTTGGTTATTCCCCAAGCTGATGTGGCCACTGTTATGATGGTGCCGGGCACTTCGGGTGGAAAAAGCTGGAGATGCTATTGAGGGAGCGGTTCTACTGGAGTGGGATGCGGGAATCGGTGGAAGCCTGGTGCCGAGAGTGTGGTCCTTGTACGCTGAGGAGAAAGGATGAAACCAGCCAGAGGGCG
The DNA here is from genome assembly GCF_048569485.1 of Anomaloglossus baeobatrachus. Lineage (NCBI taxonomy): Eukaryota > Metazoa > Chordata > Amphibia > Anura > Aromobatidae > Anomaloglossus > Anomaloglossus baeobatrachus. The sequence goes on from NC_134362.1 coordinate 155,202,594, forward strand.
CCCCTACACCCAATCGTCACGCATCAACCGCTGGAACTGGTCGCCCTGGACCATGTCAAGCTCACCCCCAGCAGAAGTGGGTACGCCTATGCGTTGACCATCGTGGACCACTATTCAAGATTCATGGTGGTTGTCCCCGTCAAGGACCTAACTGGTCGAACTGCTGCCCGAGCGTTCCAGGCTTATTTCTGCCGCCCACATGGATATCCAGAAAAAGTGCTTACTGACCAAGGCCCAGCGTTCGAAGCGGAGGTGTTCCACGAGTTCTGCCAGTTGTACGGCTGTAAGAAGATCCGGACCACCCCTTACCATGCCCAGACCAATGGCATGTGTGAGAAGATGAACCATTTGGTCCTGGGACTCCTCAAGACGTTACCGCTGGAAGAGCGGAATCTGTGGCCGGAGAAGCTACCTGACTTGGTCGATATGTACAACAATATCCCGTCCAGCTCGACAAAGTGCACCCCAGCATACCTGATGAGGGCTCGTCCCGGCCACCTGCCGGTGGACCTGGAAATAGGGTTGGAGGCCCCAGAAGCACTCCCTTCAACAGCTGAATGGGAAACTCGGCGGAGAGCCCAATACCGGCAGATCCAGGAGTATGTGGAGAAGAACCTAAGTCGAAGTTGAGAACAGCAGGAGCAGCGATTCAACCAGAAAGCGTCTGCGGGCCCTTTCCAGCCAGGAGATGTGGTGTTAAAGCGGAAGAGGAAGACCCACAAGCTGGATGATCAATGGGAACCAATCCCATACATCGTACAACCCACAGAATGGGAAGATGGGAAGGCCTACCAGATCAGTCGTGACCAAGGGGGCACTTTGGCCACGGTTTCCCAGGACCATCTAAAAAGGTGCCCACCCGCATTGAGGACAGGGGCTGACGTACCAGTTCCTCCACCAGCAGTGAAGGCAAAAGAGGTGATCCACACTGTGATGGGTGACTACCCAGCAGACTGGCCTACACAGAACGGCGCGGTGATTCTTCCAGTGATACTGTTCCCACAACCCGTGGATGAAGAAGTGGTGGAAGCGGTCAACCGTGAGCCAGAACCAGTGCCAGTGCCCAGGGATGAACCTGTACCCAGCTCCCCTATGCCTCCGCCTGCCACACACGATAGCAGGGAGGAGGGACCGATTGTTTCCTCTACCCCATTGCCTAGCCCTACTGATACCGGACCCCGGAGGTCCACCCGTCCCAAACTAGGTAGACCCCCACTTAGGTACAGGGAGACCGTCCTGTAGGGAGGGGGGTCAGGAAGCCTGTGTGAACTGTTGTTTGTTTGAAAGTTTACAAAGAATGATAAGAAGATGATGATACCGAGTACATTACCAGATTTGCTTTGAGATTTGCAACCGGCTGGAGCCGGCACCGTTGTCCCCGTGGGGACCGTTTAAAAAGTTGTTTTGCATGGGAACTATCCATGGACAAGCCCGTGAACTTGCAGGGCAACCACAAACGTTAAGTGGCTTGTAAATAAGTTGTTTGCCGTTACCATTTCCGCAATGCCGCCTCCGGAGAGGCAGGTTGGAGGGAGGGCCCACAGTAGAGTCGGCTGGGGCCCAGCCACCAAAGGGACCGGTGGCTACCCTCTGGAGGGAAAGGACAGATCCCGCTCGGGTACCGTGTGCTGGACTGTGGGTCAAGGGGTGCTGCCTGGGCTTTAGGGGCAGCATCAGGGCCAGGTTGCTTGGGTGGGAGAGAGCGGAAACCGTAACCGTAAACCGTTTGCAACGTTTAAGAAAAGTGCCTCCCGTTAAGGGAAGTTTCATTAAAAATGTAAATATGTTACCGTTTTGCAATGTTATACCTTTATCTTTTCAGAAAAACAAAAAGGAAAATAAAACCGGTGTTGGACGGGCAGCCCGAGGACGGTCTGCGTTTTGCTAAGGGGGAATGTGACGCCCTGGGCAAGCCAGGGGTCACAGGTCACAACACCACACTCACCCCACATCCCTGCAGGTACACCAGCTAACCCAAAAATCCTTGTTGCCTTCCTCCAGGAGCTGATGTCCACACCAGGGGGTGGAGCCAGGCAGTTGGTGTCCGCCCACCTAGGAGTTCACAGCCCTGGAGGCAGGAAGAGCCAGGCAGTTCAGCCAGGGGGGAGGAAGTGGAAGGAAGTGAAGTGCAGTGGAGCTGAAGAAGAAAGCTGAAGTGACAGAGAAGTGAAAGTAGAGAAAGTGCAAAGTGGCAGTTTAGTACAGCCTGAAGTGAGTCTGTGGCTGTGTGCCCAGATGGAGCCAGCAAGGTCAGCAGACGGAGGTGAAGGTCTGCAGTGGGACTGTCTGGAGGTTGCTGGAAGGACTACGGAGGCTGTGTGCCCGGTGGTCTGGAGCAGTATACAAAAGGCAGTCAGCACCAGGGCAGGGGCCTTTCGGATCCCGGCAAGGCTTGGAGTCCCTATAAGTTGCCAAATCCGTTAGTGAAGGGGACGTCTGTCTCCCAACAAGCAAGTCCTGATTGACGGCAAAGGTCCAACCACATCGGGGAAACACCGCCACCGCCAAGGCACCAGTTTCCCAGGGCCGGCGCCTGCGGGCAAGAGAGAGTGGCTCCTCCGGTCCAGATTGTAGCCGGGGAGCGGGTAACCGGTGGGAACCCATCGCTACCAAAGAGACATTTCAAGGGTGCAGGGAAGAGACCGTCACCGCCAACTGCAGGGAACCGCAGCACCGTGAACCGTCCGAGGGACCCGTCCAACCAGCCGTTTTTTTACCGAGAACTGTGTCGTGTTTACTGGCTGAGTGAGTACCTCAGTGCCGCAAGGCACAGCGCTGCCTCTGCGCCCCTGCACCTCCACGGGCCCCATATCCACCTGCCCACCATCACAAGACCATCCCTGGGTCCCGGGAGCACCACCACCCCTACCCACGGAGGGGCTCATCAACACCTGGCTGCTCCGCATCCCCACATTGAGCAGCGATGGTGAAATCACCACAACCGTGGGTGGCGTCACGAACTATAAACAATCCCCATACCCAAACAACCCCCTTTCACTCACGGGCGAGGAGCGCTGCTCGAAAACCCCCGGGATCCGGCCCACCGCTCGAGCCACCACTGAGCAGCCGGACCCGAGCAGAAGGGGTGAGCGCGGTTTGCTGACACCCTCCTCCCCGCCCGCGACATCAACGATCAAAAATTTTTGACATTTTTGCGATCGCTGATCGTTGCTCCTAGCTGTCACACGCTGCGATGTCGCTACCTGCGCCGGATGTGCGTCACAAACACCGTGACCCCGACGATATATCGTTAGCGATGTTGCAGCGTGTAAAGCACCCTTAAATGTATTTGCAATGTTTGCTAAATATTTGCTTAGCGATATTTTATTTTAGGTCCAAAAAAGTCCAAAAAGTTTATGAAACGCATATGAATAAAAGCAGAGTATTCGGGTTTGTTTTTTTTTTATTAATATAATAAGGGAGTAAAGAGATTACATTAAAGAGGACATTATCATAAAAAGTTTGAAAATAGAGTACAATATGAAAAGTCAGATTTATTACTTTTTCTACCACCCCTGGAGCTTTCTACGCAACACAAATAAATCATGATTCATAGAGTTTAATGAGTTATTTTGTACTACCGGAAAATTCCATCATATCCATATTTTTTTTTTCTTTTAAATGTAAGCCATCTGTCCATCTCGCTGGTCTTCCTTTAGGTTAGTGTACTTAAAATTACTCATATTTCCTGCATGCTGAAGTCATTTTTTTTCAGAATGGATTTCCCCACATTAATATTTGTAAAACAGACAGTAAATTATAGTCTCCTGGTATAATCAGACAGGATCGTGTCTACACAGCATATCCTATGGCTGACGACCTGTAATCAGTGAAACATTAGCATTGTGGTTTGTAAGGTGGAGTAGAATACATTATTTACTGCATTATTGGGGTTATTCAGATATCATATTTATGAAGACAGACTATTTAGTGAGTCCTTCCTAACTCCAGGAAAAATAGTCAGACCGTGAATATTTGGTTTTTGAAGCAATACAGATTTATTATTTTACTCTACTAATTTAACCTTCCGTAGTTATTACCCTAAATCATGACTCATTATGAATCATGCGCTTTTGTAACAATGTTTCCTCTAATTAAAGACTGAGTGGCATTATCCTGTTGGCTTCTACCAAAAAAAAATGTCTTTTGACTAGTGTTTAAAGGGGTTGTCCACTTCTAGGCTAACAACTGATTCAACATGTTTGCCCCAGGTAAAATAAAAAAAAGTCTATACTCACTTCCCATACTGGTGCTCTTCCAGTAGTGCTGCTGTGTGGGGGCTCACTTGGGGTTGTAACGTCATGTGATCTCCAATCCAATCAGCTTCTATCTACTCGCCTTTGGACCAAATGAGTTAATATACAGGAAGTGAACACAGCTGCAGTACTCACTTCCTGTTGATTGTTAGTTTGGTCTGAAGGCAGGAGAAAGAAGCCAGAGCAGATTTAATGTGGGGCTCATGTGATGTCACAACGCCATATGATCCCCCGCTCTGTGAGCTGAATTGTTCGTTTGGTCTGAAGATGGAAGAAAGAAGCCGGAGCTGATTAGACGTGGGGCTCACGTGATGTCACAGCCCCATCTGAGTCCCCTCTCTGTGAACTGGATTATTTGTTTGGTCTGAAGGTAGGAGAAAGAAGCCAGGGCTGATTGGACGTGGAGCTCACATCATATCACAATCCCATGTGAGCCCCCGCTCTGCGAGCTGGATTGTTCATTTGGTCTGAAGGTGGAAGAAAGAAGCTGATTGGATCCCACAGCTCTTCCACGCCATTGAAGAAGGAGGAGAGGCTGAAAGCATTTGTATGATATGCCAGTTCTTCAGTAAGACCAAGAAGTCTCCTCTTTTTCCTGAAAAGTAAACAATTATGTCCTTGTTTGGACTATTAATACATAGGTCCTTTTAATACATTATTGAAAGAACAGTATTGGTACAAAGGCATTTTTATCCCATTTTGTTCCTTTTTTTGCATCTTCTATGTGATTTTAATCAATGTTACAGTAATTGCATTGTTCTATTTGTCATAGGATGGACTAATGCTAGTCACATCAACCCCAACAACACTATTATCCTAAGTGACTGTTTTAACATTCTATGCTGAAAAATGTACAAAACTAATTTGACTATCAGGAGTGCCTTTTAAGTAGTGTAGATATACAGGCTCATGTTAGACATTGTCATTTTCCCGCCCAGATATAGTGAAAATAATGTAGATGGTAAAAAGCAACAATGGTATTTAGCAACGCGCTATCACTGTTGAATTTTTTTTCATACTTGCAACAGTCTGCTGGCAAATAGTTCAGCTGCACTTCCTTCACATTGGCATATTCTCTGCCTTACAATGCTGTCCAGCATACATCTACAGTGCAGGCCATGGGTCATTCTCAAATTGACCTCTCTTACAAGAATACCCAGCAGTAGCACTGATCTGTTGTGATGAGTGATGATTATATCATCATTTACTGAGAAACATGCAAGCTCAGTGTGTGAGCCAGCATCAAAGTCAGGGACACAACTTTGAAGTGTATGTATATCAAAGATCATGAAGGGGATAAAAGCCACAATGAATCCAACAATAAAAGAAGAAGGGCGCTACTGTGTGTACCAGGATGATCCACATAAAAGGCAAACAGGTAAGATACACTCCCTTTTTACGGTTGTGCTAGCAGGCACATCACTGTAGGTAAGGCACTGAAAATCCCTCAGGTCTCCGATGGTATATGCTAGGCATCAAGACTGGGAGGCCCATGTAATCCACTGCTGGCTCTACTACTCGCTAACCACAAGCATGTTATTAAGGTCACTCAACTCATGGGTCCAGCAGATGTCTCTGCACCCAGCTCTGTGACGTGGTCAGGAGCAGACAGATGCCGCCACATCCGGATCACCCCCTGCCTTTGGATATCTGTAGTTAGTTGAATGTCCCTCACCTGGAGCAGGTTGTGATCCATCTGCCGAGGGTGGATGGACTAGGAATAGTAATCACTGCTTCCCCGATCTCATAAAATATATGACCAGCTATAAATGAAAAAGGTGTGATACCCAGGTGCTGTAGAAAACAATTCCACCTTATATACCGTAAATTCCTTTTATTAAACACGCTTCTGGCTGTATCCCTGCGCCATGGAGAGGTGGAGTAGAAGACTGTGTCATAGACCAGGACAGCAATTATGGTGACCAATGATTACACCCAACAAGCAAGCCAAAGCTATGGGGTCTACCCTTTGCAGCCGTCACAGAGCTATTCCCAGCAGGGCAGCCAGTCGTACAGCCAGCAGGGCTATGGCAACTATGGGAAGTCGACCGGCTCATCGTCTTACAGTCAAGGTGGGGGAAACGGCTCGTCCTTCGGCCAGGAGCATCTTTAATAAAAAGGAATCTATATCCCATGGAATTTTTTTTCTGGAGTGCCCAGGTATCGGACCTTTTTTATTTTTACTTGGTTCTACAATTAATCCAACAAATCTTTGTAGGGAATCAGTTGTGATTGATTAGTTAGCTTGGCACTCCTCCTCATAAATCTGTAATAAATATATCTCGAAGATTTAGAGCCTATGTTAAAATTTTATTCTCTCAGTCATAAAACCTCTAAGCTCTCAGTAGAGCCCTGAGTCCTTTCATTTCTTTCATAGCCAAAGTTCGCTGTTGTCCGCTTATGCTCCATTGTAACGCCATGGCTGTTATCTCCTGATTTTCGCTTTTCATGTTTCAGAGCTCCCTGTTTCTTAATTTAGTACCCTTTCCAATTTCAGTTGTAGAAGTTTTTGGACACATTGATAATAATCATCTTTTCATTTTCAGAATCATTAGGGATCCCAGAAGTTGGTTCTAAAACAAGCATTACGTAATGGTAGAGCCTAGTGATATACCATTACATGCTAAGATTTGAATATTTCTTTATTGTCATGTGGCTTTCTCTACTAAACCTCTCATTAGGATCTGTCTTAATTTTGCTTCGTATTTGCAGAGCAGACATAGGGGAGAATTCATCAAGATGATGGATTCATACTTGACTTTGGCACCTATAGCCCATTGGCATAAGTAGCACCAAGTTTATAAAATGATTTACGACTCTCAATAATACATTTTATACATATTTTATGTTTTCCGGATGCCAGAAAATGAAATCTACACTAGGCATGAGCTGGTATAGATTTAAGATATAATGTATACCAGGTTTCAGATTTTATAGTTGTTATTGAAAATTAATTTGTTACTTGTTACCAGTTGGATAACCCAGTCACTGTCTCTGCTCCAAAATCCCTGTTGGACTGGGAGGGCTTAGCACAGGATTGACCAGTCCTGATCAGTGTAATAAGCTGAAATCCCAGGCAGCAGCCTCCAGTTTAGACCCTATCACATGTTTCAACTCTTTATTTTTTCCAGGGAAACTCCAGTTTTTGGCTTATAAATACAGATGCACAACAATTAAGCCCCACATCCAAGCCCTCTTCACCTCCTGCCACCTCCAACTCAAAAATATTTTCCAGATTCGTATATTCCTTTCCCAAGTAGCTGCAATTCAAGTACTTATGACTCAAGAATGACAGAAGTATTTTAGGAGTGATATTTGCAAAAATCCTAGTGCATGCCCTTATTATCTCCCGCGTGGACTATTGCAACCTTTTGTTATCTGGCTTCCTTCTAACTGTCTTGCACCCCTACATTCTATTCTACAGTATGCTGCCAGACTAATCCACCTGTCCCCCTGCTACTCCCCGACATCTCCTCTCTGCCAATCCCTTCAATGGCTTTCTATTACCCAATGACTCCAGTTCAAAACTCTAACCATAACCTACAGAGCCATCCACAACCTGTCTCTTCCATACATCTGTGACCTAGTCTCCCGTTACTTACCCGCATGTAACCTTTGATCCTCACAAGATCTCCTTCACTGCTCCCCTTTCATCTCCTTTTCCCACCACCTCATACTAGAATTCTAGCGTGCATCCCCCTTACTGTGGAACGCTCTGCCCAACATATCAGACTCTCGCCTACCTTGATGAGTTTCAAAAGGAACCTGAAGACCCACCTCTTCCGACAAGACTACAACCTGCCGTAACACTCAGTCCTCTATATCGCCGCATGACCATCTCCACCCTCACCTACTGTATCCTCACCCATCCCTTGTAGACTGTGAGCCCTCGTGGGCAGTGTCCTCTCTCTCCCTGTAGACTGTGAGCCATTACAGACAGGGTCCTCTTTCCTCCTGGTAGCAGCACATCCTCCTTATCCCAGAACACAGAAGCAATCACTTTAGTGGCTGATTTTTGCACCCTGAACTTAATTGGATGAGGAGAACCACTGTGCCTCCACTCTTTTGACTACTTCTTGTTTTCAGGGTTATACAAATAAATCCAGGTCTCATCCATAGTGACCAGTTGAACCAGGAAGTTTTTATTAGTCCGGAAACACTGACAAATGGACCGGGAAGTGTTCACTCGCATGCTTCTCTGATTTGTTGTCAACCATTTGGAGACCCACTTTGCAGATCGCTTCCTCATGTCCACCACATGTTCATGGATAATGACACAAACACATTCATGGGAAAATCCCCATGATGTCTGCTATTGCTTTAGCTGAAATTCATCGATTTGTACACAGCATTCATGATCTCCAGAACAACATCCCCTCTTGGTCGTCCAAGACGTTCCTCATCATTGGTGCTGAAGTGGCCCATTTTAAATTTGGCAACCCGTTCTTAACTGTGGAATATGAAGAGGATTGATCCCGCAATATCTGCGACATACCACCATGAATATCCTTCACGGACTTTCCTTGCAGAAACAAGAATTTTATCACTCCTCTGTTCTCAGTTGCTGTGAATATCACATTACACTCTGCCATTTTGTTTTCCCACGTGTGTAGAACACTTGCCATAAGCAACAAACAAAATTTTGAAAACATGTATTAGACACATAAGGCTTTTATGTGATGTAACATTCGTTACCGTAGAAACAAAAAAAATAATCACAAAGCCAAAGACTTATCAGCAGCCCCTTGTAGTGCTTCATGACCATCTCCACCCTCACCTACTGTGTCCTCACCATTCCTTTGTAGACTGTGAGTCCTTGCGGGCAGGGACCGCTCTCTTCCTGTACCAGTCTGTGCCTTGTATTGTTTATGATTATTATACTTGTCCCTATTATGTATTCCCTTTTCACATGTAAACTGTCAAGGAATAAATGGCGCTATAATAATAAATAATAATAATACTGCCCTATGAAAGTGGGCCAACTATGTAAATGTAGACTGATAGAGTGTCTTATCAGAAGGAATCCAATAATAGGTTAAAATGAGTAACCTGGTCACCATAATTATTGCCAGCTACATGTTTTGTGAAACTGGTAAGATTCCCAGAATACTTCGTAAACTAAGTTAATAAGTTTTCTCCATCTGTAGAGCATAAAAGTTACAGTCGGTATGGACAGCGGCTATCATAAACACAGTTACATTTTTAGGCAATAGTTGTCAACAGCAATTTTATTCTAATGGAAAAGACATGAAGTTTTGTTACGTTGCATCTGAGTAAATCGCTCCCATGGTAAACATACAACATGCTATAAATATAGAAGACTTTCCAATGAATTGAAGAAATATTAGAAAGTGACTATATATTTTCCATTAACTTATCAGCCATAGATAGTAGGACAATTGTCTTGTTTTCGGACGTCTGTATTAGTCATAGCAGCTTTGGGAAAATGTAACTCCATCAAGTAGGAAAACAGGAAAAGTTATTTTCACATTATGACATCACATCTGTCTGCCATCTTACTGCTAGACTTGTGTAAAACTATTTTGCCGGATCCCAGAGCACCAATCAGATATAAACTGTGTTCATAAAGGAGTCGAATGTAGATTATTCTACGCTCTATAGACTTGAAGTCTTCTTTGTTATACTAGTCCCAAAAAAATCTCAAATCCTACAATTTTGCATGTGTGGAAAAGAAAGTCCAAGCCGTGTGAATTAGAAGCAGACATCATGTCATGATGAGAGCTAGAAAGTGGGAAGGAGTCTAAAGTAAAGATTTCTGAACTCAGTATGTTTCATCCTCTTGGATCTCAAGCTCAAGTGGTTTAATGTCTGTTTAAAGGAATTGCCCATTATTGGAAAATCCTAGCTGCTTTCACTCGCCTGCACTATCCAATTCAATAACATTGGTACATTTTTGTCACGAAGAGAGCTCGGACCGAAAATACGAATTTTTAACCCTAGCAGTCAAATAATGGAAAATATTGGCTCAATGCCTTCTTTATATCCTTCCTTGAAAACAGCATCATAAAGAGTGATAAAAAAAGTCCTATGTCCCCCAAACTCCATTTATTTTCAAGCACTGCCTTAACACTCTTGGGTATGGAGTTCACTAGAGCTTCAAAAGAGCTGCTGGATCTTTTTCCATCCTCCATGACGACATCACAGTGATTTTGGCTTTTAAAGACCTTGCGCTCCTCCCCCTTCTGTTTGAGGAGGTCCCACAGATACTCAATATGATTTAGGTCTGGAGACCTTTGGCCCATCAACATTTATCCTTAGTTCTTGGAGGTGTGTTTCGGGGCGTAATCATGTCAGAATATGAAAGGAGGTGATCGTCCTCTGCTTCAGTGTGTCACAGCACCTGTTGGTAGTCATGGTTTTCTCAATGAACTGTAGCTTCCCACAGCTGGCAGCACTCATGCAGCCCCAAACCATGACACTCCCACCACCATGCCTGACTGTAGGCAGGACACACTTGTCTTTGTACTCCTCATCTGGCGGCCGCCACACACGAGTGACACCATATCGCTGATAGCTCAGTGTGTTACTAGATTTATTTCCAAGTGAAAAGTCAATGGTTTGAATCAAGGTGTCGCCATGAAGAAGATTTTCCAAGAAAAGAGAAACAGCATCATCCAGCTCATCGATAGTGGTCCTTTGGCCAAGAAATTGTCAAATGTCATCATTAGTGTTGAGCGAGTAGTTGACTATTCGTACTCGCTATGCTCTTATCGAGTACTGTCCGCTATTCGCATATTTGTTACGAGTAGCGGGCGCAATGTAAGTCAATGGGAAATACTCGCTAAGTAGCGAGTAACCCGAAAGCCGTACTTTTCGTGCTAGTAGCAAATAGTCAACTACTTGCTCAACACTAGTCATCATGTCAGTGACATGACAGTTATAATAATATGAAATGAAGTCCATCTATCCATTCAAAAGCCTAGAGATGGACTTCCAACCAAAATATCGGAGTCAACAAGTCGGCTCATCATATCTATCAGTTCTGGTGCAACAAACACTGCAGTGGAGGTGGCTCATATGCTTAATGATAGTGAGATCACAGATGTCCATGCACACACCGTCCGATGCATGTTACACAAGTCTGGAATGGTGGCCAGAAAAAAGGTGAAAAAGTCTCAACTTCAATATCGTCGTAAGAAGAAGCGTTGGCTTGAGTTTGCAAAAAAGTATGAGAAGTGGACAATAGAAGATTGGAAATATAGTAAAAAAAACCTCTGTTTTTTGCTGGGTTCATTGTAAAGTTGTGAAAAACATCGAATTGGTTGTCACATTCCAAGCAACAGAAGTATAATATCTTTCAAACTTACAAAAATAAAGAGTAATTATTGAGGAGCTTATTTTAGTAACTTTTACCATCTGTAACTAAAAATAATCCGCTCACTTATACAGCTCGGTGCAGACATTTTCTTTGCATCTATTATATCACTTCTTGAAGATCTCTGTGAATGATATCCGACGGATCGATTTCAATGTTTGCTCTTAGTTGTACACAGGTCTTTTTCAGTTAGATTTTGTCTGGAAGTAATATTTAGGTAGTCTTGTGTCAGCGTTGGGATTTCATATACATAATTTTGCATGGAACAGATAAGCCTTTGCCTTGCCAATTTCTGTGGAAAAATGTATACCGCATGCTTGGCAGCAGCTGCCCGCCTAACTTTTGTCAGGTGAAAACCTCCCTTCTGAACCATCTATTTATGCTTTTTAGGCTTTTCATTCAATAAAGTTTAACTATTTCTTAGTACAGTATATAATACCTCTTTTAGATGGACAGTCATTAATCCGCATTACTATAGTAAATAATAAGTAAAAAATTAATAACATTGGTTTTTTTTCGTTGTTGAAGGGGCGTTCTCAAGTTGCAAAGTTATGTCCTAGGATAATGTTGCCATTGTTGGGGGTCAGACTGCTGCGGCCCCCACTGATCCTAAAGACTTGGGTCTAAAGAGGCTCGGCTGAACGGAAGGAAGGTCGATCATGTGTTCTGCTTCTCCATTCTTTCTAATAGGAGTGCTGAAGACTTGGCTATCTCCGGCACTCCCATTAAGGCCCTAAAGGGAATCTGCCTGCAGGTTTTTGATATGTAATTGTTATGCAAGTGACACCGAAAGTATGGCACACGATGCAACACACTACAACACAAGGGGTACACCGGGGACACACTTAAACAATGGTGGGCCCTAGCGCTAGTAAGGGGATAGATGAGACACTCCCTTCACTCACCTGCAGCTGACACTACACTCCTAGCCAGTCCCGATACAGCTTCCGCACCTGTCACCGAACAGGATACTGAGACCCTGGCAGATCCTGTAATAGCCCTGGCTAGTGAGTTGGCAGATGAGGGACGCTAGCCCCACAGCTGCACTAATAATACACCAAGGGTGGAAAGACAGATGTGGAACACAACAAGACTGCTGCAGTCAGCAACAGGACTGCATCCTACACAGCAACTTGCAGAGAGGGCTCCGCCAGCTTCTTTCACCTCCAGGCCAAGCATACAAATAAGATCATAGAATAACCGGCACTCTCTACTGGGGTAGAGGGTATATGTAGGTACTGGGAGTGGTCAAAACCGGAAACACCTGGGAAGATAATGAGAATGCTTGCTGGCAAGGAATATTGATATTAACTTTCTCCTCCCAAAAGGAAAGGGAATCCATTTAATCTGTAGAGTCTCAAAGCAAAGTGACTCTGGCCCAGAACCTGTCACTAGTCTCTACAACAGAGAGATGACTGTGACAGTAATCTATGGATAGCATGTGGTAGAGAATAAAAAAAAATGAAAATCAACTATTCCTCTCTTTTTAGGCTGTGTGCTCTTGTCTAGTCAAACTAAAGGCTTTATCACCCAGTGATTATCATTGCTGAACTACATTTTCACAAGCACGGTAGTCTGGCACGTCCCCTTCTTTGATTTACACCTCACTATCAATGCACAATCTCTATAAAAAGCTTGGTGTGGGAGGGGACAGCTCTTTTAGCTCAGCTGCTTTGCTAAATCTAAAATCTCTGATTGTGTCAGAATGGCTAAAGCCAGTATCCTAAGTGATACATCAATGGATTCAGAAAAAACTCTTCGCCTACAGTTTGCTGCTCTCAGATAAGGTATAAAAAAAAACCTAGTGACAGATTCCCTATAAAAAATGAATAGAGCAGTAGTGTACATTATTGAACTCTTCTTTATTCTGCCGGGGGTCTTCAAAGCCCTAGTTCTCAGGATCCGTGGGGGCTACGGTGGTTGGATCCCCAGTGATCTGAAAGTTCTCCTCTATTCCATATATAGGAGAGAACTTTTAAACTTGAGAGCACTCTTTTACGTAAAGGCTATGTCCGCAGGATAGGTAATAACTTGCTAATCGGCAGGAATTCGACTGCTTGGACTGACACTGATTGGCAGAACAGGGAACTATTATACGCGTAAGATTGAGGTGGCAGTGTGCATGTGAGACCTGTGCTCCATTTATTCCCTATAGGGCTGCCGAGCACTGTGCTTGACTTTTTCCAGCAAACCCACACAGAATTAATGGAGTGGTGGTTGGGTGTCCAACTTGTAGCACCATCCTATTACTGGATTATGTTTCCTGATTTACCAATCAGTGCTGTTCCTAGCAATGGGACACCCACCAATCAGTATGCTATCACCTATCCTGCAGATAAGTGATAGGTTTTTTATCCAGACAAGTCCTTTGATGGATAGGGATATATATGAGTAAAGAATAAGGGGTGCTTCACACACAGCGAGCTCACTGCCGAGATCGCTGCTGAGTCACGCTTTTTGTGACGCAGCAGTGACCTCATTAGCGATCTCGCTGTGTGTGACAATGAGCAGCGATCTGGCCCCTGCTGCGAGATCGCTGCTCGTTACACACAGCCCTAGTTCGTTTTCTTCAAAGGCGCTCTCCCGCTGTGACGCACAGATCGCTGTGTGTGACAGCGAGAGAGCGACAAATGAAGCGAGCAGGGAGCAGGAGCCGGCGTCTGGCAGCTGAGGTAAGCTTGTAACCAAGATAAACATCGGGTAACCAAGGTGGTTACCCGATATTTACCTTAGTTACCAGCCTCTGCAGCTCTCACGCTGCCTGTGCTGCCGGCTCCGGCTCTCTGCACATGTAGCTGCTGTACACATCGGGTTAATTAACCCGATGTGTACAGCAGCTAGGAGAGCAAGGAGCCAGCGCTAAGCAGTGTGCGCGGCTCCCTGCTCTCTGCACATGTAGCTGCATTACACATCGGGTTAATTAACCCGATGTGTACTGTAGCTAGGAGAGCAAGGAGCCAGCGCTCAGTGTGCGCGGCTCCTGCTCCCTGCACACACAGCTAAGCGGTGTGCGCTGGTAACTAATGTAAACATTGGGTAACCATACCCGATGTTTACCTTAGTTACCAGTCTCCGCAGCTTCCAGACGGCGGCTCCGTGCAAGTGCAGCGTCGCTTGCACGTCGCTGCTGGCTGGGGGCTGTTCACTGGTCGCTGGTGAGATCTGCCTGTTTGACAGCTCACCAGCGACCATGTAGCGATGCAGCAGCGATCCTGACCAGGTCAGATCGCTGGTCGGATCGCTGCTGCATCGCTAAGTGTGAAGGTACCCTAAGGGGCACTTTGCACACTGCGACATCGCAGGTGCGATGTCGGTGGGGTCAAATTGAAAATGACGCACTTCCGGCATCGCATGCGACATCGCAGTGTGTAAAGGCTGGATGATACGATTAACGAGCGCAAAAGCGTCGCAATCGTATCATCGGTGCAGCATCGGCGTAATCCATGATTACGCTGACGCGACGGTCCGATGTTGTTCCTCGCTCCTGCGGCATCACACATCGCTGTGTGTGAAGTCGCAGGAGCGAGGAACGTCTCCTACCGGCCTCACTGCGGCTTCCGTAGGATATGCGGAAGGAAGGAGGTGGGCAGGATGTTTACATCCTGCTCATCTCCGCCCCTCCGCTCTGATTGGCCGCCTGCCGTGTGACGTCGCAGTGACGCCGCATGACCCGCCCCCTTAACAAGGAGGCGGGTCGCCGGCCACAGGGACGTCGCACGGCAGGTGAGTGTGTGTGTGAAGCTGGCGTAGCGATAACTTTCGCTACGCCAGCTATCGCCACATATCGCATCTGCGACGGGGGCGGGGACTATCACACTCGGCATCGCAGCATCGGGCTGCGATGTCGCAGTGTGCAAAGTGCCCCTAAGACCTGTGTACATAAACAAGGATTTCCTCAACACAGCTACCCTAGCAATAAGCTGATTGTTGTGTGTCTGGCTCTTTGAATTGTTACAATCCTCACAATAATCTTATTATGATATGACAAGTCATGAATGGAAGATGATAAGGTAATGATCTGCACTGAAAGTAGAGAAGAAACAGGAACGTTAAAGACTATGATCAGAAAGAACATCACCTGTCAATCACTGGATTTATTGGTATTGTATACACCTGTGCAGATCATGTATCTACCATTATATGGTCACTGTATAGGGATAATAATGGCTTTTGGACAGTGATTTTTAGTAGGGATGATCGAATACCTCAAATATTCGGCTTCGCGAATATTTTCCGAATATCTTGCCGCTATTCGACTATTCCATGCGCAATGTAAAGCCTGCTTTACACGGGACGACCGTACAATCGATCGTACCCGCCCCCGTTGTTTGTGCGTCACGGGAAAATTGCTGCCCGTGTTGCACAAAGTTGTGAAACCCCCGTCACACGTACTTAGCTGCTGAGTGACCTCGCTGTGGGCGGCGAACGTCCACTTCCTGAATGGGGAGGGACGTTCGGCATCACAGCGATGTCACACAGCTGCCGGCCAATAGAAGCGGAGGGGCGGAGATGAGCGGCATGTAAACATCCCGCCCACCTCTTTCCTTCCGCATAGCCGGTGGGAGCCGTGGGACGCAGGTAAGCAGAGTTCATCTCTCCCGCGGTGTCACACGGTGTGCCGTGTGCTACCACAGGAACGATGAACAACCGGCACAAGTAAAAGTAAACAATATTATGAAACTGAGCGGCGAGTACACGAATCACGATTTGTGAGCGATACTGAGTTGCTCAGAGGTTTCACACGAGACGACGTCGTGTATGATGCCGGATGTGCTTCACGAAAACCGTGACCCCGACGATGCATCACACGATCTGTTGTCTCGTGTAAAGCACCCTTTAGTCTATGGGAAGCCAGAATATTACCGAATAGTTGTTATTCGGGTTTCCCATAGGCTTATATTGCACATCGAATATTCGCGAGTAGTCGAATAGCCGCGAGGTATTCGGAAAATATTCGCTAAGCCGTTTAATCAAAGTATTCGATCATCCCTAGTTTTTAGTAATAATCAGTATGGTGATATTGTCACTACTGTTTTTTGTTGCTGTGGTGGTAATACTGTATTTGTCTCTATACTTTTTTTCAGAATTATTTTACATTACTATCATGCTGGGGCATGGGAATACCAGCGTGCAGCACAATAGGATAGGTACATAAGGGAAGATGTAAAGAAAGGCTTTGGTGATAGAGGAGAAAGGGTCACCACCCCAGACTCACCTGTGTCTGATCCCAGTGCTCCATAACATCCTTAGTTGGGTCCTTCCTCCAATGTGTGTTATCACGTGGCTAGGACCTGCCTGATCCTATTGTAGTCCTGGCTAGTGAGCAGGCTAGCAAGACACTAGTCTTACTACTTACATAAATACAACACAAGGGAGGTAAGGCAGGTATGGAGACAGATACAAAAATTACTCCAAATCTTCTCCAGATAGGAAGCTCCACCTCATCCACTGGAAAGTCAGGCACAGCTTTCTTCAGAGACATTGTCTTCTCATGGCAGCATAGAATGAACTATCATTGGCATAGGGAGAGCCAGGAGAGAGTTTAAATAATGAAGGGCAGTGGCATTGAGGTGTAGCAGTTGAGATTAGCGCTAAATGGAATCTCAGCAGAATCCACAAGGAAGCCTTAACCCCTTCAGCACCAAATGATTTTAATAGAACCTGTAATCTGCAAACCTTTTAATCACAGAAACTGCAACGGTCTCAGCTGCCCATTGCCCATTTATAACTAGGGAATCAATGTTAGTCTATAACAGTATAACAGTGTTTCATACTGGCTTTAATATTTTACTTATAGCCTGCATAGTAAATACTGTAGCTCTACACGCCTGAAATTGTATATAGAAGTAAAAAAAGGTTTAAATGGTCCTCGTAATTTCAACAAACATTGCATAAATCAATAGTATAAGATAATATATCATTTTGTCTGTTTCTTTCTCTATGAGTGACAATTTATCTGTTCTTTCTAAAAGCAGCTAAAATCCATATTGCTCAAGACAAGACGTATGCTAGTTTACTGAGGGTATTGCAGAGGTGAAAGAAGGAAACCGGAATATAGCACGCTGACATCAAACATCCAAAAGTTGATTAGTTTCTCTTTTATTTAATCAGGTCTACATGTTTTGGAGGACGTAGCCTTCTTCAGGACAATTATGACAGAAAAATCAACCTTTTCTGTTTTAATTGTCCTGAAGAAGGAGGCTGCGTCCTCCGAAACACGTAGACCTGATTAAATAAAAAAGAAATTGGTGCTGGGAGCAACAATCCAGCCAGAACTTCAGAAGAATGTGCAGCCACGCCATGTCACAATGCAGCCAGGAAAAGAGACAGACAAAGAGACAGACAGACAAAGAGGCAGGTAGACAAAGAGACAGAGAGAGACATTGAAAGAGACAGACAAAGAGAAAGACAGACAAAGAGACAGAGAAAGAGACAGACAGGGACAGGGAAAGAGACAGACAAAGAGAAAGGCAGACAAAGAGACAGGGAAAGAGACATGCAGAGACAGGGAAAGGGACAGACAGACAGGGAAAGAGACAGGGAAAGAGACAGAGACAGAGAAAGAGACAGATACAGACAAAGAGATAGTGAAAGAGAAACAGGGAAAGAGACAGACGGGGAAAGAGAGACAGGGAAAGAGACAGACAGGGAAATAAATAGAGAGACAGACAGGGAAAGAGACAGAGAGACAGACAGACCAATAGATAGAGGGAGATAACTGAGACAGAGACAGACAGAGACTGGGAGAGACACAGAGAGACAGTCACTATCCCGGGCAACGCCTGGGTACTACAGCTAGTATATATATATATATATATATATATATATAAAACGTGTGTTACGAACCGGCGCCGCCATAGCCGCAAGCAGTCTGCTTCGGTTCCTGTTGCGCCCAGGCGCCGGCTGCCGTTCCTTCCACCACGTCTAAGTGTGGAGAGGCGGCTAGTGCGCATGCGTGCGTCGATTTACCCCAGCCAGAGTCTAAGCCCGGTGTTTTGCCTAGTGAGCATGCTCAGCCTGTTTGTGTTATGTCTGAAACTAAGTCCTCAGTTCAGGCTACTGAGCATGCTCCCACAATTAACCCTAACAGCCTCTTTGCACAGGTACTTGGACTTCGTGCTGTGTCTAAGTTCTGGGATGTGCCTACTGAGCATGCTTAAACTGATAGTCTGCTTTCTAAGCCTGTTGCTCAGGCTACTGAGCATGCTCAGGCACTTAGTGCATCAGAGGCTAGGTCCGGTAAGGACCTGACTGAGCATGTCCATGAGGTGGCAGGCCCTGATAGGGCAAAGGGTGTCAGGTGTCCTGATGACGTGGCAACTCTGGACTGGCTCGCAGAGGCCCGCCCCTATGATCTGGCACCTCACTATTGGTCGTCAGACGATGACTGGTGAAGTGTTTGGGGCGTGGCTGCCATGAGGTCATCAATGACGTGGCAGTTCCGGATAGGTCGCATGTAACGTCACTGATGACATGGCACTCTGCTGTTGGACCTTGGTGGTTCCACCCTGGGTTTGGGGCGGACCCAGGTTATAAAAGGGGCTTGAGACAACATGGAGGTGCGCAGTCTTCATTTAGTGTTCATGGTGGCATAAGCCTTGTTGGAAGCGGTAGGTAGGGCTAGGCGAACGGTGCCTGTCACGCCAAGATTCGTGGCTCAGCACATGAGGGTCAGGCGCCGTGCTTCCTTGCTACCGTTCCTGTTGTGCTATAGCAGTCCAGTGGCGTTAACTGGGCTGCGGCTGCTGTGTCATCTGTCCGGTTGTGCCTCCTACGCACACGGACAGCATACCTGCTGCGTCACCTGTCCGAGAGTGCCCTCTACGGACACGGACAACGCACCTGTTGCGCCACCTGTCCGGTTGTGCCTCCTACGCGCACGGACAGCGTACCCCAGAACCTCTGTGAAGTTAACAGGGTGTTCCTGGATTGGGTGTTTGAACCCTATTATCCTCCTCGGCTTCCCAGTCAAATGCTACTGGTGTGACTACCTGGTCTGACGTGTCCTTTACACACGTGGCCAGTCGATTGGTGGCCATAAATGCTAATCGGAAGACCGCTCGGCCTGACGTGTCTTACACATATATATATCTAATATATAAAGCTAAATGTGTGTGTATGTGTGTGAGTGTGTGTGTGTGTGTCCGGGATTGGCATCTGCACCATCGCAGCTACAGCCACAATATTTTTCACACTCACACGTCTGGACCCCGAGAGCGTCATAGGCTATGTTGTGAGGTGAAATTTTAATCCCGCACGTTCCAATTTACCAATCATTTTTGCCCCTATCTACATAATGGGGAAAAAGTGAAACGAAAAGTGTATCCGCACCATTGCATTTACAATCACGAAATTTTGCACGGACACCTCTTGTGACCCAGAGAACTTCGTAGATTATGTTTTGACAGGAAATTTAACCGCGCGCTTTACAGTTACTCTCCAAAAAAACATGCCTCCATTAAAGTAAATGGAGCCTGGAACTACAGGTTATTAGGAGGAGCTGTGATTGGTTGCTATAGGTACAAAAGATATTCAATGTATAAAAAGCTTATATGTGAGGTAATAAGATGTCGGTGGGGAGACGGATAGAGAGAGACAGAGAGACAGACAGAGAGACAGGGAAAGAGACAGACAGAGACAAATGGTGAAAGAGACAGACAGAGACAGACGGTGAAAGAGACAGGCAGAGACAGACGGGGAAAGAGACAGACAGAGACAGACCTGGAAAGAGACAGACCTGGAAAGAGACAGACAGAGACAGACCTGGAAAGAGACAGACCTGGAAAGAGACAGATGTGGAAAAAGACAGATGGGGAAAGAGACAGATGGGGAAAAAGACAAATGGGGAAAGAGATAGACAGACATTCAGACAGGGACAGAAACAGGCAGACAGGGAAGGAGGAGACAAAGATAGATGGGGAAAGACAAGGACCTTGATAGAGACAGATGGGGAAAGAGACAGAGAAATAGAGACAGACAAGGAAAGAGACAGACAGAGCCAGCAGACAGGGAAAGAGACAGACAGGAAAAGACACAGACAAAGATATGGTAAGACAGACGGGGAAAGAGACAGACCTGGGAAAGAGACAGACCTAGAAAGAGACAGATGGGTAAAGAAACAGAGAGATAGAGACACACAAAAAAAGAGACAGGCAGACGGGGAAAGAGACAGAGACATATGGGGAAAGAGACAGACGGGGAAAGAGACAGACTGGGAAATAGACAGACTGGGAAAGAGACAGATGGGGAAAGAGACAGATGGAGCACATTACTTGGCCAATTTAGTTAAATCTGTGTGGAATATCTGTGGTGTTGAAATATAATAATTACATTTCTATTTGTTTTGTGGTTTTTGTGTGCAGAATACATTTTTGTTAATACACTCTATTTTGTTAACAACATAACAACAGTTATTAACCCGGGCGAAGCCGGGTAGTACAGCTAGTATATATATATATATATATATATATATATATATATATATATATATACTATATATGTATATATAGTATATATATTTTATATGTATATATATATATATATATAAAAAAACGCATAAATTATATAGATATTAATGGACATGTATACTTATAAATTAACTATACTATATACATAGTTATAACATATCTATATTTATACTATGCATTGGGTATATATACGTTGCATATATTTATATATATTTAAATCTAGATCTTCTTTGAACAATGCTGACAGCTAAAGTCAGAAGCCAGACATCCGTAAGAACAAGAGTTTACTTGTAGACTTTCATTCCATTTATATAATAATATTGCTACTTGTAAGCCAAAAACGATAGGATCCTACTTTCCAGTATACTCATTCACTATTCACTTCTTCGTATAAACTTCTAGTTACTTCGGCCAGCTTCAGGGTCTCCGAGAGAGCAAAAGTTCATCAAAACATGGTATCTATTTAACACTGTAACCTTTAATTGCTATTTGAAATGGATTTCAGCCCTTGCGATATGAAAACTAGTAAATTGATCTAATAAATCTTAATTATTTAACGTGGTTTTGTGTTACCTCGGGATCCTAAGCAATCAATGCAATTACACGTTTCTAAATATAGATGTTTGTATGAGCAAGTTGGCAAAATTAGGGAGGGGGGGGGTTGAGGATTTGGTCTGACTTTAAAAGCAGTCGAGTCCTGAATATTAAACAAAAAACAGCTGTTTCTCTGAAAAGTCGATGTTGATAGTCATAATGATAGCTATTTTTCATGAGTATTGGGCCAAAATCTGCAAAGAATGAGCCCGACTGTTCTGAAAAACTAACTTGATCAGCCTTTTGTGAAAGCAAATATTTAAAAAGGTTACCCTGGTGCACCTCCGTACATTCGGGTTTTCCTTTTATAATCGGCACTGTGTGTAATTAAGAAAAATGTTAAATATGCTGATTGGTTCTAATTATAAGAGTCAATTAGCAATTAGCTTTATTTTTTCGTTTAAGCTGATGCAGTGAATGGGTGTCTGTATGATACTTTTAATTCCAATGTTTAGAAATTAAAATAAATACAAAGTAAAAAATCTTTTTCGTCAAAGCCTCTGAAGGTTTTTTCACGGTTTATTGGTTTTCACAGACAAAATTCTTTTACTTGATACATTTTTAAACTTTATTTTCTCTATTAACCATCATTTAGAGGTTTATACATGTTGAAACATATCCTTAGTATACACCATGATGTCTTAATTGGTCTACCGATCTTAAAAATGGGGGAGAATCCGACTGTGCCAAACAGCTCAATGTGCAACCAAAAACTTCTAAGCACCTTTATTTATTTATTTACTACATTTATTCAATCATATAGCACTATTAATTCCACAGACATGATCATCACTATCCCCATTGGGGCTCATAATATATTTCCCATCAATATGTCTTGGGTGTGTGGGAGAAAAGCAAAGAACCTGGAGGATACCCAAAATCAAAACAGGGAGAACAAACTCCTCACAGATGTTGTCCTTGGAGGGATTTAAATCCAGGACCCTAGCATAGCAAAGCCACAGTGCTAACCACTGAGTCACCATGGTGTATATATATACATACCTTAGGAATAAGGACAAAGATACAGAAATCAGAGTATATTGTATAAAAAAAAAAAATTTAATAATATTCTTCAAAATATTTTTATAAAAACACTTTTTTATTTCAAATTGCTAAAATCATCACAAGGGCAAGAAAAAACATCACCAGAAAAAACATATAAACACATAAACAGAGGGGATCTCTGATCCAAAGGATTATTGGTGAAAAAGGCAGAGGATCATTTCATATCAAAAAATCTATATCATAAAAATATCACCCCTGTCCCTTCACCAACATCCATAGTACAGCACTGATACATATATTAATTGATAATTAATAAATATACAGATATATAAATATTATATCGATATATGAATAAATATACATATAATAGCGCCAGTGTAAATAGCCAATGTTCAAAAGGAAGGTTTTTACTCCTATAGACAAGAGCGGAATAAATGAGGAATCTCCTCTATATAAATATAACTTCTCCTTTAAGAATGATATTTCCTATGTCCATAGGTTTAATAAGGGGCAATGAGTTATAGTTTATTTAATAGCTTGCCCACTCAAGCTGTTTATAAATGCCCACTCCTCCCAAATAGAATGAATTACTCCCTTAACAACAGGGGCCAATAATAAGTGTAACAGACATCAATTTGCCATACTTGCCTAATATAAGGTCAGAGACACCCTCAAAAGCTCGAGGTACGTTTCAAGGGAAACCTTTTCATCAGGAGGCTAAAGGAGAAGTTATATTTATATTCTATAACTATGTAACTTAACTAATTCAAATACATTACAGGAGTTCACAAATGCTGTTTAAAACACCACTAAAACATTTTTGTTATTGCACCACTGGAGTAGAGCTTTAAATGTTAGCCCCCTGCCCATGTATTATACTCACTTTATGCCATCTTCATCTTTTTCCAGCTTCGCTCCAGTCAGTCTCCTGTGATTTGTGACCTGCCGGCACCTCCATTTCATGGAACATGCAAGAGGTGACAAGTCAGTACAAGTCTATGAGAGCCTCGTTCTGGCCTTATTTTGGCTCTGATAGAGTTACATTGAGCACTTTTGATGTTACATCTGACTTCCAGCCAGTCAAATGTTACTGACACAAGATGATGCCATGGAATCAGTGCAGCACCAAAAAAGTATGAAGACAACAGCAGGTGAGTATAATTATTATTATTATTATTTATTATTATTATAGTGCCATCAATTCCATGGTGCTTTACATGTGAAGGGGGTATACATAATAGGGACAAGTACAATAATCATAAACAATACAAGGCACAGACTGGTACAGGAGGATATAGGTCCATGCCTGAGAGGGATCACAGTCTACAAGGGATAAGTGAGGATACAGTAGGTGAGAGTAGAGCTGATTGTGCGGCGCTGTATCAGACTGAGGGTTACGGAAGGTTGTAGGCTTGTCGGAAGAGGTGGATCTTCAGGTTCCTTTTGAAGCTTGTCAAGGTAGGTGAGAGTCTGATGTGTTGTGTCAGAGCATTCCAGCATTCCAGAGTATGGGGGAGGCACGGGAGAAATCTTGGATGCAATGGTGGGAAGAGGAGATAAGAGGGGAGCAGAGAGGGAGATCTTGTGAGGATCGAAGGTTACGTGAAGATAAGTACCGGGAGACTAGGTCACAGATGTAGGGAGGCGACAGGTTGTGGATGGCTTTGTAAGTCATGATTAAGGTTTTGAACTGGAGTCGTTGGGCAATGGAAAGCCAGTGAAGGGATTGGCAGAGAGGAGAGGTCGGGGAGTAGCGGGGGGATAGGTGAATTAGCCGGGCAGCATAGTATAGAATAGATTGTAGGGGTGCAAGACTGTTAGAAGGGAGGCCACAGAGCAGGAAGTTGAAATAATCCAGGCGGGAGATAATAAGGGCATGTACTAGGGTTTTTGAAGCTTCTTGGGAAAGGAATGTTCGGATCCGTGAAATATTTTTGAGTTGGAGGCGGCAGGAGGTGAAGAGGGCTTGGATGTGTGGCTTGAAAGAGAGATCAAAGTCTAGGAATACTCCCAGGCAGTGAATACATGGGATTGGGGGGAGTGGGCAGCCATTGACATTGATGGATATGTCAGGTGGGGGAGTTGAGTGATGAGGGGGAAAGACAATGAATTCTGTTTTGTCCATGTTCAATTTTAAGAATCGAGCAGAGAAAAATAATGAAATAGCAGACACAAGATGGTGCCATGGAGACTGGGCAAGGGGACCTAGATTTGAAGCGTCACTTCAGCGGTGAAAAAGAAACAAAAAACATTTCAGTGGTGCTTAAATTTGGGCCCCTATATCCATAGTTGAAATATAATATCAGTGCAGTTCATAGTAAGAGATTCTAACATCATTCATGTAAATGTTTGACAAGGATTCAACAATTTCTGAAGATATTTGAGTTAAACTAGGTGGGACTTGAATATTTCGGAAACCCATTTCAATAATCCCAGTAAATACACTACAATCAGCCTCTTTTAAGGATAAAAGAACTGCATACAAGAACCAAACTATTAAGGTGCCTAAACGCATTAAAAAGCCAACAGGTATCTCTTCCCCATCCTTACACATGTATGTTTGGTTTGGCCAAGCATGCATGTTTTAAGTTCTTAAAGCATTGATGGGGCACTTCTTGCAGTGGTCTATCTCTGGCAGGAACCAAGAAATTATAATTAGTTGTTATAATTAGCGATATGTGTGAGTGAATAGATTCCATTTTTATTTCTATAGTTTCCATTTTGTCTTATAGCTAATGATGTCAGAGGACTCAGCTAGCACTGATGGGTGGGGAAGGTTCACATTTATGCTCACGCCTCTATTGTTTCTCTTGGTGCATAGTTCAGATGGACAAGGCATTTGCCTGTGAGCTTATATAAACTGGTTACATCCATTAATAAATCAGAATTCTTTGATTCATGTGTGTGCTGTATTGATTTCCTGAGTACTCACAAAACAAATCTTATTAATTTGGCATAGAAGGAGCATATTTTGCTCACAGAATTTGGTGCCGAAACCCAGGATCAGGCGTCTATTACACCAAAATGCTCAAATGCTCAATTCAAGCTGGTCAGACGCTTGTACGAGCTCAATGCAACTTCTTTCTCCCCAAAATCAAATGTGTATTGGGGTATTGGCCCTAAACTAAAGATAAGAGAGAATATATATGATGTTGACAGTGGGGAGGTATCATTGTACAGAGATACTGTTATTTCACAATGAGTAAATACATAAATTGCATGCTTCAATATAGTAAAAAGATCCTATATGGCAAAGTGTCCACATACTGTATAAAGTGGAATATAACATAATTCAAGTTTAGGTGGTCAATACTGCTACAAGAAGTACATGAGCGTCAAACAATACAGCCATGTGCAAAGAGGTAATATTGGGAATACACGGTCCCTATTGTCTCATACTAAGAAACCGTAAGTACTGAGGTATGGTGCAACTCACAGGACTATGTTAGGCTATGTTCACATGTCCAGTAATCATTCATTAGAATGGATCCAGCAGCAATCCGTTGACATAAAAGTTGTGCAAATATAACATTTTTATCTTGCTAAAAAAGATGATTTCAATTATTTCCATTTATTTAACATTAAAGTCTATGGAAAATAGATCCATTAATTAGCCATCCACTTTCTTCCATTAAAAATAATTAAAAAATGGATCAAATGAAAGAAAAATGGATGTCTGTTTAACATATCTGTTTTCCATATACTTCCAAGTTAATAAATGGATCTACATGAAATCAGGTTTTTTTAGTGGCCAAAAAAGTTGTGTCTGCACAACCCTTTTATCAACTGATAGCAGGTGAATCCATTCTAACAGATGATTTCTGGACATGGGAACATAGCCTTACAGAGTTTTTCAACTGTTCTATGATATGGCTTTCTAAAAACAGGAATGAAAAATAGACAAGCACCACCAAAATCTAATGATTTGGCAAAATTTGAATTCGTCAAATTGAATGTTTTTACACAGGAAATTCGATTTGCATTGAATTTATTCTCCTCAAAATGAAGGCCTGTAACATGGTGTTTTGCCCTAAACTTGTCGAATGTCATGGTAATGTCAGATGCTGTTCAGAGCACAGACTCCTCACTATACTTTCTCTGGGGCTTCTGAGTTGCACAGACAGGCTCGGACATTGACCAGCTGTGTGCTCATTAGTGATCGGACTAGCAGGAGTTTATTTCTGCTACCCTGCTGGTTACCTTTTGGATCATACATTGCGGGAGACCTATCACAGGTACTCCCCACCTTTTTATGATGGAGGAAATTGTCTTCCCATGCCTACTATAGTTTTCTGCTACACCGGTCCATGTGCTGTTGTTCTCCAGTCTGGTGACTTACTGCGTGTAGCTTGGTGTGCTGTAGATTACCTCCTGTTGTCTGATTATTTCTTCCCTGCTTTGGTTTTCTTCTTTATTACTTATTGTCTGACTACTGCTGTGTGATAGAGTTTCGGTTTCCCCTATTTGTCTATCACTGTTGGTGTTTACATGCTCCTGTTCCACCCCCTACCCCTGGGGTAGGGAGGCAATTTTACATCAGGGCCGGTCAGGAGCAGGGGTAGGAAGGTGGCCCAGACATCTTCACCATCAGATGTATCTCTGGGATCAGGTCCCCCTAGCATGAGCTCCAGTTTAGAAGCTCCTGTCCCCCGTTATCACCTGCCACCCTATAACAATGCACGTATTTATGATATAAGGTTTCTCCAGACTTCAAAGCATAATAAATGTAAGATTTAGATAAAAGAAACACATCTACTCACCTTACCACTCACTTTTCCTACCCCTCCGCTCTTCACCATCCCCTGTCTGGTCCTCGACACATATTCTTATTTCTTATAAGTATTTTTGTTTAATTATTTGAAAGCCAAGCACCATTCGCGAATGTGATTTTTGGTGAATGAATATTTTTGTAATATTCATAGAATTCAGTTCCACTCAAATATATTGTGAGCTATGCAAAGTTCATGATAGAGGGCCTTTATGTTGCATTTGTCTGATAAGTCATCTGTATAGACCGAATAGGACATATAAAGCTGAATTATAAGATTCATTTTAGCTACATAATAAAAACATTTTTATTTTTTAACTAGTATTTTTTTTTCTTAAGAGGTAAAACGTTATGTTTTAGGAAAGTCAACAGCAAACATATAAAAGTTATAAAAAGATTATAGAGGAAAATATTCCCCTTCCCTTTACTCACTCTACAATGTGACATACACACTAACATATATACAGTAAATATTTCAATCCGTTACTGAAAGTGAGTAGTGTCTCCCCAACTAAAATAACATGTAATTTGCTTCAGTAAACAAGCAGTAAATAAATTTAACCTCAGTAAAATCCATAGAACCACAAATTTAATAAATGTTCTTGTTCATGAAGAGGGAAGGGATTAACCTTCCACTCACGAGGTTGTTAACAGCTAATGACAACCTTCAGTAGCAAATCTGTTCATGTCAGGCTATGCTTTGTAAGTACCGTGAAGTATTGCCGTATGGCCATGCTACATAGCAACCTTTCCTATTCTACAAATTCAACAAATATCAAAACAATATTAATTTAAAAATCCCCCCCCAAAAAATTATTTATATATAGTTTATATAAAAATAAATATATATATATGGTATATGTATATATTATGTACAGTATGTATGCATATATAATATTTAGAGCCTGCAATCTACTATTTCAGTGAAGAGGTGATCTGATATTTTTAGGTGAAATGCGGGTTGGGGTATTGGGCAGTGTGGTCCATCCATTGGTAGACTTACGATGACGCATGTTGGTGGGTTCATTGTTGCTGCACTATTGCACTTTACCAGGAGTCTTCATGCACTGGTGCTGCACTTTTTGTATACATAAGTATTCTTAAAATCTTGAATGGAGTCAAAACTCAAATTAAACCACTTGTATAAAAATATTGTTTAAAAGAACTGAGAGTCCCCAGTGATTGATACCTTTTAATGGCTAACGGAAAAGATGGTAATAAGTAGCAAGCTTTAGAGACTACTCAGGTCTCTTCATCAGGCTCATTTAGCCATAAAAAGGTATCAACCACTAAGGACTCTCAGTTCTTTTAAACAATTTTTCCATCTCTACTGGCTAACATGGTACAAAGATATATTTTAGCACTTGTATAGTCATATTGGGGACTTAGCTCTCTGTTGTTTGCGGTTCTAGCTAATCAAGACAGGAAAGAGGATGTGAGCGCATCTGTACTGACACTAGGTATGTGCGCTGAGCTCCTGCAGTGTCGGTGTGGACACATCAGACCATTGGTTCATTTCAGGCAACGTTCAAAACTAAGTGCGAAGGATGATAATTGAGGCAGTGAAATGACTCACTGAACCCTTGGCTATACTAAACCAAGACCCCTAACTAGTGCATATAATATTTAAAAAAGGTTGCTTCTTCAAGAAACAATATGGAGATCTATACTATAAGTATGATTTATAGAGGCTAATTCACCTATATTGTGTCTTGGGCGGAGGGGACGCGCTCGCCACGCTTGGGTCCGGGGCTTCTGATGCTGCTCGGTGGCTCGAGCTGTGGGCCGGACCTGGGGACTCGAGCAGTGCTCCTCGTCCACGAGTGAAAAGGGGGTGGTTTGTTTAGGGAGATAGTTCGTGACGCCACCCACGGGTCGTGGTGATAAAGGGCACCACTGCTGCTGGTGACGGGGAACCCAGGAGCGATGGTAGGGAGCAGCTAGGATGTTGTCCCCTCCGTGGGTAGGGGTTGGTGGTCCCGGGGCCCGGTGGTGTAATGGGGAGGCTGGATGGCTGGGATGCAGGGTTGCAGGGGCAGCGAGGGACGGTGCCGGATGGCACTGGTGTACTCACTCAGGCAGTCAATGACAAAGTCTCTGGTAAACCAAACGGCTGGATGGACAGGTTCCGCAGCCAGCTGCAGTGTTTGTGCTCTCCCCGGGCAGTGTGATGGTGGCTGTCTTTCCCTGCACCTGTTAGAATGTTCTGACTCCTGTGGTTGCCCACCGGTAGTCTGCTCCCCGGTGTATAGGTACCGAAGGAGTCCGTTTTGCCTGCAGGCGCTGGCCCTTGGATCTCTAGCCTATGGCGGTGCCTGTATATCCTCACGGTGTGGACTGTTGCCTTCTGTTGCGTCTTGGTTGTTGGGAAACCCCTGGGGTTCCGGTCACACTCGGATTTGACCGTTGTCGGCGGCTCCAAGCCTAGTCGGGGTCCGATGGCCCTGCCTGTGTGCTTAGCTTCACTCCACTCCCCGGTTCGGTACCGGCGGGCCACCGCCCGACCCCGGTCCTACGGTTTTGCAGAGATCCACTAACTCCTGCAGACGGCCACCACCGTCTGCCAACCTTGCTGTCAGTGCCTGGGCTCCGACCCAGACACTTGCAGTCTTCTGCCCCTTCACCTTCAACTCTCAAACTAGACTGACTGCTTTTCCCGCCTCCAGACCTGTGAACTCCTCGGTGGGTGGGGCCAACCGCCTGGTTCCGCCCCACCTGGTGTGGACATCAGACTTGACTGTCTAGGGAAGGGGGTGTGTGTGGTGTAATTTCTGTGACTACCTGGCTAGTCCAGGGCGTCACATTCCCCCTTGGTGAAATGCAGACCGTCCGCGGGCTGCCCTTCCATCACCGGTTTTATTTTTCTGTAAAAGATAATTTAACATATAAAACATAAAACACAAGCATATTTTGTAGTTCTTCCCTTACGGGAGGCATGGCACTTTAACGTTTCAAACATTAATAAACATTTTTAATAATGACGAACGGGTTCATGGTCATCCCCTTCCCCACCCAAGTAACCTAAACCTTGATGCTGCCCCTAAGAAACGGGCAGCATCCCTCTTCCCCAGTCCAAAAGCAGGAACTCGGTTCCAAGTCACCCAAGCGGGAACGGGTACAGTGTCTCGCACCCGGCTGTCACTTCAGGGGACCCCACGTCCAGGGGGACCCCTGACACCCGGAAAATGGCCACCGGTCTTTGTGGTGGCCGGGCCCCAGCCTAGTCTGCTGTGGGCCCTTCCTTCAATCTGCCTCTCCGGAGGCGGCACGGAAAACAGCCCACAAACTATTTACAAGCCCACAAGTTCGTGGGTGGCCTGCAAGTTCTCGGCCATGTTCATGAGTAGTTCCTCATGTGGGCAATGAAAACACATAGAGTCCCTACGGGGATAACTTGTTGGCAACGGCCGGTATAATCAACTTGTCGACAATCAGGTTATAAACTCAGATGATTGGTGTTCATTCATTCAGCTATTTACACAATCAACATACTGCACCTCTAGATGGTAGTTTCCCTATATCTAAGCGGGGGCCTACCTATGTTGGGGCGTGTGGACCTTCGGAGAACAATGTCGCTAGTAGCGGGCAAGGGGATAGAGGAGACGACAGTTTCCTCTTCCCGTCTGTCAGATATGGCAAGTGGAGACCCAAGGGGAGGGGGTATAGGTGCATGCCTGGGCGCTAGTTCGAGTGGCTCACTGGTGGGCGTTTCCGTCTCCATTTCTTCCACGTGTTGTGGGAACATTATCACCGGAACAATCACCACACCGTTCTGCATCGGCCAGTCTGCTGGAAAATCACCCATCACTGTGTGGATCCCCTTCTTCTCCTTTTCCCCGCTCGGCGTGGGAACCGGAACCTCATTTGTCACTCTCAAGGAGTGAGGGCATTTTTTCAGGTGGTCCCTGGAAACTGTAGTGATGGTCCTCCCCTGGTCGCGACTGATCAGATAAGCCTTCTCATTCTCCCATTCAGTGGGCTGTATGACATATGGGGTCTTTTCCCACTAGTCATCAAGCTTATGGGTCCTTCTCTTCCGTTTCAGCACAACATCCCCCAGCTCAAAGGGGACGGCTGACGCTCGTTTGTTGAAGCGTTGTGCTTGTTTCTCTCGGCTCAGACCGAGATTCTTCTCCACATATTCCTGGACCTGTCGGTATTGGATTTGCCGCCGTGTATCCCAGCCGGCAGTCAAAGGAAGGGCTTCTGGAGCCTCCAAGTCCATTTCTAGGTCCACCGGCAGCCGGCTTGGTCGGGCTCTCATCAGATACGCCGGGGTGCATTTGGTAGAACTACAGGGGATGTTATTGTACATGTCTACCAGGTCAGTCAGCTTTTCTGGCCACAGGTTCCGCTCTTCCAACGGTAACACCTTGAGGAGATCCAGGACCAAGTGGTTCATCTTCTCCCACATCCCATTAGTCTGGGCATGGTATGGCGTGGTTCTGATCTTCTTACAACCGTACAGTTGGCAGAACTCCTGAAACACCTCTGCTTCAAAGGCTGAAGCCTGGTCCGTAAGCACCCTCTCCGGGTATCCGTGCGGTCAACAGAAGTAGGCCTGGAATGCCCTAGCTGCGGTACGGCCAGTCAAATCTTTGACTGGAACAACCACCATGAATCTGGAGTACAACCACCAAGAAAAAAAGGAGTCTCTGATGCAATAGTATATTTTGTGCAAAAATTGTCAATATTCACTTTATTAGATGTGGGAGAGCACCAGGCACGCGCACAGCACCACCACGGAAGCGGTACAAACCCTCCGTATAAAAAATCTATATACAAGGTACATAACATTGCTAAGCCCCTAAGAGGATTAACCCCTACATATCCACTTGAGAAAAAGTAAATATAACGGTCATTTTTCAATGTATAGAGCAGACCTTAATTAACCATAACACAATACGGCTGGGAGAATGGGTCCAGCCAATAAGTGTCAAAAGTAAAGAGACCAGAATTTGTGTAGGTTTTTCCAAAAAAACATATATAAAAATATTTTGAGCATATCTCTGTGTGAACCTGTTTATCCTGGACTATGAGTTATTGCCTGAGACCTTGTATGTGCTTTTTATGAGACCATTTTTGTACTATGCTTCTTTTATTATAATAAAGTGAATATTGACAATTTTTGCACAAAATATACTATTGCATCAGAGACTCCTTTTTTTCTTGGTGGTTGTACATTCAGTTGGTTGAGTCTGCAAGACAAGTTTGATGATAATGAAAAGCTGGAGGTGGTTGTTTGTAATATGAATCTGGAGTAGTGGTCCACGATGGTCAAGGCATAGGTATATCCATTCCGGCTGGGTGTGAGCTTGACGTGGTCCAAGGCAACCAACTCCAGCGGTTGATGGGTGACGATCGGCTGTAGAGGGGCTCTTTGGCTGACTTCATCCTTCCTTCTCAGCGCACAGGGGCCGCACTCTCGGCACCAGGCCTCCTCAGATTCTCGCATCCCACTGCAATAGAACCGCTCTCTCAGCAACATCTCCAGCTTTTTCCAGCCGAAATGCCCGGCGCCATCGTGATATGCCCGTAGGACTTTGGGCATGCTGGCCTGAGGGACCACCAGCTGACGAACCTTCTCGTGAATCTTCGGGTTGATCAGCCCTCGATACAGCTTCCCTTCGTGCAGGTACAGCCGGGCTCGTTCTTTCCACAGCCGCTGGGCCTCAGAGGGAGCTGCAGGATCCATTCCGGAGGAGCCCTGCTCAATCATGGTCTTGACCAGCTGGACGGCAGGCGCTTGATCTTGGGCTTCTTGCCATCCCTGACTGGGTAGCGGGTCCAGGTTCGCCTGTTGTTGTTTGACATATAGTTTTTTGACCGGTGGCTGATGGAACGCGGGCAACTCAATTTTTTCAAGGTCATCATCTTCCGACCCCCCATCTGGCAGGTGGGGCATCCGGGATAACGCGTCTGCATTGGTGTTCTTGCGGCCGGCACTGTATTTGATAGTGAAGTCAGAATTAGACAGCCTGGCCACCCACCGCTGTTCCAGAGGGCCCAGTTTGGCCGTATCCAGATGGGTCAACAGATTATTGTCCGTGTAGGCAGTGAATTTTGCCGCTGCGAGGTAATGTTGGAACCTCTCGGTGATTGCCCACACCAGGGCCAGGAACTCAAGCTTGAAGGAGCTGTAATTTTTGGGGTTCTTTTCCGTGGGCCGGAGTTTTCTTCTGGCATAGGCGATCACCTTTTCCCTCTCGTCCTGGACCTGGGACAGAACTGCTCCCAAGCCCATATTGCTGGCGTCGGTGTAGAGGACGAACAGGAGGCTGTAGTCGGGGTACGCCAGGACTTCTTCTCCTGTCAAGGCCGTCTTTAGCTGGTGAAAGGACTCTTCATGCTTGTCCTCCCATACAAACGGGGGCCCAGGGGCCCTGCCACCCTTGGTCTGTCCCACGAGGAGGTCCTGCATTGGTGCAGCCATCTTCGTATACCCCTTGATGAAGCGGCGATAATAGCCCACCAGGCCCAGGAACTGTCTCACCTCTCTCACTGTGGTTGGTCTCGGCCAGTCCTGGATAGCAGTGATCTTTTCGGGATTTGGGGCAACACCTTCTGTGCTCACCACGTGTCCGAGGTACTAAACCCTAGGCTTCAGTAGGTGGCACTTGGAGGGCTTCATCCCATACTTGGCTAGGGACGCGAACACTTCAGCCAGGTGCTCCAGGTGGGCCTCGTACGTCTGGGAGTATATGATCACATCATCTAGATACAGCAGGACAGTTTCGAAATTGAGATGTCCCAGGCAACACTCCATGAGCCGTTGGAAGGTTCCAGGGCCATTGCACAGCACAAACGGCATGCTGTTGAACTCGCAGAGTCCCATTGGAGTGGCGAATGCAGTCTTCTCGCGGTCCTCTGGTGCGACCGCCACCTGCCAGTATCCGCTGGTAAGGTCAAGGGTAGAGAAGAAGTTAGCGGTTCTCAGCGCAGCTAGCGACTCTTCGATACGGGGGAGAGGATAGACATCTTTATGCGTTATCTGGTTGATCTTCCGGTAATCCACACACATTCTCATGGTGCCGTCCTTCTTCACCAGCACCAGTGGGGCTGCCCAGGGACTATAACTATCCTGAATGACCCCTGCCTCCTTCATGTTCCTCAACATGTCTTTGGCGCATTGATAATGTGCTGGCGGGATGGGCCTATACCTTTCTTTGATGGGTGGATGTATGCCTGTAGGGATATGGTGTTGAACCCCTTTAATCCTCCCGAAATCTAATGGGTGCTTGCTGAAAACCTGTTCATACTCCTGTACTACCCTGTATACCCCCTCTTTGTGATGCGTGGGTGTGGATTCAGTGCCTACATGTAGTTCCTGGCACCACTCCTCTAACTGTTCGGGGGGCATGTGGTTACTGGCAGGGGGTGGTGAGGTAGGAGGGGCAGCTTTGTGAATGGTGTGAGGGTCTAGGGTAAGCAACTTGGCAAGGGTAGCGTAACGGGGAAGCCTAACTTCCTCCTCTCCACAATTCAGCACTCTCACAGGCACTCTCCCCTTTTTGACGTCAACCACCCCTCTGGCCGCCATCACCGTGGGCCAGTGTTCAGAAGGAGTGGGTTCCACCATCGCCGGGTAGTCGCGCCCCTGGGGGCCTACTGCTGCCCTAGACCAAATCATCATCTCGCTTCTGGGTGGCACTACCAAGGGGGCCACATCCATCATCCTTACTCCACCAATCTCTCCACTCGTCGAATTTACTTGTTGCCGATGTAGGAGGGCCCGGATCTCACGCTGCACAGCCCTCTGTCAGCCTCCTCCTGCTGTGGCAGACAACTGCTGCAACAAACTCAGCACCTCACTCATACAATGCTCCATCACACTGGTCCCTAGAATTACTTTTGGGTTATGGTCACTGGGTTCATTCATCATCACAATCATTCCTTGGTGCTTTAACTCCGCACATGCCACGGTCAGGGTCACTTGTTTGTATCCCACTTGGGTTAGAGGGAGTCCATTGGCCGCGACAAGGGTCAGGCTATCATCAGGGGGGGCAAGTTCGTCAGTACCCCAATACTGCTTGTACAATGTATATGGTATAGTGGTTACCTGTGATCCTGTGTCTAATAGGGCCATGAACGGGATGCCGTCCACTGCCAGAGGGATGATGGGGCAAGCTCCAACGTCCCGGTCTTGCCAGTCGAGGGGGCCATTGGTGTCTACTCCTGAGGATTGGCCCTTGGCCCCAGGGGTTGCTCGTTTAACAGGCATTGCCTAGAGTAGTGGCCAGGTTTGCTGTACCTGTAACAAATAGGAGGCCCATACCGCGAGTCATTGGTCTTTCTCCGCTGCATCCAGGGGACGTCCTCCGGGCTGTCGGCGAGCTGGATCCTCCCTGGGGGCTTGACTCTCGTCGTAAGCTGGCGTGCGGCGAGGATCTTGGCTAGGTCTCCACCCATGCAGCCAGCTCCTCCATCATCCCGACGGGCGCTGCAGGGGCCGGGAGAGCCGGAGAGGAGGTGCCACCGAGATGGGAGCAGTTTCTGCCGGCCATGGGGTCGCCTCAGGAGTGTCTGGCATTGGGGCCTGCAGGGCCTTGATGGCCCACTCCTTCAATACTGCAAAGTCCAGATTGGGGTGTTCCAGGGCCCACAGCCGTAGCTGCTTGCAGTCTTCCGCAGACCCCAGCCCTTGCAAGAATTGTTCCACTAGCATCTTATTGCTGTCCGCATCGTTAATAGTGTCCACCCGCTTCAGCGTATGGAGGGCTGTTTGCAGGCGCAGGGCATAGTCTCTTATATTATCCGCAGGCCACGGTCGGCACTGATAAAACTGCATCCGCAATTCTGCTTCCATGCGGGTCCCAAAAGCGATTTGGAGTTTCTCAAAAATGGTAGTCACTGAGGCCCGGTCCGCGTCGGTCCAGGTCTCCGTCTCCTGCTCAGCCACGCCGGTTAGCTGCCCTAGCACTACCGCTGCCCGTTGCCTGTCAGTCAAGGGATACAAATCGAGGACCAGGCTAATCTTTTTCTGGAACACCTGCAAAGCATCAGGCTTCCCATAGTACTGCGGCAGCCCGGTAGCACCAAGCACATAGGGCAGGGAGAACGGCATTACCTGGGCGACCACTGGACCCGCGGCCTCCCCCGCTCTGGCGGCCGGAGCACGGGCTACCCCATTTCCACCTGCGGGCGCCGCCGCGGCAGCAACCGCCACTCTTCCAACGGCTCCGTCGGGCGCAGACATCTTTTTCCCGTCCCCCCTTGGTTCTTTCTAGCACTTCCTATTTGGGGGCGGGGCTTCACTTTCAAACCTTCCCTGCTCGGGGAAGACGCTCGAGTGGGAAATCTTTGCGCCAAAGATGGCAGAACTTCAAATTTTTCGGCTGGACGCCGCCGGCGGGGACTGCAAGGCGCACTTCTACCGGTAGGTAAATCGGCTCTATCCTGTTCACAGCGCCAAGTTGTCATGGGTGGAGGGGACGCGCTCGCCACGCTCAAGTCCGGGGCTTCTGCTGCTGCTCGGTGGTTTGAGTGGTGGGCCGGACCCGGGGACTCGAGCAGCGCTCCTCGTCCACGAGTGAAAAGGGGGTGGTTTGTTTAGGGAGATAGTTCATGACGCCACCCACGGGTTGTGGTGATAAAGGGCACCACCGCTGCTGGTGACGGGGATCCCGGGAGCGATGGTAAGGAGCAGCTAGGATGTTGTCCCCTCCGTGGGTAGGGGTTGGTGGTCCTGGGGCCTGGTGGTGTAACAGGGAGGCTGGATGGCTGGGATGCAGGGTTGCAGGGGCAGCGCGGCGCAGTGCCGGATGGCACTGGTGTACTCACTCAGGCAGTCAATGACAAAGTCTCTGGTAAACCAAACGGCTGGATGGACGGGTTCCGCAGCTGGCTGCAGTGTTTGTGCTCTCCCTGGACAGTGTGATGGTGGCTGTCTTTCCCTGCACCTGTTAGAATGTTCTGACTCCTGTGGTTGCCTACCGGTAGTCCGCTCCCCGGTGTATAGGTACCGAAGGAGCCCGTTTTGCCCGCAGGCGCTGGCCCTTGGATCTCTAGCCTATGGCGGTGGCTGTATATCCTCACGGTGTGGACTGTTGCCTTCTGTCGGGTCTTGGTTGTAGGGAAACCCCTGGGGTTCCGGTCACACTCGGATTTGACCGTTGTCGGCGGCTCCAAGCCTAGTCGGGGTCCGATGGCCCTGCCTGTGTACTTAGCTTCACTCCACTCCCTGGTTCGGTACCGGCGGCCACCGCCCGACCCCGGTCCTACGGTTTTGCAGAGATCCACTAACTCCTGCAGACGGTCAACACCGTCTGCCAGCCTTGCTGTCAGTGCCTGGGCTCTGACCCAGACACTTGCAGTCTTCTGCCCCCTCACCTTCAACTCTCAAACTAGACTGACTGCTTTTCCCGCCTCCAGACCTGTGAACTCCTCGGTGGGTGGGGCCAACCTCCTGGCTCCGCCCCACCTGGTGTGGACATCAGACCCTGGAGGGAGGCAACAAGGGTTTTTTGTTTGACAGTTGTGACTGTCTAGGGAAGGGGGTGTGTGTGGTGTAATGTCTGTGACTACCTGCCTAGTCCAGGGCGTCACAATTGCAGTAGAAAGGGTCTAATATGAGTTTTGGGAACAAAATACTCCCTTTAATGATATATTATGGTT
The DNA here is from genome assembly GCF_048569485.1 of Anomaloglossus baeobatrachus. NCBI lineage: Eukaryota > Metazoa > Chordata > Amphibia > Anura > Aromobatidae > Anomaloglossus > Anomaloglossus baeobatrachus. The sequence continues at coordinate 155,240,634 of NC_134362.1, forward strand.
TTCCAATTGTTGACTGTGCTTTTTGGTTAAGTTGTCCAGAAAAAAAAAAAAGTTGTCAACACTGACAAGGAGGGAAGGCGGGCAAGTAGAAGCCACAGATTCTCTGTAGGATCCAGAGATACCAATAAAAAGCTTCTTAAATTTCGAAGCTCTGTAAAATATTGGAGGGATATGGAAGGACAGAAAAGGGCTGATGCACCTCTACAAATGCCCTATTACAGTGCTAAACAAAACAAAGGCTTAGGGTATGCGCCCACGATCAGGAGACATTGCCTTTTAGGCACAGTGTTATTCCATTTGCAAAGACGCTAGTGTTGTCCGCCGGAGAAAGCTGGGTCTATGTCACCAATCAGGATTCTGACCACAGCCTATTTTTGTTGTGTTTTGCGGCTGAGAATACTCAAGTCTCTACAAGCATAAATTGACATGTTGTGGTTGGGAAAGCTGAGCCACATGTCAGTTTACGCTGCATAGAAAAGAAGCACAGTGGGCATGGGATATCTAAAAAACCCCTCCACTGTGCCTGAACTGTATAACACAGCGTTTTGGAAGTAGCAGAGACCCTCTGAATCCAAAATGCTGCTAACACATCATGTTCCCTCACCGTTATTGTTAAGAACCCAGTGGAAAGGTATTACAAATAATTAATTAACAATCTCAAATTCCTCTCTTGTTTGCACCAGAGGCTAATAGTCAAAGAACTCCAAGGTATTTTTTCTCTCAAAGAAATAAAATCTATGGCAAAACCTGGAGGACCCCATTGGAAGTACTGTTACTGGGATTAGTTGGGCTGCACTGTCTGTTGTATAAGGAAGACGCAAAAGAGAGTATACAGACAGGACAATATGGGATTTCAGCTGATCCTTTCTGTGAAGTAAAACATTTCCCTGCTTGTTCTTAAACAGAGACTGAAATGTTTTACCTCACAGAAGGCAGCATCCTGCCCAGGAGTTGTAGTATGTTCAGAACATTTTCATGCATGGATAGACACATCAATTGCACAGTACATACCAGGCGCTTACAGTGTTTATAAGATTATCACAGCAAAGGAACTTTTTTTTAACAAATTCAATTGTGGAACTTATTATTATTCCAAGATCTATTAATTAAAATGTACTTTGTTCTTATCACTGTAGAGTGCTGAAGACAGTAGTCACGGGTGCAGGATTGACCTCGGGTACCCAGCATGTTACATGAAATATCTGGTCCTGACTGGGGTATGAAAGCGATAATATGAGGCCCATGTAAGGCCTCATATTATCGCTGACGTTGGTTGACTGGGTCCGATAATAACTCATACTCACAAAGAAACCAAAAGTCCGTTAAAGACAACAACTTTACTGTACGGTTAATTTTCTGCCACATCTTCACATTCCAGATAGCGGGCACATATCTTAAAGCACATTACAGTTTTACGCAGCATTAACAGACACAGTTCCATATCCCTCTGAGTTACCTCCCATCTGAGTTCCAGCACAACCCAATCTAGCATTACAGCACACACCATGATCGTCATCCTCCTTTCTTGCTCTCGAACATCTCGCCTCCTTAGGAAAACCATTATGACCAGAGTAGAGCTTTATATTCCCAGACATATAGCGAGAAAACACTTGATTGATTGACCACATGCCAGTTGAGGTTAACCTGGTACCTTGATGATTAAGGAATTTGGCCACTAAAGTGCTGCAAAAGTAGAAGTCATCCAGTACTTTGACAGTTTAGGAGCTTGGCTGCTAGGGTTCCATCCTTCGGCTTCTATTGTCTATGGCCTCTCAGTTTGAGGATCAGTTTTTAGTCACAGTGCTGTTCACACCCTGTGTCTCTGTTCACACTCGAGGTTCATACTACCTTGCCTTACATCTCCTCTTCTTTACAGCCTCAAACCACCCACTGTGTGCAACCTTCAAGACTGACTGACTACATGTCTGTCACATTAATTTACTAGGTCTTTATTGCCTCTTCCAGAATGAATTGTCACTTTCCCTTTCAGCTAACCCCTCCCAGAGTGGGCTAGTCCCAACACTTAATTACTTCTGACCTTACAGTCTGATGCTAGACAGAACTTTCATACTAAACATTCTACATTCCTATCTATAACACTGTTATACATTACATATGACTATACATTACACATTACATATGCACCTCCCCTGTGGAAGCAGCTGGTCAGATCCGGGTTCGCTGTGGATCAAGGGTCTCCGGACCCGGGGGTCGTGCGGCCACTCGAATAAAAAGGGGTGGTATTTACAGGGGAGTTATAGTTCGTGATGCCACCCGTGGCGTGTGGTAATTGGGAGTACCACCGCTGCCGTTGAGAGTACCCGGGGACGATGTTGCGGGGTCAGCAAGGTGTTGTAACCCTCCACGGGTAGGGGTTGCCCCGGACATGGTGAGGGGTGCCGTGGGATGCAGGGGTCACTCTCGCACTCACTCAGTTCATAGGCAGACATTGAAAACTGGGTAAACCAAGTCTCTGGGTACCGCTACTGCTGCCGCTGAGGGGAGCTCGTCCGGGTCCTGTCCCCAAGTGGTGCTGCCTGGTGATCCGTGACCTGCCTCCTGGCACTTAGTTTGACTTCAACTTGATAGCCCGGTAGCATGGAACTAGCCTGGCCCCGCTCCCTACTATAGCTAAGTATGGGAGCTTGCTCTCCTAGCTCACGCTTGGGATTTTCTAGACCATTTTGGTTGGAAAGTTCTATCCCCCTCGTTATGCTAATGCCCCAATTCTGGAGCAGGTGGGAACGGATCGTAAAGGCTCCATTCTCCTCAGGTGAATTGTCGGGTTGCCTGAAGCTACTCCCCGACCTAAGGTCCATGTACCCCGTCGTGCCTTCGGCCCCAGACCGGTGATAGGGCTAGGCTGTCAGCCGTCCTCCTCAACAGGTCCGAGCACCTCACCACAATCCCCTGCGACTGGGGGTCCGACTCCTCTAGGCCCAGACCACCATCTGCAACCTAGGCAGTTACTTCACGAGTCACCACTCCCGACTTCCTCTGAGCTCCTCTCAGCTCGAGGGCTACTTCCAATTCCTCAACTCACAGACAGACTCGACTCACTACACTCCTCACCTCCCCTCCCTGACACCCCAGATGGGCGACTCTATTCGACTCAAACCGTCCACTGGTGTGTCAGGTGGGTGTGGTGCAGGGTGTCTCTAGGATTTGATTTGCTGTTGGAGGCAACACCACTTAAATAGGGACCCAGAACCAAGAGGGAGGCAGAATACTGCACAGAAGGGCAGCTTGTGCAGTACCCTGTGACGACCTGATAGTCCAGGGGCGTCACACAAACATCACAATACAATTGTAGTGCCCGGTCCTGGTCCCAGCACGGCATCCCTGCACGCTCCTGCTCCCCACTCTGGCGGGGGCACCCTTCCTCTCACCTGCCCAACGGATCCACATGCTCCTTTCCTGCCCCGGGGTCTGCCGCGGCCTCCTCTTGCTTCTGTGAGTGCCCGTAGGGTGCGTGCGGTCATGCCCCCTTTCCTAAAGGGTCGGCGTCCCATTACCCGGGAGCGATCCCTGAGGTCACTTGTTACCTTAAGGTATTTGAGAATGCCTCCTCTTACAGAATGCACCTGAGCAACGTTGCCTACTGCATTGCTAGTTCTCTGGTGCCATTATGCTACTGTGTTTAGTTCTGCTATTTGTGTCCTAGTACCAGTCTCATGATCCTAATCTGTGTCTCGTCCTAGAGCCTGCTCTCTACCCCACCTCCATGCTGCCACGTCTGAGCCACCACCTCCGTGCTGCCACATCTGAGCCACCACTTATGCGCTGCCAAGTCAGAGTTACCATCTCCATGCTGTTGCATCCAAACACACCAGCACTGAAAATTAAGAGACTTTATCAGTCCATAAAAGCCAATCACCACTGGTTCCTGGCAGTCATGCATTTAGGCCCCCTGTTGTTGTGAAGCCCCACAGGTGTTGTATCGGTGCATACCTTCAGGGACTCCACGTAGCTGGTGCTGGTCACAGGTAGGGAATCTTCGGTTTTGATCGTGACGCCACTCTCAGTATTGCGGTCAGTGGGGACCGCCACTGCAGGTTAGGGGACGCCTGGGGCTGATGGTGTGTGCAGTTAGTTGTAGTAGCCTCCTGAGAGTGAGGCAAGCCCCAGGGCCCGGTGTAGGTGCGTAGTACCACAAGTCGCAGAATGACCACACAGGCAGGATGTCTTTTAGGGTTTTTACTCACATTTGATGGCAGGGTGAGTAACCCGGGCGTAGCTGGGATGAACCAGATGGGAACCAGGTATCCTTCAGGCTGACTTTATGAGGGTGACTACTGACTCGCCTTCCTTAGCCCTTGGTGGTTTGGGGTAACCCCGACTTTGAGTCCCTATGGGGGTCACCCAGGGAAGATGCTGCAGCCTCTCTCCCCCTTTTGTTTGCCGTTTGCTTGTTCCCCGGACCAGGCCACTCCAGCTGCTTGCCTCCTGTGACCTATGGGCCCTCACTGCGGTTACGTGGCTGCGGCTTTTGTAGTGTTGTGGTGTGGGCTTTGAGAGCCCCACACCGGCAGGTTTAGCAGAAGAAAGCTGGATCTATCTTCGCTTTGGGATCTGCCGCCCGGTTGGGCCTGGTGCTCTCTAGCAGTCTCCTTACTTCCCACTCCGTGCTTTCTCTCTAGCTGAAGCTGGCTTTCAGGTAGCACCCCTAGTTGACCGTTCTCCCCCGTCAGTAGCCACTGCGCGGGCGCTGTTAGACAGCATCAACCCCACAGGTCTGCTCCTCACTGAGCCCTCTGGAGTTCTCCTCTAACTGGCTCACATCTGGGACCTTCACTGCTGCTCCTGTCTGAGCTTCACTTTCCTGCTGCTCACTCCTCCACACTCTGCTGCAGACTCTAGACTCTTTACTCCTCCTTCTCTTTTCCCTTTTGTGCCTGCCTACGCCACCTAGCAACCAGACTCTCTTACCACACCCCTTGAGAGGAGATGGAGGCTTTTGGCCCCCTCCACTATTCCAGTGAAGGTCAAGGCTTTTCCCCCTCCTGGGATCCCCAGGGGTCCTCTCATGGGTACATGTGTGAGACCTGATCACTATGCGCCTGTGTTCCACACCCCGGTCAGCCTTCTGGATTACCTGTATTGTACTGTTCCCAGCATGGGTGCAGTACTCAGTGGTGCCTGACCAGGTCAGGGGCGCCACATTCCCCCTTAGTTATCACCAGCACGTCCTCGGGCTGCAAGACAACATTTTAAAAGGCATAAAACATTAAAACATGTAAAACATTTTTAAAAGCACCAGGTACCATACATCACCACCCTCCACCCACAAGTCCGTTAACCCACCCAAACCCTCTCACGTTGGCCGCGGCTTCAGCCACTTCTGGCAGGATGTAGAGGCGGCTTACATGGGCTGGGGGTTTCAGGGTATACCTGGCCTGGTGGATCCGCGCCTTCAGCCTCTTCTGGCAGGATGCAGAGGCGGCCTCCACAGTTGGTGCTGACCAGGTACCCTCTTTGTGGTGGTGAGCCAAGGCCCCATAAACAGGCGTGCTCTCTGGTTGCAGGTGAGCCAAGGCCCTATATACGGACGGGCTCCTCCTGGTTGCAGACGAGCCAAGCCCCTAAACAGGCTGACTCTGGTGGCGGTGGTGCCCTCTGGTGTAACTATTTACACTGCGAGAGTTTGTGGCTATAGCAAGTTCATAGCCTTAAGGTTTATGGTTTTTCTCACAATAGTTTTTGTGGGCACATGCTTAAACGTTGCAAACCAAAAATTTTTCAAAACTGGTCAAAACAGTAACTTCTCTTCTTACTTTACTTTTCTCTACTCCTCTTTACCAGGGCTTGGGCCTGTATGGCTGCGGCACCTGCTGCTTTCCTGCTCTCTGTCGTCGTCGGTGGTCGTCTCATCCGTAGGTTCTTTGTCTTTTCTTTCTTGATCTTCATCTGTGTCTTTATCTCTGTCTTTTCTTTCTTGTAGCATGGGGTGGCTGTAAGGTTTGCTGGTGCATAGTGCTACGTCAAGCGCGTACAGTCCTCTTTCGCCTCCATGCATAGTGAATTGTACTGAATCCCCCATCTTTAGGTTTCTGCCAGGGTGTCCTCTAGGCAGATGAGCGCTCACATCTCTTCTGTTGACAAATATCCCTTCTTTGATACCAGGGGCTACAATAAAGCCGTATCCGCTTTTCAAGTTGAAATCCTCCACTACTCCTCTGCAAAGGGGTCCTCTGGCCTGGGCTCTGGACCTTCTCAGTAACCTTTTTTCCTGTAGGTCTCTGGCTGTGACCTCTCTCTGCTCTGGAGACTGTGGTGCAGGGGACAGCGTTGTTCTGTTGCGACGCCTTGTCTTGCGGCCTGAACTCTGCGTAGTGCAGCTTACAAGCTCCCAGGTGAGGCTTTGGGGCAGGTCTTCTTCGTCAGCAGGAGGTGTCAGGTCTTCCTCGTCCCAGCGGGAATATGGCAGCATCTCCGGCTCTGGGACTAGCACTGCTGCTGGCTCCGGGGGCAACTCCTCAACTTCTTGCCCTCCTCTCCCCCTTAGTTCTTCGCTGCACTCTGGTCGTGGCAGCGCTAGGGATGAGTGTTCCTCAGCTGGCCCAGGCGGTGGACTCTTCGGCGTGGTTGCCGCAGGGGTTGCCTTAGGGGTGTGCGGAGGGAGCATGTACTGGTCCACCATCTCCTGTGGGAACTTGGCCTCCAGGTCAGCCTTCAGCTGCCAGTATGCGGAGTCTTCACCTATCAGGGATTTCCTAGTAGGGACCTCCTTAGGCTGGGGAGCGGTGTCTGCTCTGGCCTTGCAGGCCGGGGAAAATGGTGATGCAATCTCTTGGCGGGCCGCGCCCTGTATGGCGGCGGCCTGGTCTTGGCGGGCCGCGCCCTGTATGGCGGCGGCCTGGTCTTGGCGGGCCGCGCCTGGCATGGCGGCGGCCTGGTCTGTGCGGGCCGAGCCTGGCGCGGCGGCGGCCTGGATCTGCGTCGCTGTTGCGGCCAGTTCTTGGCGGGCCGGACTGGGCGTTGCTGCAGGGACCGGGTCTTGGTGGGCCGAGCAGGGCATCGCTGCGGCGGCCGGGGCTTGGCGGGCCGAGCAGGGCATCGCTGCGGCGGCCGGGGCTTGGCAGGCCGAGCAGGGCATCGCTGCGGCGGCCGGGGCTTGGCGGGCCGAGCAGGGCATCGCTGCGGCGGCCGGGGCTTCGCGGGCCGAGCAGGGCATCGCTGCGGCGGCCGGGGCTTGGCGGGCCGCACCTGGCATGGCTGCGGCCTGGCTCAGCGTCGCCGCGCCGGGCGCCTCTTCTGGGACCGCGGTCGTAGCAGCAGGGGTTGGAGCACTTGCGCTGGCCGGGGCATCACTGGACTCACCCATCGGTGGCAGCATCGGGGTCTGAGTCGTCACCGCTCGATCTGGCAGGCGTCGCGCGGCTCCCTCCTCGTAGGTCCGAACCGCCGCAGCCATCTCCAGAAGCTCCGTGCGTCCCTCACTGAGCTGTCGCATAATCCTGGCCTCCAGCTGATCGCAGAAGATAGCAAGCTCCCGGCACCACCAGGCAGCAGAGCCTGGTTCTGGGTATCCACGTCCGGACTCCATCTCTTCTCTCTGCAGCAGCAGGCTTGTGGCTCCCTTTCTGTCCCGACGTCTCTGGACGCTTCCGCTCTCTTCACAAGCGAGGTCAGAACTCTGCAGGGGATCTCTGGGTAGCCACACCTCTTCGTGGGCGGTAACTTCTTCCAGCGCGGGCTGCTGTTGTTTTTCAGCGCGCTTTTCATGGTGGCAATATGGCGGCGCTTCCAATTTTTCAAGCGGACCGCCCAGGCACATGGTCACCTGTCTGAACAGGTCTAGTCCTTATCCTGTTCGTGACGCCAGATGTGAAGCCCCACAGGTGTTGTGTCGGTGCATTACCTTCAGGGACTCCACTCGGCTGGATCTGGTCACAGGTAGGGAATCTTCGGTTTTGATCGTGACGCCACTCTCAGTATTGCGGTCAGTGGGGACCGCCACTGCAGGTTAGGGGACGCCTGGGGCTGATGGTGTGTGCAGTTAGTTGTAGTAGCCTCCTGAGAGTGAGGCAAGCCCCAGGGCCCGGTGTAGGTGCGTAGTACCACAAGTCGCAGAATGACCACACAGGCAGGATGTCTTTTAGGGTTTTTACTCACATTTGATGGCAGGGTGAGTAACCCGGGCGTAGCTGGGATGAACCAGATGGGAACCAGGTATCCTTCAGGCTGACTTTATGAGGGTGACTACTGACTCGCCTTCCTTAGCCCTTGGTGGTTTGGGGTAACCCCGACTTTGAGTCCCTATGGGGGTCACCCAGGGAAGATGCTGCAGCCTCTCTCCCCCTTTTGTTTGCCGTTTGCTTGTTCCCCGGACCAGGCCACTCCAGCTGCTTGCCTCCTGTGACCTATGGGCCCTCACTGCGGTTACGTGGCTGCGGCTTTTGTAGTGTTGTGGTGTGGGCTTTGAGAGCCCCACACCGGCAGGTTTAGCAGAAGAAAGCTGGATCTATCTTCGCTTCGGGATCTGCCGCCCGGTTGGGCCTGGTGCTCTCTAGCAGTCTCCTTACTTCCCACTCCGTGCTTTCTCTCTAGCTGAAGCTGGCTTTCAGGTAGCACCCCTAGTTGACCGTTCTCCCCCGTCAGTAGCCACTGCGCGGGCGCTGTTAGACAGCATCAACCCCACAGGTCTGCTCCTCACTGAGCCCTCTGGAGTTCTCCTCTAACTGGCTCACATCTGGGACCTTCACTGCTGCTCCTGTCTGAGCTTCACTTTCCTGCTGCTCACTCCTCCACACTCTGCTGCAGACTCTAGACTCTTTACTCCTCCTTCTCTTTTCCCTTTTGTGCCTGCCTACGCCACCTAGCAACCAGACTCTCTTACCACACCCCTTGAGAGGAGATGGAGGCTTTTGGCCCCCTCCACTATTCCAGTGAAGGTCAAGGCTTTTCCCCCTCCTGGGATCCCCAGGGGTCCTCTCATGGGTACATGTGTGAGACCTGATCACTATGCGCCTGTGTTCCACACCCCGGTCAGCCTTCTGGATTACCTGTATTGTACTGTTCCCAGCATGGGTGCAGTACTCAGTGGTGCCTGACCAGGTCAGGGGCGCCACATTGTTGTTCCAGAAAGTCCCTGTATAGAGGTTCGATACTGGTTTGCTCCTTCAGAGGAGTCCGGTGTACAGCCCAGTGAGTCCACTGCCAGTCGGTAACCACTCCTTGGCGACCGTAACAGCAATGCAATTCACAGGACACATTACATCACGATATTTACCAAAGATATAAGACATTATTCCCACTATGATACATGACCAGTCAACAACGCGATTGGTGATTTAAGGGGTAGGAAAGCAACAGTCACAATCCACCACTCTTACAGGATAACCCCTTTAAGTAGCGTCATTGAATGTAGAACATTTAGGATGCTTTCCCCAATAATTCTTTCATAAGTAATTAACAACTCTGTATACTAAGTTCATTATATGTCAGTATATTATATCTTTCAAGGTGTTTTTTCAGCGTTTAATATTCTGCAAGTGCCCAGCAAATACAAGTCTTTAAACATAATCTCTTTGTTTTGCACTTCATTGCAAGCCATTAATGTTCCCAAGGTCTTTGATCAACATTTTTACTGTTTAAATTGTTAAAAGATGAACATTTTCATATTTGTGCTTGGGAGAACTAAGGACATCTCAAAGCACCTGCAAGTAATTCCCACAAGCGCCACATATATAATGCATAACATGTTGTACAAAGTCATGCTTTTCATAAAAGACTGGATGGAAAGAGAATAATTGACTAAGAAGTTCTTCAATGGAAATAAAATATGTTTCATTTTACAAAGCCAGTCATTAGTTTTTAATCTCTCATACATAACTTTCTTTTAATTTTATCTTGTCCTGATTATTTGTGTTTTGGACAGAATGTACTGTCTAGAAATGATGGCCAAAAAGCAATCGTCTGAATCTTTACTGGTTTCATTCTCACTGCTGCCAGTAATAAAACAATGCATAAGACCAGCTTCAAATTTCACCTAGCATCATAGTGTTTTTAGAAAGTTTCATTATAGAATGAATGAATAAGACTACAATAATTATTTCCGTAAGGCTAGGGTCACATGACCACTTTCTCTCATTCGGCAAAATTGGTTCAATCATGATAATCACACTCTGATCAGATTTTTAGCAGACTGTAATCCGATTTTCTTGGATGTGGAGGAGATTAAAAAAAAAGGTCCATCTTCTCCATTCTGTCAGTCCAAGAAAACTGGACCACACTCAAGTTGTCACCTGTCACGGGAGTGTCACGGGTGACAGTCATGTGGTTTCTGGCCATAAAATGTCACAGTGTTTAGCTCTGCAAAATACTCCCTGACTTTCTATTGTTCCTGCTGTCAATATTCATTGGTATAGGTAGCTTTCCTGTTGGATTTTCAGCTCTTCCCCTCCTGGACCAAGCAGGAGCTCGTCTCCACCCAGCTGCTGAGCATCAGCATTCTCTTGGTGCTTAAATACCCCTTCCTTCCTTGGACTGGTGCTGGTGATGTTATTAATTTCATTCAAGCCCTGGTTGCAAGCAGGTGGCTTGTACTCATCTGCGGTATAGTTGCTGAAAACTTTGCTGAACTTCTACTGGAGTAATAAGTAGTTCATGCATTTTCCCCTGTGAGTCCTCCTTGTGTCTTTTTTTAGCATTTAGTGGGGTTACTCACAGCAAGTTGGGCTGCAGTGTGTACATCGCCCAGGCCAAAAGCTAATGCTCTACCAGGATACAGCTAAAAAACCCCACTAATGTGGAAGCATCATAGGTGCAGGAGAAGCAGATCACACACACACCTCCATGGAATGGAGGGGAGGCGAATGCTAGATGATAAAACTGCACACTAGTGGCTTGCATAGAGCGCTGTTCACATGCAGATGGCACAGTCACAAACCCGCAGCCTATTAGGTGATGCCCTTCTATTAGATCAGGCGGGCTGCCAAGCCGTACCCCACTGTGTATCATGCACGGACAGACACTCTACAATGCAAGGCCCAACAGAAAGGGGCCTGGCTGTATCCTGTACAAACAAAAAAATATGAGGTTTTTGTTGGTATTTATGGCCATAAAACGTAAGCCTACAACCCGCGTCACGGAACCTCATGTCTGTAGGTCCCTACACTAAATATAAAAATAGCAACAAAAAGAGGACCTAGTGATTTTATTGATAATATGTTGTAATATTTTGGGTTAGATACAACAATTTGGTCGCTTTTTATTGAATTTTGTTTTGTGGTAGATGTGACAACCAAACCCTCAAAATTCTGGCTTTCAGATTTTTTTTTTCTCTTTACAGTTTTTATATATAAGGATAATTAATAATTTTATATTGAAAAAGATTGAACTTTTCTGGCTGTAATTTTTCTGAACCAGAAGAGGGCCATCATAGTGTAAAAGTAAATCCCTTAAACTCCTCTCTTTGCCTACAAAGGTGATGACACAAGCCGTGACATCAAGGGCCATGACCTTTGCAGGCGCATGCAGGGAGTGACTTGGAGCATAGGGAGGTTCAAAAGGTCCCTTTAGCCAACATAAGATATCCAAGTTTATTAACCCCCTGTGATAGTTGAGAGTTCTTTTGAAGATTTTGCCCTGGGGCATTTGAGTTTCAAGTTACGCCACTTGGAGCATGCGCTGAACCCTCCCTGGTCCAGCAAACTGGTAAGCCTCAGCCTATAGCTGACTCCGATCCGAGAATGCAAAGAGGGCCAGTTGGGTAGCATTGAGGTGTGGAGGTGCCGGAGAAGAAGAGCAGTGATATATGTATAAGGATGTTTATAATTTTATACATATTACGTTTAGTATGCTCTGAGGTTAGCAAAGAATTCCCAACATAATTATATACATTACATTCTAGGAGAAGTTTTCCCAGGAAAACACGTATGAACAGGCAAATTTGAATATTGACTGATCTGCTCATCTCTACCACCTAAACTAACAACTGGGCTCGATTGTGGCGCTTAAATGCAGTGATCACTGCTGTTATCCCATTCACAACAAGGCTATTTCTTCTTCCAAGAGCCATAACTTTTTTTAAACTCACCAAGAGTTTCCCAGAGCCATAACTTTTTAAAGCCTTTTGTCCCATTGAAAACTAAACAATAAAAAATACACATATTTGGGATCTCCAACTTCAGAAATTTCCTGTCTTTCTAAATAGAAACTTATCCGATCGATAAAGGGCATAAGAGAAAAAAATTAAAAACGCCAAAATTATGTTTTTTCGGTCTGCGTAACAATGAAGTAAAATGCAATAACAGGCAATCAAAACATCGCATCTACCCAAAAATGGTATAATTAACTCCTTCACCCCGAGTGACTTTCTATTTTTCCGGGTTTTTTTGCTCCACTTCTTCTGAGAGCTGTAACTTTTTTATTTTTCCGTCAATCTAATTCTGTCAATATAAGAGCTTATTTTTTTACGGGACAAGTTGTACTTTTGAAGGAAACCATTAGTTTTACCATACAATGTACTGGAAAATGGCAAAAAAAAATCCAAGTGCTAAAAAAATTGCAAAAAAAGTGCGATTGCATGACTGTTTTTGGGACAGTTTATTTACAGTGTTCACTATATGGTAAAACTGATGTGTCGGTGTGATGCCTCAGTTTGGTATGAGTTCGTAGACACCAAATATGTTTACTTTTATCTAAGTGGTTAAAAAAATTCAGAAGTTTGTCATAAAAATTCGCGCACTTTTTGCGCCATTTTCCATCATCTGTAGCATTTTCATATTTCGGGATCTATGGCTCAGTGATGGCTTATGTGTCTCAAGCTGATGTTTTAATGGTACCAATTTTGCCCAGAAGCACAGTTTTGATCGCCTGCTATCACATTTTGCTCAAAATTCGCAGTGATCAAGAAACTTAATTTTGGAATTTTTTGCCACTATGCCATTTATCAATCAGATAACACTGATCAACTCATGCTTGATGGCCACACATGTCAGCTATTCAAATCAGGATTGCTGACGGCTGCCCGCAGCAGCTCGCAGGGATTAACCTGATGTGATCCATGATATACCCAGTACGTCATGTGTCGTGAAGAGATTAATAACTTCAGCTCGAGACAAAAAAATAAGCCCCTGTTACGAACCGGCGCCGCCATAGCCGCAAGCAGCCTGCTGCGGTTCCTGTTGCGCCCAGGCGCCGGCTGCCGTTCTTGGCCGTGCCTCGGGTCATCCAGTTGGCTGCTCCTTCCACCACGTCTAAGTGTGGAGAGGCGGCTACTGCGCATGCACGCACCGATTTACCCCAGCCAGAGTCTAAAGGTACCGTCACACTAAGCAACATTGCTAGCAACATCGCTGCTGAGGCACGACTTGCTAGCGATGTTGCTGTGTGTGACATCCAGCAACAACCTGGCCCCTGCTGTGAGGTCGCTGGTTGTTGCTAAATGTCCTGGACCATTTTTTAGTTGTTGCTCTCCCGCTGTGAAGCACACATCGCTGTGTCTGACAGCGATAGAGCAACAACTGAATGTGCAGTGAGCAGGGAGCGGGCTTCTGCGGACGCTGGTAACCAATGTAAATAACCAATAAGTCCTTTCCTTGGTTACCCGATATTTACCTTCATTACCAGCGTCCCCCGCTCTCACGCTGTCAGTGCCGGCTCGCTGCTCCCTGCACACATAGCCAGACTACACATCGGGTAATTAACCCGATGTGTACTCTGGCTAGGAGTGCAGGGAGCCATCGCTAAGCGGTGTACGCTGGTAACCAAGGTAAATATCGGGTTGGTTACCCGATATTTACCTTCGTTACCAAGTGCAGCATCGCTTCCACGCGTCGCTGTTGGCTGGGGGCTGGTCACTGGTTGCTGGTGAGATCTGCCTGTGTGACAGCTCACCAGCAACCCGTGTAGTGATGCTCCAGCGATCCCTGCCAGGTCAGGTTGCTGGTGGGATCGCTGGAGCGTCACTTAGTGTGACGGTACCTTTAGCCCGGTGTTTTGCCTAGTGAGCATGCTCAGCCTGATTGTGTCATTTCTGAGACTAAGTCCTCAGTTCAGGCTACTGAGCATGCTCCCACAATTAATCTTAACAGCCTCTTTGCACAGGTACTTGGACTTCATGCTGTGTCTAAGTTCTGGGATGTGCCTACTGAGCATGCTCAGGCAGATAGTCTGATTTCTGAGTCTGTTGTTCAGGCTACTGAGCATGCTCAGGCACTTAGTGCATCAGAGGCTAGGTCCGGTAAGGACCTCACTGAGCATGTCCGTGAGGTGGTAGGCCCTGATAGGGCAGAGGGTGTCAGGTGTCCTGATGACGTGGCCACTCCAGACTGGCTCACAGAGGCTCGCCCCTATGATCTGGCACCTCACCATTGGTCGTCAGATGATGACTGGTGAAGTGTTTGGGGCGTGGCTGCCATGAGGTCATCAATGACGTGGCGGTTCTGGATAGGCCGCTGGTGACATCGCTGATGATATGACACTCTGCTATTGGACCTCGGTGGTTCCACCCTGGGTTTGGGGCGGATCTAGGTTTTAAAAGGGGCTGGAGACAACATGGAGTTGCGCAGTTTTCACTCATATTCACTTAGAATTCATGGTGGCATAAGCCTTGTTGGAAGCGGTAGGTAGGGCTAGGCGAACGGTGCCTGACACACCAAGATTCGTGGCTCAGCACATGAGGGTCAGGCGCCGTGCTTCCTTGCTACCATTCCTGTTGTGCTATAGCAGTCCAGTGGCGTCAACTGGGCTGCGGCTGCTGCATCACCTGTCCAGTTGTGCCTCCTACACACACGGACAGCATACCTGCTGCGTCACCTGTCCGAGAGTGCCCTCTATGCACATGGAAAACGCACCTGTTGTGCCACCTGTCCGGTTGTGCCTCCTACGCGCACGGACAGCATACCCCAGGACCCCTGTGGAGTTAACAGGGTGTTCCAGGATTGGGAGTGTGAACCTATTATCCTCCTTGGCTTCCCAGTCTACGCTACTGGTGTGATCCCTTGGCCTGACTTGTCCTCTACACACGTGGCCATTCGAGTAGTGACCAGAAACGCTAATCGAAGGACCGCTCGGCCTGTCATGTCTGACAAATGTGGCCAACAGGGCGCTGTCGCAGCGGTCTTCTCGGTCAACGCTACCTGGTCACCATCCGGTCTGATGTGTTCCCTGCATACGTGGTCGGGGTTGCGCCAATTCCACCGACACGCTAACTGGGTTGTCGTCCGGTCTGACGTGTCCCTACACATGTGGCCGGTTCCCTGGGTTATCTCAGAGCCATCCAGCCCTATAGTCTCTGCCTAACCCACAGGGTGCCAGCAGCTCCATTACCATCTGGAGCACGGTGGGCCCCGAATGGCGATTGGGATATATACCCCCTGGTCCTAATCTGCCAGTTCCCCCGTAACAGCTGCCACTTAGCCCTTGATCCTGAAAAATGAGAACATTAAAGGTCTCAGAAAATGTCAACTAAAGCACTATTCTTTTTTTGACAAATTTCTGATTTTTTTCACCACTTAAATAATAAAAAATCTACACGTTTGGTATGTAAAAACCCGTACTGACCTGGAGAATCATATTGTCCCATCCACATAATGAACATGGCAAATAAAAAACAAACAAACACTTGCACTATTTTTTGCAATTTTACCCCACTTGGAATTTTTTTCCTGTTTTCCAGGACATTATATGGTAAAATGAATGATGTAATTCAAAAGTACAACTCGTCCCGCAAAAAACAAGCCCTCATACGGCTATATTGAAAAAAAATAAAAATAAAAAAAGATATGGCTCTTGGAAAAAAAAAGGAGGAAAAAAAGAAAAAACATGGAAAATCGCCCTGGGGTGAAAAGGTTAATTTATTTGATATTTGGTAGATTAGACTTTTATGAATGCAGTGATGCCAAATATGTGTAGTTTTTTTCAATTGTTTTATTAATGGGGCACAAGAGTCTAGTTGATGCTTTTATATTTTTTTATTTTTTTTTTCAGATTTTTAAAAACTTTTTTTCACTTTTCACTGTATTGACTTGTTTTTTTTTAGGGGATTTGAGCCTGCGTTCATCTGTTTGCTTGTAGTGTACATAATTCAGCCATCATCTGCCAGGAAAGATAAGCGAGCCTGCATCAAAGTGAGGCACACGACGTATAACGTAACTGTACATCATATAAGGATTCAAGGCAGATATCAGCTGCATAATATAGATACCTTCTGGTGTCTGTGTAGCCGCTCTGCTTCTGACCTGGTCCAAAGTCACTGACACACTCCATGACAGATATATCTATCATGGGGTGTTAAGAGGGGAGAGCATAATGATGGTTTTAATTTTTATTTCATAAAACGATAGTACATATGAAAATAAGCAACTTTGTAATATTGCTTCAGACAAATTTGCTTCTTTCTCTGCTAGAATTGATCAGTCATTATTAAAATTCTCAACTCTGAGGTAAAATCTGTTTTTGGTGAAGACTAGAGATGAGCGAACCGGTTGCAGTTCGGCTCGAGCTTGGTTCGCCGAACGGAGGTCGCGTTCAAGTTTGGTTCGGTGAACCACTCGAACCCCATAGAAAACAATGGGAGGCAATCACAAACACATAAAAACACCTAGAAAACACCCTCAAAGGTGTCCAAAAGGTGACAAACAACTCACAACACAACACAAACACATGGGAAAGTGACTTGTTCATCTTGGCTCCTTTTTAAAAACACAGCAAGGGCTACTCCAAGCGGAGTTTCCCTTTTTTCCAAAAATTGGGCCACACAGACACCCCTTCAGTATCAGCACTTGTGCCCCAGTTGTACACTTCACAGCTAGATTTGCATCAAGCACATTCAAAAATACGCCATAATTAACCGTCCCCAGGATGACACCAGGGTAGATAGCAAAATCTTTGCTGAACCATGACTTGTTCCTCTTGGCTCCTTTTTAAAAACACAGCAAGGGTTACTCCAAGCGGAGTCTCCCTTTTTTCCAAAAATTGGGCCACACAGACACCCCTTCAGTGGCAGCACTTGTGCCCCAGTTGTACACTTCGCAGGTAGATTTGCATCAAGCACATTCCAAATACACAAGCATTTACTCTCCCCAGGATGACACAGGGGTAGTAAATTCCTTGCGAGTCCATGACTTGTTCGTTTTGACAAACGTTAGTCTGTCTACATTGTCACTGGACAGACGCGTGAGCTTATCTGTCAGCACACACCCAGCAACACTGAAGACACGTTCTGAGACAACGCTGGCAGCTGGACACGTCAAGATCTCCAAGGCGTAAGTGGAGAGCTCAGGCCATTTTTCAAGATTTGAAGCCCAAAATGAGCAAGGCTCCATTTGCAAAGTCATGGCATCGATGTTCATTTGGAGATACTCCTGTATCATCCTCTCCAGCCGTTGACTATGTGTCAGACTTGTTGTCTCTGGTGGCCTTGCAAAGGATGGTCTAAAAAAATTATGAAATGATTCAATAAAATTACTGTTACCAGCACCTGATACGGTGCTGCTGGTACGGTTAGACTATGGATGATGACAAGACCGTCCCATATTTGTCAAGTTACAACTGGGAGATTCACTCCGTGCACCACTGGTGTTTGGTGGAAAAGTCGAGCTAAGATCGAGTAACAGCTTCTGCTGATACTCCTGCATACATGCGTCCCTTTCTATGGCTGGAATTGTCACAAAATTTGGACTTGTACCGGGGATCTAATAGTGTGGCAAGCCAGTAGTCATCATCACTACTAATTTTGACAATACGAGGGTCATGTTGGAGGTAGTGCAGCAAGAAGGCGCTCACGTGTCTTGCGCAGCCATGCGGACCAAGTCCACGCTGTGTTTTTGGCATAGAGGTGCTAACCGTTCTTTCTTCCTCTGACATCTCCCCCCAACCTCTTTCAACTGAAATTTGACCTAGGTCTCCCTCATCTGCTGAGTCTTCCATGTCCATGGACAGTTCGTCCTCCATTTCTTCATGTTCTCCTGCACCTTCCTCAACATTTTGCCTGCTACCATGTGCCCTTGTTGATCCCTGTCCCCCATGGTCCCATGCCTGCCGCGTTGGTGATGATGAACGTCTAGACCTTGGTGATGTTGTTGTCCCTTGCGCATATGAATCCTCCTGTATTTCCTCCCCTTCCTGTTGTCCCACCCCCTGACTCCAAATAGTGTTTAGCGTGTGCTTCAGCATGAAAATGACTGGAATTGTCATGCTGATAATGGCATAATTGTCAGCGCTAAACATATTCGTCACCATGTCGAAACTGTGCAGAAGGGTGCATAGGTCCTTGATCTGAGACCACTCCATGAGGGTGATCTGCCCCACCTCAGCATCTTGTTGACCCAGGCTATACGTCATGAGGTATTGCACCAGTGCTCAGCGGTGCTGCCACAGTCGCTGTAACATGTGGAGAGTCGAATTCCAGCATGTCGGCACATCGCATTTCAGGCAATGTACCGGCAGGCCGAAAGACTTCTTGCGATGCAAGTCGCTCAGCTGCCGCGGTTGAACGGCGGAAGTGAGCAGACAGTTTCCGTGCCCTGTTCAGAAGGCCATCTAGGCCGGGATAGTGTGTTAAAAATTGCTGGACAACAAGGTTCAACACGTGAGCCATATAAGGCATGTGTGTCACCTTGCCCATGGGAAGGGCTGCACCCAGGTTTGCAGCATTGTCGCACACGGCCTTACCAGGCTGCAGGTTGAGTGGAGACAACCATTTACCAAACTCAGTCTCCAGAGCTGCCCACAACTCAGCCGCTGTGTGACTCTTAGTTCCAAGACATTTCAAGATAAAGACCGCCTGATGCCGTTGCGCTCTACTGCCAGCATAGTAATGAGGGATGCGTGATTCCTTCTGCGCAGTTACAACGCTGGTAGCCTGACCAGGCAGGCTTGGGGCGGAGGTGGAGGACCCAGACGAGGTTGTGGAGGCAGAAGCAGTGGAGGAACTTGGACAGACAGAGGATTGACGCACAAGTCGTGGGGACGGCAAGACTTGTGCAGCAGACCATTCACAATCTATCACCATAGTTACCCAGTGCCCAGTCAGCGACATGTAACGTCCCTGTCCATGCTTACTGGTCCAAGTATCGGTGGTGAAATGCACCCGTTCACACACAGAGTTTCTCAAGGAAGCGGTGATGTTGTGTGCGACATACTGGTGTAGCGTAGGCACACCTTTCTTAGAGAAGTAGTGGCGACTGGGCATCTGGTACTGGGGCACAGCGACGGACATAAGGTCTCGAAAATCCTGTGTGTCCACCAGGCAGAAAAGCAGCATTTTGGTAGCCAAGAGCTTACAGAGGGATAAAGTCAACCTCTTAGCTTTGTCATGGGTCGCAGGAAATGGCCTTTTATTTGTCCACATCTGAGGGACAGAGATCTGGCTGCTGTGTGTGGATGGTGGTGAGTAGTGTGTCCCTGGAAAAATGCAGGTTTGTGAGGAAAGTGCAGGCATAGACATGATGTTGCCTTCATCCAACATTGGTGCTATCGATGTCTGAGAGAGCTGTACACACGCACTTGTTTCCCCTTCCAAACCAACTGATGACCTACCAAGATGAAGAGAGCGCGAATGCACTGGAAGGGGCAGGCGGTGGATGGTCCGTTCCGCTAGGCTGCATTGCAGCACGGTGAGCTTCCCACTGGGACATATGATTTTTTTTCATGTGACGATTCATGGAAGAAGTTGTCAAACTGCTGAGGTTTTTGGCTCTACTTACAGATTCCCACCAAATTTTACAGATCACATGATTTGGGCAATCCTTTGCAAAGTCAAAAAAGGACCAGGCTAGGCAAGGCTTAGAGGACATGTGACCTGCTTAGCCACCCCGACTAGTGCTCAGAGTCAGAGTGGTGGCTGAGGATGCTGTTCTAGACGTGCTACCAGTACTCCTCCTCTGTCCAGGAAGGCGCAAGGTAACTTCGTCGTCAGTTGCATCCTCCTCCACCGCCTTTGTTGACCTCCTTGAGTGCCTGACTGTGGGTTGACAGTAGGTGGGATCTAGAACTTCCTCATCAAGCGTTGTGTTTGCACTCCCCTCATCCTCAGACCTAGCCTCTTCCTGCCCTGACCGAATATTTAAGTTGTCATCCTAATCTGGTATCTGCGTCTCATCGTCATCAGTATGTTCTTCATTGTCTCTACCAACAGGTGTTACAGTTTCTGAATAAGGGTCAACATTATGCTCAGAAACTTAGTCATCACAGCCTGAATCTGAGTCACAACGGTTCTGGGCATCACTGCACACCATTTCCTGGTCTGTACTCACTGTAGCTTAGGAACAGACCTCTGATTCCCAGGCTATGGTGTGACTGAACAGCTCTGCAGACTCAGCCATCTCTGTTCCACCATACTGTGCAGGGCGGATAGAGACTTGAGAGCTGGAAGAAAGCAATTGTGATTGGGATGACAACTCAGAGGAATGGTTTTTTTTGGGTGCGGTAGTTGAGGTGGAGGAGAGGGCACTTGTTGGAGCACTTGAGATCCATTCAAGCTTGTGCTTTTTTTGTGCATCATCTACCTTTGTTCCAGTTGTTCGGGTCCGTAAAAAAAGGGAGCACATCGGATTGTCCACGGAAAGTAGTAGACATCTTACTTTTGCTGGAAGATAGCTTATCTTCAGCAGATGTTAATGTATCTTTGCCACCTTCCCCACGGACAAAAAACTTTTTTTCCTTTTCCAACACGCCTGTTCCCCTTTCCACCAGCATCTGTCATTTTGCCACTCATTTTGATAGCAACAAGATTGGCCACTTAAAATGTGGTAGTAAAAATTGAGAGGTGGTGTACATTGCAGAGGTGGTCTAGCTTTATTGACAGCTAAAGAAACAACACTGACTATCCCTGACAATGCAACTATGGCCCTTAAAGTTTCAGCAGTGTTTGCTATTATAATAGCTTAGTAAAAATGAGCAGGAGGGTGGAATGCAGAGGTGCTGGAAATTGCTTGGCATCAGTGGGACACTAATGGAGTCCAACAGCCACTTTTTGGATGCAACTAAAGCTGGGGTCACACTAAACGACAGCGACAACGACGTCCCTGTTACGTCACCATTTTCTGTGACGTAGCAGCGACCTTGGAAGTCGCTGTTATGATCGCTGCTTAGCTGTCAAACACAGCGACGCAGCAGCGATCATAATGTCGCTACATGTGCAGAGAGCAGGGAGCCGCGCACACTGCTTAGCGCTGGCTCCTTGCTCTCCTAGCTACAGTACACATCGGGTTAATTAACCCGATGTGTACTGCAGCTACATGTCACAGTGCAGAGAGCAGGGAGCCGCGCACACTGCTTAGTGCTGGCTCCTTGCTCTCCTAGCTACAGTACACATAGGGTTAATTACCCGATGCGTACTGCAGCTACATGTGCACAGAGCAGGAGCCGGCACTAGCAGCAAGAGCAGCGGAGGCTGGTAACGAAGGTAAATATCGGGTAACCAGGGAAAGGTCTTCCCTTGGTTACCCGATGTTTACAGTGGTTACAGCTTTCCGCAGCTGCCAGACGCCGGCTCCTGCTCCCTGCTCGCTTCATTTCGTTGCTCTCTCGCTGTCACACACAGCGATGTGTGCTTCACAGCGGGAGAGCGACGACGAAAAAATGAAGCAGGACATTCAGCAACGAGCAACGACCTCACAGCAGGGGCCAGCTCGTTGCTGGATGTCACACACAGCGACAGCGACGGGACGTCGCTGCAACGTCACAGAAAATAGTGACGTAGCAGCGACGTCATTGTCGTCGTCGCTGTGTGTGACACCACCTTAAGTTTCAGCTGTGTTTGCTATTATAATAGCTTAGTAAAAATGAGCAGGAGGTTGGAATGCAGAGGTGCTGGAAATTGCTTGGCACCAGTGGGGCACTAATGGAGTACAGCAGCCACGTTTTGGATGCCACTAAGTTTCAGCAGTGTTTGTCTATTATAATAGCTTAGTAAAAATGAGCAGGAGGGTGGAATGCAGAGGGGCTGGAAATTGCTTGGCACCAGGGGGACACTAATGGAGTCCAACAGCCACTTTTTGGATGAGAACACTCTTTTCAATTAAAATGGCTTTGCAAAAATGTGCAGGAGGAGAGAATGCAGAGGTGGTGGGACTTGCTTGGCACAAGTGGCACAATAATGGAATACAGCAGCCACTCTTTGGATGGCACTAACTGGCAGCACTCTTTTCAATTAAAATGGCTTTGCAAAAATGTGCAGGAGGGGAGAATGCAGAGGTGGTGGGACTTGCTTGGCACAAGTGGCACAATAATGGAGTACAGCAGCTACTCTTTGGATGACACTAACTGGCAGCACTCTTTTCAATTAAAATGGCTTTGCAAAAATGTGCAGGAGGGGAGAATGCACAGAGGTGGTGGGACTTGCTTAGCACAAGTGGCACTATAATGGAGTACAGCAGCTACTCTTTGGATGGCACTAACTGGCAGCACTCTTTTCAATTAAAATGGCTTTGCAAAAATGTGCAGGAGGGTACAGTGGCCGGGTTGTGGGTCAGTGTAGAGGAAAGGAAGCCTCACTTTCTAGCCTTCCTAATGGTGAAATGCAGCAAGGAATTTCCCTGAGCTTAGCTACACAGACGCTATTATCTGAAGCTGTATACAGCGTTTCCACGGACCTGATTGTCACCTATGGCTCTGAGCCTGATGAATTTAGCCTGAAAAGGGCTGAAATAAACTTCATCCCTAATCTGTAGAGCGCTGTGTGTAGAGCGTACACAGCAGGACTGGCGACAGGAGCTGCATGAGCGGTGACTGTCACCCAGACGCAGAAGTCAGATAATGGCGTCCTGAGGGAAAATGTCTGTATTTATAATGCAAGGACATGTGACATGGACAGCCTATGACACATGCCCTTGCTTATCTGGCAAAAAGTCCACTTAGCTGTGTGTCTGTATCTGGGATTGGCTGACATGCTGGCCCGCCACACTATACGCGCGCTTAGAAAAAAATGGCGATCGGCATTTTCTCAGCACGACAGATCTAAAACCCGTTCCCCCCCCCGCACACTATACGCTGAAATTTGATAATAGTGTGAATCACAGAGTGACTCACAGTATTACAGTGAAAAGCCAGCTAGTAATTAGCTTGGCTTTTTCCTCATAGAACCGTTCTCGAACGTAACTCGAGCTGCCGAACTTTTAGCAAAAGCTCGAGTTCTAGTTCTATCTAGAACACCCCCAAAATCACTCGAACCGCGAACTGTTGAACCACGAACCACGCCCAACTCTAGTGAAGACTTTCCCATTACTGAGATAGAACATGGCAGTTGTTACTGAAGAGATTCTATAGATATAAGATGAGAAGGGGAGGAGCTCTGACTACAGCTCCTCCCTCAGCCTCTAGCTCCTCCTTCCTCTTTTAGCACCTCCCTCTGCTTTTAGCTCCACCCTCCTTCCATCATCATAGAACTCATTAGTAACAGCTGCCACTAAACTCTTCCCTGAATACAGATTTTACCTCAGAATTGAGAATTTTGATAAGAAGCAGATTTGTCTGATAAGAAATATTGCAAAGTTGCTTAGTTTTATGTGAACTAATGATTTTGGAAATAAAAATAAAGACAACAGTTATGCTTTAATGGTCTACCTGATTTTGTTGTAAACGGAGGGCACATTTTTATTGGATAAGGGGATGACACAATTGCTTAGCTCCACCGCAAACTGCTGCTCCATTTAAAGTCCATAAACTTAGCCATTTCAGACAGATCGTTGTAGATTGGGTTGACATAGGACTAAGTATGTTTATTGCATGCAACTGAAAGATCACGTAGGTGTACCGCCCCGCGGCCTCGGCTGCGGCCGCTGAGCCGCTCGGTTCCGTGCTCGTGTTCTACAGCTGCTGGCTAAGCCTCTCACGGATGCGGGGGTCACGTCGCTCTGCAAAGGGGGGTGGTTGGTTGGCGCTACGCGCGGGAGGATGCGGATGTTTGGGTTTTGGAATTATAGTTCGTGACGCCACTCACGGGTTGTGGTGATTGTGGACACCACCGCTGCGGTGAAGGTACGGGGACTCCCGGGAGTGGTGTAGTGGCGCAGCTAGGTGTTAACACTTCTCCATGGGTAGGGGTTGTTGGTCCCGGGGCCCAGTTGGCGAGGGCCGGGGTGCAGGGTGCAGTATTGCGGTGCAGCGCAGTGCGGTGCCTGATGGCAGTGGTGTACTCACTCTGATACAAGACACTGGAGTCGCTGGTAAACCAAATGGAGTGATGAACGGAGCCCGCAGCCAGCTGCAGCTTTTCCAGTCAGGTTGGCAATGTCCACCTTTCTCCTGCACCTGTGTGTGCGTATCTTGGCTCTTGTGCCTGGGCACCGGTAGCCCGCTCCGCGGCGTATAAGTGTCGTAGGAGCCCGTTTGCCCACAGTCGCTGGCCCTTTGGATCTCTGGCCTTTGGCGGTGGCACTTATCTGGACTGGTTGAGCTGTTGCCTTCAATCGGGACTTAGGTGGGAATAAACCCCTGAGGTCCAGACCGCAATCAGGTGATTTGACTATGGTGGTGGCTTATAGCCTAGTTCGGGGTCTGAGTACCCTGCCTGGTGCTCCGGTATCCAGTTGTCCCTTACGGTTCCACCGGTTGTATTCCTGGTCTCCTGCAGGCGGCCACTATCGTCTGCCTCCTTGCCAAGGGTGGCTGGGCTCCAACCCAGCCACCGGAGTAGTCTTTGGCAGGCCTGAGCACAGGTCTGCTTCTGGACACAACCTCCCTCCTTCACTTCCAGAACTCCTCTCTCTTGAACTTGACTCTCTACATTCCCGCCTCAAGGTCTGTGAACTCCTCGGTGGGTGGAGCCAACCGCCTGGCTCCACCTCCCCCTGTTGTGGACATCAAACCTGGAGGGTCGTGACAAGGTTTTCTGTGTTTGACTGCTGTTACCTAACTGGAAGGGGTGTGATGTTGTGTGTGTGACTAACTGGGACGACCTGGATAGTCCAGGACGTCACACAGGTTCTACTGATTTATCTAAATTTACTTCCTTAAGTTTTCTTTAAGGATTTTCTTCCTTAAAGGAAACTTGTCAGGTGCAATATACTCCCAGAACCGTGAGCACTTCTGGGTGCATATTGCATACTGCCTAACTGTCCCTGTATCTAGTAGAATAGATAAAGAGATCTTTATAAAAAGTATTTCTAAAGATCTTTTATCAGATGCTAATGAACGCAGGGACTAGTCGCAAGGGTGTTAGTTCCCTTGGCTAGTTGGCGCCCTTAGCATGTAAGCACGTGCCTGTGGTCGTGCTAACATGCAAATGAATGCACAGCGTCAGAGGCATGGTCGCTCTCCCCTCTGCTGCCACCGCTGGTTTTCGGCTCAATGTGCATGATCAGAGCGTTCCTGGACTTCCGGTCATGCGTATTACACCAGTTTGAAGCCTGGACGCGTGCACCTGGTTTCATAGAACGCATAACTGGAAGTCCGGAACTTCTAATCATGCACACTGCACCGAAATCCAGTGTTAGGCCTGTTTCACACAGCCTCTTTCGAATGTTTTTCACGGAAGAGTCAAAGGTGTGTATTGCCCTCGGTGTGCCGTGTGTATGGCACACGTGTGTTCTTTGTGTGTTATCCGTGATAACAAACGGAGAACAGGAACTTCTGCTCACCTGTGCCTGGCGTTGCTGTCCTTGGTGCTGATCTTTGGTCTCCGGTCCTGCTTACTCCCTGATACTGCTGCTTCCGGCCGCAGTGAAGTGAATATTCATGAGCATAATGAGTGGGGGTCGGAAGCAAGTGACAGCAGCAGCAGAGACAGCAGTGCTGGAGAAGGTAAGTATAGAACATATTTTTATTTCACAGAAACGTGTGTTTTCTCCAGTGCGTGTCACACAGATCACATCTGTCCGTTTGACACCCTTGATGCCGGAGAAAAACGGACATGTCTAAGTGTGGAGCACACGGGCACACGTATGCTCCACATGTACACACGGTCCATGGCAAAACACGCACGTGAGCGCAGACCCATTGACTATAATGGGTCTACGTGTGAAGGAGGCTTTAGAAGCAATGGTAACAGAGTGAGTTGTGATCGAACATGCTTCTGACGCTGAGCATTCATTAGAATGTCAGTACACCCTCAGGGCCATGCTTACATGCTAAGAGGGCCGACTAGCCAAGGGAAGTAACGCCCTTGCGACTAGTCCCTGCACTCATTAGCATATCATAAAGTATCTTTAGAAATACTTTTTATACTGTAAAGATCTCTTTATCTATGCTACTAGATACAGGGATGGTTAGGCAGGGATTAGCAATATGTGCTCAGAACTGCTTGTTGTTCTAGGTGTATATTACACCTGATAGGCTCTCTTTAAATACTTATGTAGTTGCATAATTCAGGACTGGCGACCAGAAAAATCACTATTCGGCCCTGTGTGCACTGGAAAACAGAATTTTCTTAAGAAAATTCCGCAGGGTCTGAAAGATTACTGCACCCACGGTAAAAAAAACGCGGCAAACCGCACCTGAAAACCGCATGCGGTTTGCCGCGGTTTTACCACGGTATTGTTTGCAGTATTGCCGCGGTTTTGCTGCGTGCGGGTTGGTACATGTGTTTTAATGCATTCAATGCAATAAAGCACATTGAAAAAAAAAAAGTAATTTCCTTCTGAGATAGAAAGTAGATAAATAGACAGAAGAATAGATAGAGGGATAGATAAAATAATAGAGTACCTGTGAGCACAAGCTGCATTTCTCATGAGCGGTAGTGTGTGCACATTACCGGCCGTGGGAAATTACCTGCAATTACCTCTCTGCAGTCTGTCTTGTTGCGAGGCTGCATTCAGCGCTGTGTGTCAGTCGCGGCTAGATGCAAGTGTGACGCCCTGGACTAGCCAGGTAGTCACAAACACAACATCACACACAAACCTTCCCTTAGATAGTCTACATCAGTCAAACAAAATCCTTGTTGCCTCCCTCCAGGGTCTGATGACCACACCAGGTGGGGTGGAGCCAGGAGGTTGGCCCCACCCATCGAGGAGTTCACAGGCCTGGAGGCGGGAAAAAGCAGACAGTTTTAGTTAGTTCAGTTTTGGAGGTGAAAGTGAGAGGACAGAAACTGCTAGTGTCCGGGTAGGAGCCCAGGCACTGTCAGCAAGGTCGGCAGACGGTGGTGGCTGTCTGCAGAAGGTGGTGCAAGTCAGTGGAACCGTAGGACCAGGGACGGGCAGTGGCCCGCCGGTACCGAGTCGGGGAGCAGATTTGTACCAAGCACAAAGGCAGGGCCATTGGACCCCGACCAGGCTAGGAGCGGTCAAATCCGAGAGTGACTGGAACCCCAGGGGTTCCCTAACACCCAAGACCCCACAGAAGGCAACAGTCCACACTTTGAGGATAAAAAGCCACCGCCATAGGCTAGAGATCCAAGGGTCAGCGCCTGCGGGCAAAACGGGCTCCTTCGGTACATGCACGCCGGGGAGCGGACTACCGTTGGGAAACCATTGGAGTCAAGACATTCTACAAAGGTGCAGGGAAAGGCAGCCACCATCAACCTGTCCGGGGAGAGCCAAGACACTGCAGCCGGCTGCGGGACCCGTCCATCCAGCCGTTTGGTTTACCAGAGACTCTGTGAATCTGTGCCTGAGTGAGTACAACAGTGCAATCCGGCACCGCGCCGCGCTGCCTCCGCAACCCTGCACCCCAGCTACCCTGCCTCCCAGTACCACCACCGGGCCCCGGGATCACCAACCCCTACCCACGGAAGGGGAACCAACATCCTAGTTGCTCCCTGCCATCGCTCCTGGGATCCCTGTCACCAGCAGCGGTGGTGCCCATTATCACCACGACCCGTGGGTGGCATCATGTTCTATCTCCCCAAACAAACCACCCCCCTTTTCATTCGTGGGCGAGGAGCACTGCTCGAGTCCCCGGGTCCGGCCCACTGCTTGAGCCACCGAGCAGCAGCAGCAGCCGCGGACCCGAGCGTGGCGAGCGCGGCCCCTCCGCCCGCGACACAAGCATCGCAGGACGTGGATTACGCCGGACCTGTGTGTTTCGGGGGGGTTAATAAAGGGGTGAAACAGGGGCTTTTTTGTGTTTTATTTAAAATAAAGGATTTTTCGGTGTGTGTTTATTCACTTTATTTACGGGTTGATCATGTCAGCTGTCACATAGACGCTGCCATGATCAAGCCTGGACTTAGTGGCGGCGATGCACCGCCTTTAACTCCTTATATTACCCTGATTGCCACGCATCACGGCAACAGGAAGAGTCGGTTACACTCCGGGACTGCCGTATAATGGATGAGACAGTCCCGGGGCAGCTGCGGGCTGATATTCTCGGCTGCGGGAGGGGGGAGGGGGCATTAACCCTGTCCCTCGCCCTCCCCAGCTTGAGAATACCGGGCCGCCGCTGTGTGCTTACCTCGGCTGGACGGTAAAAATACGGCGGAGCCCACATGGATTTTTTTCTATATGTCCTTTTGATTTGTATCTGTATTCTATATGTCTGTGTCTGTGTGTGAGTGTGATCTGTGTGTTCTGTGTCTGTGATCTGTAATGTATGTGTGTTTACTCTCTGCTCCGCTTCCTCTTCCTGTCATAATGACATCACTTCCCTGCAAAACAGAGGCAGTGCTGAACATTATGTCCCGAAACCGCAAAATACCGGAGGGAATAACGCAGGAACACGCAGTGAACCGCACAGAATTTGCTGCCTGCGTTATTCCCTGCGGGATTTCACGATTACATTGCAGTCAATGGAGTGCAATGCCGCAGCGACGTGCGGAAAAGAAGTGACATGCAATTGTTTTTGCTGCGGGAATCCCGCAGCAAAACGTACAGCTGTCAAAATCCGCATAGTGCGCACAGCATTTTTTTTCCCATAGGTTTTGCTGGTGAATCACTGCAGAGATGTTATGAACATAACATGCAGTGAAACATGCAGCAAAACCACAGGAAATCCGCGGCAAAAACCGGCAAGTGCGCACAGGGCCTTAGGGCTGAGCGAACGTTTTCGTCACTATTCAGTATCCGACGGATAATAGGCTATTCGCATCATTTGGTATCCGACGAATAAAACAACATTTGCTCTGATACTTTCATTTTCGTTTCTGACTTCCTGGCGCCTGGGAGAGAGAGAGAGAGAGATTCCAAATGATCTCTAACCTTCTACAGGCTGTGCCGATACTGGTTCTGCCTTTTCAGCCTTTTCCTCAGTCACCGCAGCTCGCCGTTAGGTCCAACATGAAATTATTTGGGTTTCCCATAGTCTTACATTGCACCTCGAATGTTCACAAAAAGTCAAATAGTGGAGACTTATTTGTCGGATATTCGCAAAATCAGATATTTTGGTATTCGATCATCCCTAATCACCATGTCTTTAAAGGAAATATTATACGCCAAGGCAGTGGAGGAGCACGTGTGGCTGCAACATTAGGTCACGGCCTTATGCCGGCATCACACGGGACGATAAATCATGCGATCGCATAAGCGATCGCACCCGACCCCGTCGTTTGTGCGTAACGGGCAATTAGTTGTCCATGGCGCACAAAGTCGTTAACCCCCGTCACACGTATTTACCTGCCAGACGACCTCGCTGTGGGCGGAAAACATCCTCTTCCTGAAAGGCGAGGGACGTTCAGCGCCACAGCAACGTCACACAGCGGCCGGCCAATAGAAGCGGAGGGGCGTAACATCCCGCCCACCTCCTTCCTTCCGCATTGCCGGCGGGACGCAGGTAAGCTGTGTTCGTCGTTCCCGAGGTGTCACACGGAGCAACGTGTGCTGCCTCGGGAACGACGAACAACCGGAGCACAGAAGGAGGACCGACATTTTGAAAATGAATGACATGTCAACAAGCAATAATAAGGTGAGTATTTTTCTCGTTCACAGTCGTTCAGTGGTGTCACACGGTACGATATCTCTGACGATGCCGGATGTGCGTCACTAACGACGTGACCCCGACGACATATCGCACGGCATATCGTACCGTGTGACGCCGGCATTAGACCCGCATGAGGGAGGGTGATTCACTAGTGTGATAAAAAGTGATTTTCTTGCCAATATGTTAATGCTTGTATTACTGTCCTGAAAGAAAAGGAATGAGCTATGACAAAATCTCAAGTCATGGACAGATCCTTCCTATCCCTACAGCCTCTACTGGAGGCTGGAGACATAGCTGCTGCTGACGTATGGAGCATGGGGTTTGGATAAAGAGTATGGTACCATCTGGGTAAGTTTTCTATTTTGAGAAATTGGGATTCCTGTAAGAAGAAAGTATCAGAATAAGTTAATAAATGTTCATATTTACTGACAAGTGAATAGAAAAATATTTCACTTTATTAGGAAACTTGCTACCTGTTAAGAAATGATCTCCGCAGAAAGACGTGTGACTTATCAAAAACGTGTCTTCATGCCAAGAGAATTCAACCGCCCCGACCCTGCCACAGACATGACGCAATGCTGCGTACACATCAAATACTTCATAATTAGAAAAATGACACACTTCAATCTATCGTCTGCTTACTAAGAGAGCCAAGCTCACAGCACAGAAAGGCAAACATTAATTCTCAGAGGGATGGTTAACACTTCATCTGCTACAATAGCTAAAGCCTGTGAAATCGTGCTGAAACCGTAGCTGCCTGTGCCATTAACCATTCACACAAGGGATTCTGCCTCACTTGCAGGAGTACAATTCACTATGCAATTCATTGTCCAAAGGTTTAATCATTAGTGCACAAAGTGAATCCATTTTTGAATTTTTCAGTTTATTTCCCATTTACTGCAAGTTTTCTTTTACAAGAGGAGAGAGAAGGACAGATAGCAGCACAGAATGAAAGAGAGAGAAAGAAAGGGAAAGAAAAAGACAGAGAATGAGCGAGAAAGGGACAGATAGTTGTCACGGGCGGGGAGGACGCCACTGTGCTGCGCTCGCTAACGCTCGGGTCCGGTGCTGCTGCGATGGCTGCTTGGTGGCTCAAGCGGTGGGCCGGATCCGGGGACTCGAGCGGCGCTCCTTGCCCCTGAGTGAAAGGGGTGGTTGGTTTGGGGGATTTAGTCCGTGACGCCACCCACGGGTCATTGTGAAAATAGGCACCACCGCTGCTGGTGACGGGGATCCCGGGAGCGATGGTAAGGAGCAGCTGGGATGTTGGTTTCCCCCTCCGTGGGTAGGGGTCGGTGGTCCCGGGGCCCGGTGATGTTATGACGGGGAGGCAGGGTTGGTGAGGTGCAGGGACAGCGCGGCGCGGTGCCGGATGGCACGGGTGTACTCACTCAGCAAGAGTCTGCCAACCTTGCTGTCAGTGCCTGGGCCACAAACCCAGACACCCAAGTGTTCACTCCTCTCACTTCCACCTCCTGGACTAAACTCCTAACTTCAACTGACACTTTTCCCGCCTCCAGGCCTGTGAACTCCTCGGTGGGTGGAGCCAACCGCTTGACTCCGCCCCACCTGGTGTGGACATCAGACACTGGAGGGAGGAAACAAGGGTTTTTGTTTGTCTGTTGTCCCTGTCTGATGGGGGGGGTGTTTGTGTGTTATCTGTGACGACCTGGCTAGGCCAGGGCGCCACATTCCCCCTTGGTGAAATGTAGACCATCCGCGGGCTGCCCGTCCATCACCGGTTTTATTTTTCAAAACTGTAAAAAGATATAAATAACATGTAAAACATTTTCAAAACATATAAGCATTTCTTGTAAGGACACTTCAACGTTGCACATATATAACATTTGTAATACTGACGGACAGACGGGTGTCTTCTGCTCTCCCACCCAAGCAACCTAGCCCTGATGCTGCCTCTAAGAAGTGGGCAGCACCCCTTGACCCCAGTCCAGGTTCAGGCTGCCTGAGCGGGAACGGGTACGGTTACTCGCACCCGGCTGTCACTTCAGGGGACCCCATGTCCTTGAGGGACCCCTGACCCCCAGAGGATGGCCACCGGTCCTGGTGGTGGCCGGGCCCCAGCCTGCTCTGCTGTGGGCCCTTCCTCCAATCTGCCTCTCCGGAGGCGGCTCCAACGGAAAATCCCCCTTTAACTTATTTACAAGCCCACAAGTTCGTGGGTGGCTTTCCAGTTCTCGGCCTTGTCCATGAGTAGTCTCTCATGCAGGTTGTAAAAACACAGGGTCTCTCCGGGGACAACTTGCTGGCAACGGCCGGAATAATCACGTAGACAATCAGGTAAATGTTCACAGTTCATTAAAGGCATTCAATCACATATTTACACGCTTAACATATGACACCCGTAGATGGTAGTTTCCCTGTACCAAAGTGGGGGTTGGCCTAGGTTGGGGCATGTGGACCTTCTGGGCCCAATGATGTCAGTGGAGGGCACGGGGACAGAGGAGACAGCGTCTCTTCCCACCTACTGTGTGGGGCCGGCAGAGACTCAGGGGGACCGGGTACAGGTGTAGCTCTGGGTACTGGTTCACTGGCGGGCACTTCCGACTCCTTTTCCTCCACGGGTTGTGGGAACATTATCACCGGAATAAGGACCGTGCCGTTCTGTGTAGGCCAGTCCGCTGGGAAATCACCCATTACAGTGTAGATCACCTTTTTCTCCTTCTCCCCGGTTGGTCTGGGGGTTGGAACTTCAGCTGCTACCTTCAACGGCAATGGGCACCTCTTCAGGTGGTCCCTCTGGAACCCCGTTGGCATGGGAAGCGAAACACGAAGAGTCTTTCTGCCAGCTGAAGACGGCCTTGACAGGGGAAGAGATCCTGGCATATCCGACTATAATCTCCCATTCATCCTCTATACCAATGCTAGTAATGTAGGCTTGGGAGCCGTCCTGTCCCAGGTCCAGAACGGAAAGGAAAAGGTGATCGCCTACGCCAGCAGAAAACTCCGGCCCACGGAGAGGAACCCTGAGAACTACAGCTCCTCAAGCTTGAGTTCCTAGCCCTGGTGTGGGCCATCACTGAGCGATTACGCCATTACCTCGCAGCAGCTAAGTTCACTGCCTATACGGACAATAATCCGTTAACCCATTTGGACACGGCCAAGCTGGGCGCGTTGGAGCAGCGGTGGGTGGCCAGGCTGTCTAATTATGACTTCACAATCAAATACCGAGCCGGTCGCAAGAACACCAACGCGGATGCGCTATCCCAGATGCCCTACCTATTGGATGAGGGGTCGGAAGGCGATGATCTCGAAGAAATCGAGCTGCCCGTGTTTCACCAGCCACCAGTCGAGAGGTTGTATGTTCAGCAGCAGCAGGCGAGCCTGGACCCGCTACCCAGTCAGGGATGGCAAGAAGCCCAAGACCAAGCGCCTCCCGTCCAAGTGGTCAAGACCATGATTGAACAAGGTTCCACTGGACTGGACCCTGCTGCTCCGCCCGAGGCCCAACGGCTGGGGAAAGAACGAGCCCGTCTGCATCTGGACCAGGGGACACTGTATCGGGAACTGATCAACCCGAAGACCCATGAGAAGGTTCGTTAGCTGGTGGTTCCCCAAGCTAGTGTGCCCACAGTTCTATGGGCTTACCATGACGGTGCCGGGCACTTTGGGTGGAAGAAGCTGGAGATGCTGCTGAGGGAACGATTCTATTGGAGTGGGATGCGAGAGTCTGTAGAGGCCTGGTGCCGAGAGTGTGGTCCCTGTGCACTGAGAAGAAGGGACAAGGCCAGCCAGAAGGCCCCTCTACGCCCAATCATCACTCATCAGCCGCTGGAGTTGGTCGCCCTCGACCACGTGAAGCTCACCCCTAGCTGAAGTGGGTACACCTACGCTCTAACTATTGTAGACCACTATTCAAGATTCATGGTGGTTGTCCCAGTCAAGGACCTTACCGGCCGTACCGCCGCTAGAGCATTCCAGGCCTATTTCTGCCGACTGCACGGGTACCCGGAGAGGGTGCTTACCGACCGGGGCCCGGCTTTTGAAGCAGAGGTATTCCAAGAATTCTGCCAGTTGTACGGCTGCAAGAAGATTCGGACCACGCCTTACCACGCCCAGACTAATGGCATGTGTGAAAAGATGAACAATCTGGTCCTGGGTCTCCTTATGACGTTACCGCTAGAAGAGCAGAACTTGTGGCCAGAAAAGCTGCCTGACCTGGTCGATATGTACAATAACATTCCTTCTAGCTCTACCAAATGTACCCCAGCGTATTTGATGCGAGTCCGGCCAGGCCGGTTGCCGGTGGACCTAGAAATGGGCTTGGAAGCTCCAGAAGCCCTCCCTTCGACTGCTGGGTGGGACACTCAGCGGAGATCGCAGTACCGACAGGTCCAGGAGTACGTAGAAAGGAACCTGTGTCGGAGCTGGGAACAGCAAGAACAGTACTTCAACAGGCGGGCTCCAGCTGGCCCCTTTAAACCTGGAGATGTAGCGCTGAAACGAAAAAGAAGAACCCATAAGCTCGATGACCAGTTGTTGCGGGCGGGGAGCACGCGCTTGGTGCTGCGCCTTCGCTGGCGCTCCGGTCCGGCGCTGCTGCGACTGCTGCTCGGTGGCTCGAGCGGTAGGCCGGATCAGGGACTCGAGCGGCGCCCCTCGCCCGTGAATGAAAGGGGTGGTTGGGTTAAGGGATCCTGTTCGTGACGCCAAGTTGTCGCGGGCGGGGAGGACGCCACTGCGCTGCGCTCGCTAACGCTCGGGTCCGGCGCTGCTGCGATGGCTGCTCGGTGGCTCGAGCGGTGGGCCGGATCCGGGGACTCGAGCGACGCTCCTCGCCCGTGAGTGAAAGGGGTGGTTGGTTTGGGGGATTTA
This sequence comes from Anomaloglossus baeobatrachus, assembly GCF_048569485.1. Taxonomy (NCBI): domain Eukaryota; kingdom Metazoa; phylum Chordata; class Amphibia; order Anura; family Aromobatidae; genus Anomaloglossus; species Anomaloglossus baeobatrachus. The sequence goes on from NC_134362.1 coordinate 155,275,209, forward strand.
GTCCGTGACGCTACCCACGGGTCGTGGTGAAGATAGGCACCACCGCTGCAGGTGACGGGGATCCCGAGAGCGATGGTAGGGAGCAACTGGGATGTTGTTTTCCCCCTCTGTGGGTAGGGGTCGGTGGTCCCGGGGCCCGGTGATGTTGTGACGGGGAGGCAGGTTTGGTGAGGTGCAGGGACAGCGCGGCGCGGTGCCGGATGGCACGGGTGTACTCACTCAGCAAGAATCTGCCAACCTTGCTGTCAGTGCCTGGGCCACAAACCCAGACACCCAAGTGTTCACTCCTCTCACTTCCACCTCCTGGACTAAACTCCTAACTTCAACTGACACTTTTCCCGCCTCCAGGCCTGTGAACTCCTCGGTGGGTGGAGCCAACTGCTTGACTCTGGTGTGGACATCAGACAATGGAGGGAGGCAACAAGGGTTTTTGTTTGGCTGTTGTCCCTGTCTGATGGGGGGTGGGGGTGTTTGTGTGTTATCTGTGACGACCTGGCTAGGCCAGGTCGCCACTTTAGCAGCACAGAATGAAAGAGAGAGAAAGAAAGGGAAAGAAAAAGACAGAGAATGAGAGAGAAAGAGACAGGTAGCAGCACAGAATGAAAGAGAGAGAAAGATAAAGAGAAAGAAAGGGAAAGAAAAAGGCACAGAGAGAAACAGAGAGCAGAGAGGGGGAGAGAGAGATAACAGAGAGAGAGACAGAGGGACATATAGCAGCTCAGAATGAAAGAGAGAGAGAGAGAAAGAATGGGAAATAAAAATGCACAGAGAGAGAGCAGAGAGGGGGAGAGAGAGGGACAGATAGCAGCACAAAATGAAAGAGAGAAAGAAAGGGAAAGAAAAAGGCACAGAGAGAAAGAGAGAGCAGAAAGAGAGAAATAGAGAGAGATAAAGAGAGAGAGAGGGACAGATAGCAGCACAGAATGAAAGAGAGAGAAAGAGAGAGAAAGAAAAAGGCAGAGAGAGAGAGGGGGAGAGAAAGAGAGGGACAGATAGCAGCACAGAATGAAAGAGAGAAAGAGAGAAAGAAAGAAAAAGGCACAGAGAAAGAGAGAGCAGAGAGGGGGAGAGAGAGAGAGGGACAGATAGCAGTACAAAATGAAAGAGAGAGATAGAGAGAAAAAAAGAACACAGAAAAAAGCACAGACATAAAGAGAGACATGTAAATGCTAACCTCCACTGTTTTCTTTTGTTTCAGAAGATTATCATTGTTAGACTAGGTCAGCTAGAGGTCATCTAGTCCAACACTACCCCTGCTTTGATTAGCAGCTCACTGTCAATATATATTGTATAGAGAGAGCCTGGTGTGGGCGGAGTTAGCTTTCTGATCTCTGCTGCAAAAATTCTGATTGTGACAGAACAGCTGCACCCAGTAAACTAAGTGATACATCATTGGATTCAGGGTCTCAACCCCTACATCATGCTGCTCTAAGACATTTCTTTTTATCTGAGTGGCTGAAGCCGAACATTAAACACGGATTAGTAATAGGCTGCAAATGCACATGTATCCAAATTCCATCAAAGGTCATAAAATAAGCAAGGCTTCTGAAAATTGATATGCATTTGGGTTTTGGATATTTGTGATTGAAAGAATGGAAATTATGAAACCCCAATCTCATCCCTGAGAGACCCCTTTAATTCAGTAATCGCTTCAATTCATTTTCACAGAATTAGCCATAAAATCATGACTTCTGTTAGGGTACATGCACACTTACAGTTTGACATTATATGTGTTCCATTTTTTGGAATAGACAAACAGTATTATTATAAAAATGGATTGTTGTATAACTGATGTCAATAGAAGCTGAGGAATCCCATTGTTTGTCAATAGGTTCGTCTTGGTTCCGCTTTGTGTTCATTTTTAAAATGGAAGAAAAAGTTCAGCGTGATGTATTTTTTTGTCTTTATCTAAAAATGAACACAAAATGGAACCCCAAAAATGTGATGATAAGCACTGTAGTAAAGGAAGCAGAAAACTAAATCATTCACTATGCTGCACAAGACGAAGTGTTTTATTGGGTGATCCAAAGCCATACTGATGGCCAAGGGGACCGCAAAACACACTAGCGCTGTAGGATACAGGATGTGCTGGACAAACACATTGGTAGTGCTTTGCATCTCTGGTATATAGAGATGAGAGGATCAAGTTGTGTATCAGTTTGAGTCAAATATTTTGAAATTTGCGATTTTACGCGAATTCCAACATTTTGAGATTTGATTGATTTCCCGCAAAATAAAACTTGTTTGGCACCATTTCCCACACTTCTGAAGGTTCTGCAATGCTTCTTGTGACTCCCCATAACGCCCTGCAGAAAAAAGTATTTTTCCCTGACCCCCTGGGGTGCTACATAAGCTCATATAGTTAGTAGGGTTATCTCTCTCTCCTGTAGAATATAAGCTCTTATGGTCAGCGGGATCCTCTCTCTCCTGTAGAATGTAAGCTCTTATGGTCAACAGGATCCTCTCTCTTCTGTAGAGTGTAAGCTCTTATGGTCAGCAGGATTCTCTCTCTCCTGTAGAGTTTAAGCTCTTATGGTCAGCAGGATCCTCTCTCTTCTGTAGAGTTTAAGCTCTTATAGTCAGCAGGATCCTCTCTCTCCTATAGATTGTAAGCTCTTATTGTCAGCAGGGTCATCTTTCTCTCCAGTAGAGTATCACACAGGTAGAAGAAAAGACCGGGTTTATGCCGCGCTGAAAACCACTGATGCGTGTAAATTAAAAGATTTCCTTTTTATTGGATAGTTCCTACGCGTTTCAGAGACATCCGTCTCCTTCCTCAGGAAAAGAAATCATGATGATTTCTTTTCCTGAGGAAGGAGACGGATGTCTCTGAAACGCGTAGGAACTATCCAATAAAAAGGAAATCTTTTAATTTACACGCATCAGTGGTTTTCAGCGCGGCATAAACCCGGTCTGTTCTTCTACCTGTGTGATACAAAATTCCTCTCCCGGGGCTGCAGCTAAACCACCAGGCACTCACAGGCTATCATAAGGGGTTGTGACTGGCACAACCTCACCAGGTGAGTGCTTCTTTGTCTTGTTTGTCCACCATCATACCGGGTAAGACCCTATTGCGCTTTTTTCCCCTTTACAGTTTTCTCCAGTAGAGTGTAAGCTCTTATAGTCAGCAAGATCCTCTCTCTCCTATAGAGTGTAAGCTCTTATTGTCAGCAGGGTCATCTTTCTCTCCTGTAGAGTGTAAGCTCTTATTGTCAGCAGGGTCATCTCTCTATCCTGTAGAGTGTAAGTTCTTTTGGTTAGCAGGGTCATCTCTCTCTCTCTCTCTCCTGTAGAGTGAAATCTCTAATGGTCAGCAGAGTCCTCTCTCTTCTGTGGAGAGTAAGCTTTTATGTTTAACATAGTTTTCTCTGTCTCCTGTAGAGTGAAAACTCTTATGGCCAGTAGGCTCCGATATCTCTCCTCTTGAGTGTAAGCTCTTATGGTCAACGAGGTCAGAGTGGAAGCACCTATGATCAGTGAGGTCCTCTCTCTCCTGTAGAGTGTCTGCTCATATGGTTAGCAGGGGTTCTCTCTCTCTCCTATAGAGTGTAAGCTCTTATGGTCAACAGGGGTTCTCTCTCCTATAGAGTGTAAGCTCTTATAGTAAGCAAGATCCTCTCTCTCTCATGTAGAGTGTAAGCTATTATGGTCTGCAGGGTCCTCTCTTTTTCATTTGCAACCTATAAGTTCTTATGTCTTATGGTCAGCAAGATTTTCTCTCTCATCTCCCCTACATGTATTTTATAAGCGACTATATACTTTCCAGTATTGAAATTTACGTGAATTTACACACCACAAATTAAATTTTGGGGGGAAATTTGCCAAAGTCGGTGAACTCAGATTTCAAAAGATTTGCTCATCTCTACTACCACATGCTGATCTCTCAAAAACGCATGTTTGTGGTGTACGACATAGTGAGCATTGAAGTTTCCCATCAAAACACAAACGGACTGTACAATAATCAATGGGTTCCCTCTACTTCTATTTGCTCCACTTATGGAATGGATTAATATTTTACATTTGTACAAACAGAACAGACAAACAAAATATCCAAATGTTAGTGAGTGTGAATGCAGCTTTATTCTAAAAAGGAAAAGGTTCAAATTTAAAAAAAATATTAGAAAAATAAATGTTAAACGCGCCGATTCTCCATAACATTTCATAGAATATTTCATTCGGTGAGGTCTCTTTGCTTCTTGCAATTTTAGAGCAATGCAAAACATTCATATCCTCAAACCTCTTTTCCCATTTAACAGTAAATTATTGCTGTTATTATCATGACTGGGGAACTACAATTATAAAGTGCCCTTTGTTCAAAGGTTTTGACAATGAAGAGTCTGGGCTGAAATTACGATGATATACACTGGTAATATATGTCCAGTTAAGACAAAGGATTGGTGTGAATATGTTTCCCGACCATGCATCACAGACACTTCCAGAGAAGAGACGCTTTTAAACATTTCAATTAGCCCTGACACGGCCTGGGTTAGCCCACAGATTATTTTGCCACTGTGCCGTTAAGTTTTATTAGCTTTTCCCCACAAATTACGCATTTGTATAAGCGTCTATAAATCCAGTGTTAACAGCTGAGCAATTATTATAGATAATGCCAACCCTACAATTCTAGTTTTCTTGTATTTTATGTTTCCAATGAAGACATATTTGTTGTATTTCTTCATAAAGAATGAATTCATGTCCTACTGACTCTCTCTAGCCTAAAACCAAAATCAACCATTGCTAGAAATCAAATTCTAGTCCATGGAAGACTCAGTTTTTGGGACATGGCACTACGATTGTTAGCAAAAGCAATAGATTACACAATTTGCACTAAAGTATTTAATGTAAATGTTCAACTAGATATGATTCATGTAGATCATGTTTTATATAGAATCTTTAAGCTCTCCCAGTATATTTAATTTATTCATATTTTTTAATAAAATAAACATTTTGTAACAGTTCAGGCTGTTGAAATTGATAGCCTATCCAAAAGATAGGCCATCAATAGGGAATCAATTGGCACTTGACCCTCGCCTCTACTAATCAGATGTTTGAAGCTCCCATAAGGCCGGGAAAAGCATCAGAATTGGCGCAGCTAAGGGATGTACCACTTCTGGGGTGGCTGCAGGCTGCTATTTTTAGACTGGTAAGGGCTAAATAACCAATGGGACTTCCCAGCTTGATAATATCAGCACCCAGCTGTCTGCTTTACCTTGGCTGCTTATCAAAAACAAAATAAAAATAACTGTGTGGGATTCCTTCTAATTTTGATAACCAGCCAAGATAAAGCAGACAGCTGGGTCTGGTAATTATCAGGCTGGGATGACTTTTTTTTATTTATTCCCTATCCAAATATATTTACTGGGCAATTATCTTGCTCTTAATTTCATTTTGTTTCCTCTTGCATTCCCCTAGCCCTTACTATGATCATTTTTGGTGATATACTGTATAAAAATATAGCTAGAACTTGATTATAGGTCTACTCAGTTAAATGTTAACTTTAAAAAAAGTGCATTTTACTGGATTATTGTTTTACACTTCTATCATTTTGTATAATTATTTAATTATTTGCAAGTTTTGAAAAATTGTGTGTATATATATATATATATATATATATATATATATATATATACACAGTGGGGGAAATAAGTATTGAAGTCCTTGCTGATTTTGTAAGTTTGCTACTAAGAAATTCATGAACAGTCTATAATTTTAAGGGTAGGTTTATTTCAACAGTGAGAGATAGAACATCAAAAATAACAAATAAATTCCAGAAAATCACATTATATAGATTATATAAATTTATTTTCATCTTGCAGAGTGAAATAAGTATTTGATCCCTCCAAACAAGACTTAATATTTGGTGGTGAAACCTTTGTTGGCAAGCACAGCAGTTAGACATTTTTTTGTAGCTGATAATGAGGTTTACACACATGTCAGGAGGAATTTTGGTCCACTCCTCTTTGCAGATCATCTCTAAATAGTTAAGATATTGAGGCTGTCTCTTGGCAACTCAAAGCTTCAAGTCCCTCCATAATTTTTCTATTGGATTAAGATCTGAAGACCGAATAGGCCACTACATGACCTTAAAGTGCTTCTTTTGAGTCACTTCTCTGTTGCCTAGGCTGTATGTTTGGGGTCATTGTCGTGCTGGCAGAACCAGCCATGACCCATTTTTAATGTCCTGGGGAAGGGATGGAGGTTGTCACTCAGGATTTTATGGTACATGGCTGCATCCATTGTCTCATTGATATGGTGAAGTAGTCTTGGGCACTTAGCAGAGAAACACCCCCAAAACATAATGTTTCCACCTCTATGCATGACAGTGGGGATGGTGTTCTTTGGGTCATAGGCAGTAGTTCTCTTCCACCATACACAAAAAGTTGAGTTAAGGCCAAAGAGCTCAATTTTTATCTCACCTGACCCCAGCACCTTCTCCCAATCACTCTCAGAATCATACAGGTGTTCATTGGTAAACGTCAGATGGGCTGGCTGCACATGTGCCTTCTTGAGCAGTGGGACTTTGCGTGCACTGCAGGATATTAATCCATTATGGTATAATGTGTTACCAATGGTTTTCTTGGTGACAGTAGTCCCAGCTGCCTTGAGATCATCAACAAGTTTCCCCTGTGTAGTTTTAGGCTGATCTCTCTCCTTTCTCATGATCCTGGAAACCCCACGAGGTGAGATTTTACACAGAGCCCCAGTTCGATGTCGATTGACAGTCATTTTGTATTTCTTCCATATTCTTACTATTGCACCAACAGTTGTCTCCTTCTCACCCAGCTTCTTACTTATGGTTTTGTAGCCCATTCCAGCCTTGTGCAGGTCTATGATCTTGTCCCTGACATCCTTAGAAAGCTCTTTGGTCTTGCCCATGTTGTAGAGGTTGGAGTCTGACTAATTGAGTCTGTGGACTAGAGTCTTTTGCACAGGTGACTATTTAAGACAGCTGTCTTTAATGCAGGTAAAAAGTTGATTAGAAGCGTTTAAGTGTCTGTAGGAGCCAGAACTCTTAATGGTTGGTAGGGGATCAAATACTTATTTCTCTGGAAAATGCAAATACATTTATATAATTTATACAATGTGATTTTCTGGATTTCATTTTGGATTTTTTATCTCTCACTGTTAAAATTAACTTGCCCTTAAAAATATAGACAAAACATGTCTTTGTCTGTGGGCAAAATTACCAAATCAGCAGGGGATCAAATAATTATTTCCCTCACTGTGTATATAAATCTAATATATAAAGCTCAGTGTATATGTGTGTGTGTGTGTGTGTGTGTGTGTGTGTGTGTGTATGTATGTATGTGTGTCCGCTAAAGGAATCCGCACCGTTGCATTTAAAATCACAACATTTTCTACAGACTCCCCATGTGACTCAGGGAACGTCATAGACTATGTTTGGGCGGGAAAATTTAACCCTGTGCTTTCCAGTTACTCTACAAAAATCCTGCAGCTATTAAACTGAATGGAGCTGGGAGTTACAGGTTATTAATAGCAACTGTCAGTGGTTGCTATAGGAACAAAATAAACTGTTAGTATAAGGTAGGATAGACAGATAGAGACAGAAAAAGACAGACAGACAGACAGACAGACTAGGAAAGAGACAGACTGGGAAAGAGACAGACTGGGAAAGAGACAGTCATTCAAAGAGACAGACGCCCAAAGAGAGAGACCTGGAAAGAGACAGACCTGGAAAGAGACAGACCTGGAAAGAGACAGACCTGGAAAGATACAGAGTGGCAAAGAGACAGAGGGGGAAAGAGACAGAGGGGGAAAGAGACAGATGGGGAAAGAGAAAGACGGGCAAAGACAAAGATGGGCAAAGAGACAGCCCTGGAAAGAGACAGCCCTAGAAAGAGACAGACCTGAAAAGAGACAGACCGGGAAAGAATCAGACCGGGAAAGAGACAGACCGGGAAAGAGACAGACCTAGAAACAGACAGCCGGGCAAAGAGATAGACCGGGCAAAGAGACCGGGCAAAGAGACAGCCGGGCAAAGAGAAAGCTGGGCAAAGAGACAGACGGGGAAAGAGACAGCCGAGCAAAGAGACAGATGGGGAAAGAGTCAGATGGGGAAAGACAGACGGGCAAAGAGACAGCCCTGGAAAGAGACAGCCCTGGAAAGAGACAGCCCTGAAAAGAGACAACCCTGGAAAGAGACAGCCCTGGAAAGAGACAGCCCTGAAAAGAGACAGAGTGGCAAAGAGACAGAGTGGGAAAGAGACAGAGGGGGAAAGAGACAGAGGGGGAAAGAGACAGATGGGGAAAGAGAAAGACGGGCAAAGAGAAAGATGGGCAAAGAGACAGCCCTGGAAAGAGACAACCCTGAAAAGAAACAGACCGGGAAAGAGTCAGACCGGGAAAGAGTCAGACCGGGAAAGAGACAGACCGGGAAAGAGACAGACCTAGAAACAGACAGCCGGGCAAGGAGATAGACCGGGCAAAGAGACCGGGCAAAGAGACAGCCGGGCAAAGAGAAAGCTGGGCAAAGAGACAGATGGGAAAAGAGACAGCCGGGCAAAGAGACAGATGGGGAAAGAGACAGATGGGGAAAGACAGAAGGGCAAAGATGGGCAAAGAGACAGCCCTGGAAGGAGACAGCCCTGGAAAGAGACAACCCTGGAAAGAGACAGCCCTGGAAAGAGACAGCCCTGAAAAGAGACACAGGCCTGGAAAAAGACAGACTGGGAAAGAGACAGACTGGGAAAGAGACAGACTGGGAAAGAGACAGACTGGGAAAAAGACAGACTGGGAAAGAGACAGACTGGGAAAAAGACAGACTGGGAAAGAGACAGACTGGGAAAGAGACAGACTGGGAAAGAGACAGACTGGGAAAGAGACAGACCGGGAAAGAGACAGACCTAGAAACAGACAGCCGGGCAAAGAGACAGCTGGGCAAAAAGACAGCCGGACAAAGAGACAGATGTCAAAGAGACAGGGAGAGAGAGACAGACAGATACAGAGATTGAGACAGATCGACTGATGCAAATACAGAGAGATAGAAACAGACAGACAAGGAAAGAGACAGACAGCAAGACAGACAGCGTCACACAGACAGAGACTGGGAGAGAGACAGTTACTATCCTGGGCAACGCCCGGGTACTACAGCTAGTCTAATATATAAAGCTGAGCATATGTATGTGTGTGTGTGTATGTATATCCGCTAAAGGAATTTGCACCGTCGCATGTACAATCATAAAATTTTCACAGACACTCCATTTGACTCAGGGAATGTCATAGACTATGTTTTGAGTGAAAATTTTAACCCTGCGCATTACAATTACTCTCCAAAACCTGCCTCTATTACAGTCAATGGAGCTGGGAGCCACAATGGAGCCAGAACTTCTGAAGAATGCGCAGCCACGTCCTTAAATGGAATGTTGGCGTGTCACAATGCAGCCAGGGAAAGAGACAGACAGAGACAGGCAGAGACAGACAGACGGAGACAGACAGACAGAGACAGAGAGAGATAGACAAAGAGACATGGAAAGAGACAGACAGGGAAATAAACAGACAGACTCAGATAGACACAGACAAAGAGACAGACAGGGAAAGAGACAGACAAGGAAAGACAGGGAAAGAGACAGACAGGGAAAGAGACAGACAGAAACAGACAGGAAAGAGATAGAGGGACTGCCAGACAGGTAAAGAGACAGACAGTGCAAGAGCTATAGAGACAGACAGACAGGGAAAGAGATAGAGAGCAGATAGGGAAAGAGACAGACAGAAAGACAGAGACAGACAGGGAAAGAGACAGACAGACAGGGAAAGAGACAGACAGATAAAGAGATAGAGAGACAGACATAGACAGAGAGACAAACAGAGTGGGAGATAGACAGAGACTGGGAGAGAAACAGAGAGACGGTTACTATCCTAGGCAACGCCGGGTGATACAGCTAGTATATATATATATATATATATATATATATATATATATACTTACTGTTCATTCAAGATAGTTTTGTCACACATGTTGGAGAAACAACTCTGTTCAGATTTGTAGAAGTGATTTATGGTCACAGAAATTTGTCAACCATCCTAAAGGAGATGAGGATCCAAAGCGGGAGCCATCCAATCTCCAAAACGTTATATGTAAGGGGATTTGATGGTGGCTTCCCTTTAACTGTGTTAACTTTATTTATTCCCGTGTGTCTTCATAAAAAATATTTTGTTACAGTTTTTCATGTGCTTGTAGCATAACCTGGTTTATTGTTTATGTATTTCATATATCTGTTTTATATTTTCCTTGTATCGTATGTATTAAATTACGGCGGCCATAAAAAATGACGTAAACGCATCAGGCGGGGAATGTGTACATATTTCACTGGGTTAGTTTTGCCATAGGACATACAAAGCCCAGCAGCTACCATTCTTTTTCCCCAGATGACTTTCAGCCGGTATGCTTGAATAACCATAAGTGACAGCTATTTATGATGTGGCTGACAGCAGATCTCAGTAAACACTAGACATGCTGAAAGACGTGCCCTGCGCTGACCTGAAACCTCACAAGCCATGAATATTTGTGTGCGCCATTCTGATACACCTCAAAGAACCATCCCTCTAATTACATCGAGGAGATACATATCCTACATATAAAAACTGACATCAACCTGCGGTTTCCTCTTGACATCTGTCAACGCGGATAAATATAATTTCCTCAGAGGCCTTTACAAGTTCAGTAACAGGTAAGAATTGGCGAGCGCGGTGTCATTATACAGCTGATTGAGTTATGACAGCCGAAATCAGCTGGGAGAGGCGCGCGTGGAAGGCATGGGGCAGACAAATGATGATTAAGTGATCACTTTAAGGAACAATCTTCATGATATTTCATGCTCAGTCCGGAGTATAAAGTCCCAGCTCCTAACGGCTCCATCAATTGATTTGATTTAGTGCGGTAGCTTATCCCAGTCATAATATTTCATAGAAATGGTATCGTGGACAGAAATAATATCTACATCAATATTAACCCTGAAAGGACTAATGGACACAAGCTATAATTTCCTGGACATCCATAAAAAGCATTTTGCTGGTGTTTGGCATTAGGCAATTTGTCTTTCTTATTTCAAGCCCCCTCCTTCCCGTATTTACTGCATCAGAGCTCGCACTGTTTTCACCTCTGACACTCTTTTATTACCGCTGATCAGAGAGCCAGGCGGCACTGATTCCTGGACTCAGGGGCTCCAGGAAGACGCGATTAGGCTCGAATTTAGGACCCAACTATAGGGCTCCACTGTCAAACCTTAACATTTTTTTTTTAAAAATGTATTTTAGCGGTTTATTATTTTTTGCTTTTCTCATTTATATTATTCTTTTCAAGTTTTGAAAATTAAATTTTTTAATGGTTTTATAGTTTTAATTTAAAGTAATTAAAATAAATTGTAAGCTCTTACGAGCAGGGTTGTCTTTACTTTTGTTTTAATTATTGTATTTTCTATAACTGTTACTGATGATTGTATTTGAACCTCTGAAATAATATTAATTACTATATATTAATTATAAATATTATACATAATATTTAATAAATACATTATTATTATTTTTATGACTGTATTAATTATGTATTATTTAATAAATGGGTTTATTATTTAAAAAAATGCTCATTATATATATTCTGGGAAATTATTATTATTATTATTATTATTATTATTATTATTATTATTATTATTATTAATAATAATAATAATAATAATATAATTATTATTATTATTATTATTATTATTATTAAGTAAAACATGTTAATACAACCATAATGATTATATCAATATATTAGGAAATGCATAACTACTATTCAGGATATTTTTTTATATTCCTGAATAGGCCTAGGAAAATATATAAAAATTAAAACTTGTAAGTGTATTTATTTGTCAGGGATTCATAATATATTAAAATTAATAATAATAATAATAATAATAATAATAATAATAAACAAAGGGATGGGCAAAAGTATAAAAAAAATCAGCTTTCAATTGATGAAATGATGTAGGAGAACTGCAGTAAAAAAAAAATTGCATATGTTCTTGATTAACTAAGAAAATGAATTATTTTTTTTATTTTTTATTTTTTTTAGTGCTCCATTGACTCCATGTGAAAAGGGTCAATATACAAAATACAAGTTACAATTACCAGGCTAACAGTTACAGACTTGTAGAAAAAGAAGCTTACAGTCTACAGCATACTGTGGGAGGAGACAGTAGGTTGAGGGGTTGCGGTATATCCGGTGGGGGTGAGGTGGCAGCGGGGTCATTGCAGGCTGTAAGCTTTTCTTAAGAGATGGATTTTCAAGTTCTGTCTAAAAGGTGCGAATGTGTGAAGGATCATAGCACTGGGACGTAAGAGTGGCACGTTCCTTCGCTAAGAGGTTCCTGAATGTGTGCATGTACCTGCAAAGAGTGTGTGACATACGTCTGCTCCTCAGGGATTCTGACTGTTTCTTCATCTGCAGATGTTGAAGTCGCTGTGAAGGAACTACACCATACCAGGATTTTCTTAACCAACTTTCTTTAGTGAATTTAACACCTTCATGGTCGACATGCTACTCAGCATCCTCTCTTCCTGGCTGCTCTGGCGTAAGTCTTTGGTAACTCTTGGATTGTCCATGTAAGGGGTGGACGGACCCCTAGTGTGGAGAAAACGTTTTCCCCCCCTGAAGACGCCACATAGTATGGTGGCAAATGTTAAATGTTAATGGTAAAATGTTACCTGTTGTTGTAGTGATTAAACAGTTTCCCCACTAGGTGCCAGTGTAGAGCAGTGGTTCCCCTGGTAACAGTGGCAGGGAAGGAAGGGAGGTCTCTGAAGGCAGAGCAGAGCAGTGTGCTGGAGATGTAACATGAGAGAGAGCTGAGGAGAAGTGCCGGGGCAGAGTGCAGGAGTGGGTGCTGTGGCAGTGGAGCAGAGAAGTTGGAGCTAATCCAGAGCCGGTGGTGTGTACTAGAGTGGAGTGCAGCTATCAGGGGGATAACAAGTGGCCCCTGCAGGCGAAGGTTAGTGCCCTGACAAAGAAGTGGAGAGGTGAGAACTTATCCGGAGCCGGTAGTCTGTGCTAGATCTGCCCTATAGATCCGGGTTCAGTGTGCAGCTACTAGGGGGTTAACGCATGTCCCCTGCAGGCGAGCGAAAGTTACCGGGGAAAGAGGAAACCGTCAGCAAGAAGTGTAACCTGTAAACCGATGTGACTTGATGCTGAAAGGTGTAAAGAGGAGTGGGAACTCATCCGGAACTGGTAGTGTGTGCTAGATCTGCCCTGCAGTAATTCAGGGTTCAGAGTACAGCTACTAGGGGGTTAACAAGTGTCCCCTGCAGGTGAAGGAGAGTGACCGTCAGCAAAAAGGGGAAACCGTCAGGAAGGAACGTAATCTGTAACATTAAAGTGAAGTACTGAAGTAACTTGCTGCTGAGAAGTGTAACAGAAAATGGAAGCCTCGTTCAATAAAATGTTTCTTAGTTTACCAGCTGCCTGTCAGTGGCTCTTTTCTGTAACTGATGAAGGGGCTGGCGAGCCGAGGGAAAACGGCGTCACGGAGAACTCAGGTACCGGCACGAACGCGTCCCTGCCACCCACACTCTGCCCCACAAACAACACCCCCGTTTTAATAGTGACGGCCGGGCCGGGGGTCAGCCTGTCGCCCAAAGGGGCCACGACTACACCCCCTGAGGCGCCCCCTGCCCCCGTTACAAACTGGCGTAGTCGGCAGGATGCCCTGCAAGAGACCCCGACTGAAAACTGTGAGGAAGATCAAGTGGTGCCTGACGTGCTGAACAGGCCACAAGATGGCGGCAAGATGGCAGCCGTCCTCATGGACTCAGCGGAGGCGCGAAAATTTGGCGTCAAACGAAAAGTGCTGGGCTGGCCTGGGCAGAGGAAGAAGCCCAGAGTGCACTTCCCAAAGAGGGGAGGTACCAGCCCCAAGAAGACCCATGACGCCCATTGTGAGCTGCAGAGGTCCGGAGATGTGGGCGGTGCTGCAAGAAGCAGAAGGCGTCGCCAACACTGTGCGGACCTGGTGAGTGAAGCCGGGGGCGGAGGATGGGCCAAAATGAGGAAAGAAGCACTGGAGCCACAGCCATGTTATGAGCCGTACTGTAGGCTACCCCGCTTACCTGGGCAGTCCCTCTCCAACCCTGTGAGGGCCTAGCGGGCCGAATGGCTGCATGCATATCACCCAGCGTGAAGAGGTGGTCATCCAGAAGAGAATGCTGTTTGTTGTTGAGAGGAGCCGGCGAATGTTTACAGTTCAAGTAACGTTAAAAGTACTGAACCCGGGAGTAGAAGAATGCAGGACTATGCATGGACTCCTCCCTCGACCGTTAAAGTAAGAACTCTTTTGTTTCTGTTGTTTTCTGCTCACCTGAAGACCGGGAGCGCTTGGGAATAGCCTCCGGGCAGAATACCAGCTAAGACCGGGAGCGCCTGAGGAGGGCCTCCGGGCAGATGTTCAACTAAGACTGGGAGCTCCCCTGGAGGGATTCCGGGCACCGGACTTGTGTGCCAATCTGGTGTGCTTTGATACGGTAGTTTTAAAATGTTTTTTTTTTATTGATAAGAAAGAAAAAGAATACTGCTGAAGAAACATGTGTGTGTTTTCCATATGCGTTGTCTTGCAGGTGCGGAACCTCGCCAGGAGGCTGAGGTTAAAGAGGGGAGGAATGTAAGGGGTGGACGGACCCCTAGTGTGGAGAAAACGTTTTCCCCCCCTGAAGACGCCACATAGTATGGTGGCAAATGTTAAATGTTAATGGTAAAATGTTACCTGTTGTTGTAGTGATTAAACAGTTTCCCCACTAGGTGCCAGTGTAGAGCAGTGGTTCCCCTGGTAACAGTGGCAGGGAAGGAAGGGAGGTCTCTGAAGGCAGAGCAGAGCAGTGTGCTGGAGATGTAACATGAGAGAGAGCTGAGGAGAAGTGCCGGGGCAGAGTGCAGGAGTGGGTGCTGTGGCAGTGGAGCAGAGAAGTTGGAGCTAATCCGGAGCTGGTGGTGTGTACTAGAGTGGAGTGCAGCTATCAGGGGGATAACAAGTGGCCCCTGCAGGCGAAGGTTAGTGCCCTGACAAAGAAGTGGAGAGGTGAGAACTTATCCGGAGCCGGTAGTCTGTGCTAGATCTGCCCTATAGATCCGGGTTCAGTGTGCAGCTACTAGGGGGTTAACACATGTCCCCTGCAGGCGAGCGAAAGTTACCGGGGAAAGAGGAAACCGTCAGCAAGAAGTGTAACCTGTAAACCGATGTGACTTGATGCTGAAAGGTGTAAAGAGGAGTGGGAACTCATCCGGAACTGGTAGTGTGTGCTAGATCTGCCCTGCAGTAATTCAGGGTTCAGAGTACAGCTACTAGGGGGTTAACAAGTGTCCCCTGCAGGTGAAGGAGAGTGACCGTCAGCAAAAAGGGGAAACCGTCAGGAAGGAACGTAATCTGTAACGTTAAAGTGAAGTACTGAAGTAACTTGCTGCTGAGAAGTGTAACAGAAAATGGAAGCCTCGTTCAATAAAATGTTTCTTAGTTTACCAGCTGCCTGTCAGTGGCTCTTTTCTGTAACTGATGAAGGGGCTGGCGAGCCGAGGGAAAACGGCGTAACGGAGAACTCAGGTACCGGCACGAATGCGTCCCTGCCACCCACACTCTGCCCCACAAACAACACCCCCGTTTTAATAGTGACGGCCGGGCCGGGGGTCAGCCTGTCGCCCAAAGGGGCCACGACTACACCCCCTGAGGCGCCCCCTGCCCCCGTTACAAACACTCTTCCCTCTTTCACCTCCTTGTCTGTTTGATCCCCTGATGGCTTTTCCTAGTACATCAGGATGAGCCCTGTGCTCACCTAGGTCCATATCCTCTCCTTCCCTTGCTCAAACTCATTCTGCCGGTTGACTCTCAAACATGGCCACACTACTCTCTTTTTACCGCCTCCAACTACCATTAAACCTATCTTATCTAAAATCATAGCTAAAACTCTATCTTTCCCATGTGCATTTATTAATCCTAAAACAGTCACAAGATTGCAACATTTCTATCTTCATTCTATAACCTATTTCATTAGTACATATGATTTATACATTCACATCACTTTATCACATATGCATAAAATACAAAAAATCATCAATATGTACATTATTGGGGGGGTTTGACCACCTCCCACATGTGGTTGATAGTTGGACATGTTGGAGCAAAGAATTCCAGAGGATGAGACTTCAATTTACTGTTTCACAGATGGATCATCAAATGTTTGGAAGCAAATAGTATCAGTAAAAAATCAAACTTTTGCAGAAAAGAGATTGAAAGTCAGAACTGATGGTCAAAAATTAAAACTATTGACTAGCCAACATCCGGAGGGTGGTCATTGTCACTCCTGTAGTTCATCATTGCCTATGATTTCAGCATAATTCTAAAGAAAATAATTCTTGGTTACCAAACCAGCAAGAACTCAGATATGATTTCACCTGTATTACATGTGGATGATTTGTAGCTACATTGAAAATCTTTTACCAAAAGTCAATCATTGTCAAATACTAGGAGAATATTCAAGGAGACATTTCAATGGAATTTGGCCTTGAAAATGTGGTTTGATTATATGCTTGGGTTATTAGGAAGGAAAAAATGATGCATAGTGAAAGCATTGAGATTCCAAATGGACACATTATCAAGAATACCTCGGCATTCTGCAGCTGGATTATATAAATCAAGGGCAAGTAAAACACATGATTAGTAAAGAGAATTTTTAAAAAGTTTGAAAAATACTAAAGATGAAGTTAAAAGGTGGGATAGCCATCAATGTCGTAACTACATAGCCAATTTTTTGGGCAAACAATTGAAAAAAGCTAACCAGGAAAAGATATTACTATGAGTTAGAAATGGAACATTGAGAAAAAACAGGAAAGGCCTAATATTAGTTGTACCCTGTTTCCCCGAAAATAAGACACTGTCTTATATTTATTTTTACCCCCAAAAAAGCACTAGGTCTTATTTTTAGTTGGTGTCTTATTCTCAAGGAGACATGGTTGGGGATAAGTTTAACCCCACAAAAAACAGACCTCCCCCATTCCCAGGATAGTCATACTTACCAGCCCTGGGCATCTGTGTGGCTCCCAGATCTGCCTGTGATCTCCCAGCAGGTGTGCTGCATGCCTCCCCTATGTCTGGCCGACACACATACTTCAGATCACAAGATCACACACTCACACATCAGATAGCATACATTCATATAGACACACATACACACACACACACACACACATCACATTCCACATATAGTAATTCCTCCCTGTGATCTCTGTGCTGCATGCTGTCATCCCCTGCATCTGTCTGACACACATACATCAGAATACACACTCACAGATCAGATAGTGTGGTGCCCTGGACTAGCCAGGTTGTCACAGGTACTACAACACGACACCCCCATTCCGAGACAGGCACATCAGTCAGACCTTGTTGCCTCCCTCCAGGGGCTGATGTCCACACCAGGTGGGGTGGAGCAAGGTGGTTGGCCCCACCCACTGAGGAGTTCACAGTCCTGGAGGCGGGAAAAGGAAGTCAGTCAGTGCAGAGAACAGTGAGAGGAGTGAAGTAGAAGTGGAGGAGCAAACTGCCAGTGTCCGGGTACGTGGCCCGGGCACTTAGAGCAAGGTTGGCAGACGGTGGTGGCCGTCTGCAGGAGAGGCAGATCAACGTGGAACCGTAGGACCGGGGAGCGAAGTGAAGCCAGCACAAACCGGCAGGGCCTGCGGACCCCGACCAGGCTAGGAGTCGCCATTAATAAAGTCAAATCCGTCAGTGACCGGGACCCCAGGGGTTTCCAAACAGCCAAGACCCGATTGAAGGCAATCGTCCAACCAACAAAAGGAAATACAGCTACCGCCACAGCTAGAGTTCCAAGGGCCAGAGCCTGCGGGCAAAATGGCTCCTCCGGCGCATACACACGCTGGGGAGCAGGTTACCGGTGGGAAGCCATCGGGACCGAACATCCACAAAAGGTGCAGGGAAAGGCAGCCACCACCAACTGTCCGGGAGAAGCCACAGCAGCCGGCTGCGGGACCCGTCCATCCAGCCGTTTGGTTTACCAGAGACTTTGCGTACATTTGTGGCTGAGTGAGTACAATCGTGCCTCCCGACACCGCGCTGCGCAGTCCCCGCCACCCTGCACCTTGCCAGCCCTGCCTCCCCGTTACCTCACCGGGCCCCGGGACCACCAACCCCTACCCACGGAGGGGGGAAACAACATCCCAGCTGCTCCCTACCATCGCTCCCGGGATCCCCGTCAATAGCAGCAGTGGTGCCCAACCTCACCACAACCCGTGGGTGGCGTCACGGACCAAATCCCCAAACCAAACTACCCCCTTTTACTCACGGCGAGGAGCGCCGCTCGAATCCCCGGATCCGGCCCACCGCTCGAGCCACCGAGCAGCAGCGCCGGACCCGAGCGTGGTGAGCGCAGCGCCCCGCCGCCCGCGACAATAGCATACCCACACACACATCAGATAGCATGCATACACACATCAGATAGCATGCATACACACATCAGATAGCAAATACACAAACACACATCAGATTTCACCTCATTCCTCCCTGTGATCTCCAGTGGCCACTCCAGGCAGCTGTGCTGCACGCTGTCCTCCTCTGCCTCCGGCCGACACTCACACATCAGACAGCATGTACTCACACATCTGATCGCATACACTC
Organism: Anomaloglossus baeobatrachus; assembly: GCF_048569485.1. Taxonomy (NCBI): domain Eukaryota; kingdom Metazoa; phylum Chordata; class Amphibia; order Anura; family Aromobatidae; genus Anomaloglossus; species Anomaloglossus baeobatrachus. Next base: position 155,293,877 of record NC_134362.1, read on the forward strand.
ACACATCCGATCGCATACACTCACACACAATATCGCACATACCTTTACAATCGCGTGTACACACTCACAACATCCGGAGATACCACATGCTTCCAGCCATGTGATGCAGAACAGGTCCTGGAAGGTCACTGCACAGTGCACAGTGTTGCAGGTCCTTACGCGATCCGAGAAGCAAGCAATATCGCTGGATGTGGTGAGTGTGTGTATGTGATCTGTAGTGTTTATGCTTATGTGATCTGATGAGTATGTGTGTGTGTGTGTGTGTGTATATGTGATCTGATGTGTATATTCCACCGCAGGACCTTGATGCGCTCCCCTGCTCCCGGTCGGTGTCTGGTGAGTATGATCGGGGGGTCTCTCTCTCCTTCCTTCTTTCTTTAGGGGGTCTCCGCTGTCTATAATGAAGTGTCCTGCAGGATTATTTAACTTTTTTACCACTGCACGGACACTTCATTATTGATCGCGAATAGGTTTCATTTTCAGGGGATGTCTTATATTTAAGCCTCCCTGAAAAATCCTGCTAGGTCTTATTTTTGGGGGAGGTCTTATTTACAGGGAAACATGGTACAAGAACAGGCCATTTAGATGAATGCCAAAAAGCCAGGATGATAAGTTTTCTAATGATGCCAAATAGAGGGTGTTCAAAAAAATTAAATAAAATAGACTGTGTACTCAATTTATGTAAAAACAAATTGCATAAACTGACTACAAGCAGCAATACCATACTGTGGCAAAAATGAATCTTTGAATACTTGCGAAAATTACTAGCTGAAAAAAGGAAGGTCCAGCACCAAAATTATCCATGAAAGATTTCTGTCTTCTTTATTGAGAAATCACATACATGCCTATGAGTAAGGAGTCATCTCCGAAATGCCTAAGGCGGGGGCCTTATTAGGGCCACATCATGGGACATATTTGATTTCATTGTGTATGTGATTTTTCAATAAAGAAGACAGACATTTTTTTATGGAAAATTTTAGTACTGGATCTTCCTTTTTTCTACTTAACTTGTGGTAGCCAACCACGTCCGCGCACCCGTGGGTCTGCAGTGATAACAGTGAGCTTTCTCTCTACCCCTGTTTCCTTTGGATTATGAAAATTACTAGCTGCCGCTAAAAAGAACCATCATCAGTCAACTGCAGAAAGCAGCTCTGGTTGGATCTGCGCACATCTTACCCCCATAAATTACCACACCCTGGTTCATGGGGGAGAATGAAATGTGTAATGAAACCCAAAACTACCTAGTGATTAATAAAGAAATGATATTAATATCAATAATATTGAGGAAGTCATGTGACCTGTGCAGGACTCCATTCTACAAAGAAACTACATTGTTACCTATTACGATAACAGTAATTGGCTTAATGATTTTATATTTGGTTACCGTTCAAACTAAAACAAGGGTATGTATCAAAATATAAAGGAAACATTGGTAGGTTTCCGATACAGTTGAAAGTGCGATGCTTGGCGGGGGTGGCCACGAGATCTGGCGCCATTGATGGTACACCACTGCTCAAGAGGTTTGCCAACTGTTCCACGAATTAAGGAGATCTACCACCTTTTGCAATTACCTTTTTGGGCATTGGGAAGTATGCATGAGGGTCACAGAACAAGGGTGGTGTCACACACGGTTTAGCTTAAAACTCACCAAGTGTCAGGGCGGCATCTGAATCTGTTCACACAGCAAAGTCTGACACTATACACTAGGCCTCTTGTTAGGCTTCTGAGTTTCTCTGACAGGGTCGGACGTTGACCTAGCTGTGTTCTTTTTGGTTCAGGCTTGCAGGAGTTAAGTTCTGCTAGCCTGGTGATTGTCTCTGGAGTGACAAGTTGTGAGAGACCTATCGCAGCCACTCCCTGCCCTTGTTAAGATGGTGGGTTAGATCCTCCCACACCAATTATAGCTTTAGCGATACCAGTCCTTGTGCTATAGTGTTACAGTTTCTGGAGATCTTCTCTGCGTTATTTGATGTGTTGTGGAAATATTCTTGTTGTCTGTTTACTTCCTCCCGGATTTTTATTTCCCCCTGAAATTGTATTTTCTCTACCTCTGTGTGTGCTAGTGTGCTGCCCCCATGCCTGTAGCAGCCGGGCTGCTTGGATCCGGACCCGCTGTGTGGCTCGAGAAATCCTCCGGACCCGGGGGTCACGCGGACATGCCAAATGAAATGGGGGGGCGTAGTTGTACGGGCTTGGCCGTATTCAGTTCGTGACGCCACCCACGGTGTGTGGTGAAGTGGGACACCACTGCTGCTGTTGTGGTACACCCGGGGGAGATGTAGTAGTAGCTGGAGGTTAACCCCTCCATGGGTAGGGATGGTTGCCCCGGGACCCGGTGTCTCTGTGCAGGGTATGGGGATGGCAAGGGCCTGCGCGCTCTGACGTACAAGGGGGTGTTTGGTTACTCACAATTAAATTAATCACATGAGTCTTTTGGTAAACCAAGGTGCTAGTGGCCGGCCGCCGCGGCGTTGTACTCTGGTCCCCCACCCGGGCTGGTGGTCGCTGTCTTTTCCTCTGCACTAGTTCTGTGGTTTGTTTAGACTTCCCAGTATGGAACACGGGAGTCCGCTCCCGGCTTTTTGTGTACCTGAGGAGCCATGCCTGCTGACGCTGACCCGTGGGATCTGTGGGCCCTGGTGGTTTCCCTATCCCTCTCTGTGGGTGGTTGTCTGCTTTTGGGACTTTGGTTGGGACAGGACCTAAAATCCTGCCCTTAATCGGTTTATTAGCTAGGCCGTTGGTTCCGGTCCTGGCTTCAGGGTCCGAGTACCCCCTCTGTGCACGGTTTACGGGTCAGGTCTCTGGTGTCAGTACTGGCGGGCTCTAACCTTGTCCCAGTCCACCTCGGATCTCCGGCTGCCGTCTTCCCGTCGCCTGCCGAAGGGGACCACCATCTGCCACCTAGCCAAGGTACCAGGGCTCCATCCCTGACACCGTGCAACTTGAGCCTCTCCTCCGCTGGAGCTACACCTAGACCAAGCCTCCACTCCTCTCAACTTGAACTCTAACTTAATCTGTTGGTTTTCCCACCCCGGGCTGTCTAGACCCCTAGGTGAGCGTTCCCTAACCGCCTGGCCCCGCCCACTGGTGTGCCTGTCTTGCCCTGAGGGGGGTGACTAGGGTATCAGGTCGGCTGTATGTAACCCTGTGAGGGAAGGTGTTATGCGGGGGCCTAATGTGTGACTACCTGCTTTTGCCAGGGCATCACATTCCCCCCTGGTTTAATACAGACCATCCGCGGGCTGTCCGACCACCAACATTTATTTAACTGGAACTGGAAAGTAGCAAAAGAGGAACAGTTTACAAGTATATTAACATTAATACATTGGTTTTTCTTCCCTTACGGGAGGCACATTGCTTAAACGTTTCACATTTAAACCGAGACGGGACGGACCGGGTCCTTCTCACCACACCCCCACCCAAAACAACCTGCCCCCTGGTGCCACCACTAAGCACTGGTGCACACCCCTTGCCCAAGTCCAGGACAGGTCCGGGTGTTGTCCTTACAGGCCGGGTAAAAAGTTCCTTACCCGGCAGTCTTTTGTCACAGGCCCCAAGTCCGGGACCCCTGGCCTGGGGGGTAGTCACCAGTTTCAATGGTGACTGGGCCTTGGCCTACTCTACCGCAGGCCCTTCCTCCAATCAGCCTCTCCAGAGACTGCAGCAGGGTGAGAAGGGCGGTCAGGGACTATTTACAAGGCCCAATAGTTTTTGGGTTGGCTTTCTAGTCCAAAGCCGTGGTCCATTCTTAAAACTGTAACTTTCAACTGTAGAACGGTAAACGGTCCCAACGGGGACTCACACTCAGGTAGCCGGGGTTCTGCTACCTTAACTTCTTAGTCAGGTGAATATGGCGGACAGGGGCGGGTGTGCAGCTGGGCACCCAACTTCACCCACTTCCTCATGTTGAGGGCGAACCTTGTCGAGGGGAACTTTCTCTCCGCAGTGCCGGGTGTACGAGACCATTTCTCCAGGCTCCAGGTCTCGGTCTGGGTGGCCAACAGGCAGATGAGGGGCCACATCTCTCCGGGAGACAAAGATTTCGGCCTCCAGGCCCGACTCATATATGAAGCCCCAACCTTTCTGGGCATTGAAGTGCCGGACCTGCCCTTGATATGTTGGGCCCCGCACCCAGAAGGTGGCGTTCCGGAGGTGGTCTTTCTCGGTGTATGTCCGGGACAGCACCTCCGCCTTTCTCTTCTCCCGGGCCACGATCTCCTTCTTCAGCTTTTTGGTTGTTTGGTTACTCACAATTAAATGAATCACCCGGGCTGGTGGTCGCCGTCTTTTCCTCTGCACTAGTTCTGTGGTTTGTTTAGACTTCCCGGTATGGAACACGGGAGTCCGCTCCCAGATTTTTGTGTACCTGAGGAGCCGTGCCTGCTGATGCTTACCCGTGGGATCTGTGGGCCCTGGTGGTTTCCCTATCACTCTCTGTGGGTGGTTGTCTGCTTTTGGGACTTTGGTTGGGACAGGACCTAAAATGCTGCCCTCAATCAGTTTATTAGCTAGGCCGTTGGTTCCGGTCCTGGCTTCAGGGTCCAAGTACCTCCTCTGTTCACGGTTTCCGGGTCGGGTCTCAGGTGTCGGTAACGGCGGGCTCCAACCCTGTCCCGGCCTACCTCGGATCTCCGGCTGCTGTCTTCCCGTCGCCTGCCGACGGGAACCACCATCTGCCACCTAGCCAGGTACCAGGGCTCCAACCCTGGCACCGTTCAACTTGAGCTTCTCCTCGCTGGAGCTACACCTAGCTCCAGGCTCCACTCCTCTCAACTTGAACTCTAAATTAATCTGTTGGTTTTCCCATCCCAGGCTGTCTAGACCCCTAGGTGGGCGTTCCCTAACTGCCTGGTCCTGCCCACTGGTGTGCCTGTCTTGCCCTGAGAGGGGTGACTAGGGTTTCAGGTCGGCTGTATGTAACCCTGAGGTTTTGAGGGAAGGTTTTATGCGGGGGCTTAATGTGTGACTACCTGGTTTTGCCAGGGCGCCACACTAGCAATGAATTTGAGTTTTGTTTTTTCCCTATCTGTCTTTTTGTGTGGGATTAATCACTCCTGTTATGGCTCTCCCCAGGGGTGGGGGAGAGGGGGTATTATACTATGTGCCTACGGGACAATGTACCCGCGGATATATCCGCAGGTACGTCTGCAGGTTTACCGCAGCTGCTCACCGGGATCCACAGATATCCATTGCTGCGGGATTCAAGCAAAATATCAGCAGTAAACCTGCGGACATTTGTGCGACTTACCTGCAGAAGTCCTCGCCTCTTTCTCCATAGTGGAGAGGCGGGACTTCCGCAGGTATTTCCAAAGGAAAAATTGACATGCAGTTACGTGCGGGTGCGGGACATCCGCAGCATATTCCGCAGCCTCACATACCGCAGCATGGATACAGACATTCCCTATGTCCCATAGGATAACATGGGGAGTGTCTGTACTTGCGAAAACCTGCAAATTTATCTATAATATCCAGATAAATCCACAGGTTTTCAGAGATAAAATCCACAAGGTCATTGTCCTGTGGGCACATAGCCTTAGAGAAGAGCTGGCAAGGAGCTGGGCTTAGCTGGCGGTCCGGACCTCTTCACCACTAGAAGTACCTCTGGGATAAGAGGCAGATAGGGCACCCTAGCGTGAGGTCCAGTTTAGGAGCCCCGACAAGTGGAGGGGTAAAAACTCCAAGTCGGGGTACAGTATAGTCTTTGCCATCCTCTGTTTTGTGTTCACCACTATTCACAATTGTGAAAAAGTTGTGCATTGGGCCCTCCACAGTGACAACTGGTCACTTAAGAATCATGGCAAAACTAACAATGTGTGGTGGTTTATTGCATAAATATTACTATGACACCTTGGTGACACCTTTGGTTTACATAGACACATCTTTTACATTAAATTTTCCTTTTTTTCCTAATTATGTGAGTGTGGTTCTTGAATTGTATTTATATTAATTAGAATAAGACTTTTTTGTTTTCTTACAGTAAGCAATATTTTATTCAAATGGAAAAGAGAAAAGCTGTTTAAAGCATAACGTGCACTGCCCATATGTAAAAAAGCGATAATTGAAGCATTCCTAATTCAACAATAAATCACCTAAGTCGTAGTAATTTGCCTTGCAATAGTCTGTGTATCATTAATTTATTCAAAGGCAAATGCCGACACTTCTAATTTACTGACAGATTTCAATAATTCTGAATTCATTACAAGGATTCCCAATTCCTCTCACATCAATAAATGCCTAATCAATCCCACACCAATATAATCCGTTATTGCTTAAAAGGAAGTATCATAAGGAAATTAAATATTTTTAAAAATAACTTTAATTCAAAACATTACAAAAAATAATGGTGGCATTTTTAATATTTTTGCTTGTATTCTTAAACAAAAAAACAAAATATCCCAGTTTTCTCATTGGTCATTTGATCACATACCAGAGGTGGACATTTAAGGGGGCTTTACACGGTAACGATATCGCTAGCAATTTGTAGCGATAGTGAGCGTGTAAGTACCCGCCCCCGTCGCGCATGCGATTGTTTGTAATCGCTGCCGTAGCAAACATTATCGCTACGGCAGCGTCACACATACTTACCTGGTCGGTGGCGTCGCTGTGACTGCCGAACAATCCCTCCTTCAAGGGGGAGGGACGTTCGGCATCACAGCGACATCACCGCAACGTCACTAAGCGGCCGGCCAATCAAAGCGGAGGGGCGGAGATGAGCAGGACGTAACATCCCGCCCACCTCCTTCCTTCCGCATTGTGGCCGGCGGCAGGTAAGGAGACGTTCCTCGCTCCTGCGGTGTCACACATAGCGATGTGTGCTGCCGCATGAGCGATGAACCACCTGGATAAACAACCCTTACCGATTTTTGAGTTTGGGACGACCTCTCCATGGTGAACGATTTTCACCATTTTTGAGATCGCTTAAGGTCGCTGGTCAGTGTCACACGCTGCGATATCGTTAATGACGCCGGATGTGCGTCACTAACAACTTGACCCCGACAACAAAACATTAACGATATCGTAGCGTGTAAAGCCCCCTTTACTGTGGTTTATTTTTGCTGTGTAGACTGGTACAGAATTAGCAGAGCCATCTCTTTATCATTAGTAGACAAGAGCTGTATCAATTAACTACTTTATTTAATACAATAATATATTACATATTACGATAAGAAAATACATTTGTTGAATGGGTGAACTATAATCCAGTGCTGACTCGGATGAGCAATGAGCAATTACTACAAAACAAACCATAGACATTGGCTTATGTGTAATCAGGAAGGTAGTTTAATGGATGTATCATGCACAGACTAGGGAATGTCTGGTGCACGGCACAACACAGTATACAATGGGATGGAAAAGGGGTAGGAAGGCCCTTATGGTAGGGTACAGACTCTAACCTGCGTCTGCACTCTAAACTCCCTAACATCCCTAACCGGGCCCTTTCCCTCATCGCCATCACGTGCTTTATCCCTTACTGTTCCTTAGCCTGAATAGTGCCAAGGTCAAGTGTATTGAGTGCACTAGAGGTCACAACTAAAATAATCCAACGCAGGGGAAGGGAGACAGACAGGGGAACTTTGACAAAAGGATGTACGTAAACAGCAAGTTAGCAGCCAAACACCAGGGCTGCAGACAACTGGGCTCCAGCAACTTCCAAATACATCCTCTCTCCATGGTGGTCAGTTCAGAGTGATTTCTGTATAAATGACATCATGTGATGGAACATGTGACTATTGAAAGGGAATGAACTAGCTAGCAACTACCAGCCAGGAAAATTACATTAACCCTTGCTGCACCAACAGAAAGCAAATGCATGTAAAATACAGAGTTTCCCAGGGCAATGTGAGACTTGGATCACAGAGTTGTCACAAGTCTCTCGAGGTCGGGAGACACTCTCGACAGGATGTTCAGCCTTTAAATACATTCTTTATACATCATTTAGTGTTAGATGTGTTAGACCTATATAAACCATTTTGACCTTGTCCACTGAAATATATATATATTTTTCATTAAACACAAGCAAGAGTTGGTCATAACATAGAGTTGGTCTATAAAGCATTGTTGGTTATTTGTATTATCCATTGATGGTTTTGAAAACGTCTTATTTCCCAAAGACTAATGCCACCAATCTGTCATGGAATTTCCCCAGTGGGCATTATAATTTAAAATGTTATACTGTACGTATGATTATCTTGCAGGAATAATGGTTGACGTGCATTGGGCAAAAACGTATGGCATCTTCTCTCCACTATACACTAAAAATGGCCTTTTCCTTGCCTGTATTATCTACTCAATTGCTTTGTGCACTATGACTGTAGTCATTTCTCTGAGTTGACAGTGTAGACAGAATAACTAGAGATGAGACAATCAGGCAAAATTCTTATTTGCTGTTCATGCAGATTTTCCTAGGAAATTTGATTTGCAGAGAAGTTATTCCCAATGAATTTAAGGTCCCTTAGTTTGATCTGGAGTCAGTCAGGAACCCAGATCATGATAAACGTAGGATGAAAAAAGTAGAAAAATCTATATATTCACTTCAGTGCTCATCTCTCCTGTCCCTCTGCTCCTCACCCATCACAGGTCTGGTCCTTGCCGCATCTTCAGGTCACCGACACTTACATTGACATCACTGCACCTTTCAGATTGTCCCAGGAGTTCCGGCTTTGAGGGGGCCTGGGTAGGTACAATATATGAGCAAATACGGGATTCACAAAAGGTACATGTTAAAAAGTGCTTGAATTGTATGGTCCAGCCAACAATATAAAACATAGGGGGATTTACATAATGCTGCATGAACCAGTCTCCAGGCAGTATGTGTACAAGTGCAGATACAAAGTGCTATTAAGTGCATATGTGACGCCCTGGCAAAACCAGGTAATCACAGTTAGGCCCCCGCATTACACCTTTCCCTCATTAGGAATAAAGCAAGAAAACACCAATAGGTGTTTCTAGAGGACACAACTCACATACAATAGGATAACTTAGCACCAGTGAGGATAGATTACTAAAACTTAGCTTTTATTAGAGCTATTTAAAATTCATTTTGAACAAACACTTATAAAATACACTTAGGATCACCCTGCAGGTAACCAAGGTAACCAAGGTGCATGTTACCATGCTGCAATGAACAACCCTTGGAAAACACCGATAGGGGGAAAACAATTATGTGTAATGCTGGTGTCAATTACTGTCATACATACCGCATTATTTCTTTGACCCACTACATGATCTTTCATGCTTGGACCCCTGAGGAGTCACAGAAAGTGACGAAACGCGTCGGGAGGCGGGAGGCATGTGGGACTACCATTTTCAAGGATATAGGTTCAGATGTGGACCGTCCTTGTAAGGACGGGAGACAAGGGGGTTTAGGGCAAGACATACCCAGCCTGGACCACAGGCCCCTTTGTGACCCTTCCTAAAGACGGACTGCCGTACCAAACGTTTGAAGATCCTCCAAATGGGTGAGATCGTTCTTAATTTTATATCTTAGTATGTGTAAGCGATCCCTGTATTAGGGGATAGTATATACCTTACTGCTTATGAGGAGATAGTTTCCTAAATTTAGCTTTAAGCTAACGGAACTTCTGTGCAAAAAATCCTCATAATGCGGTATGTATGACAGTAATTGACACCAGCATTACACATAATTGTTTTCCCCCTATCGGTGTTTTCCAAGGGTTGTTCATTGCAGCATGGTAACATGCACCTTGGTTACCTGCAGGGTGATCCTAAGTGTATTTTATAAGTGTTTGTTCAAAATGAATTTTAAATAGCTCTAATAAAAGCTAAGTTTTAGTAATCTATCCTCACTGGTGCTAAGTTATCTTTCCCTCATTAGGAAACACACAGCCAACCAATAAACCCTAGTCACCTCCCTTAGGGACAGTTAGACACACCAGTGGGTGTGGCCAGGTGGTTGGTGCATGCCCACCCAGGGGTTTAGACTGCCCGGGGCGGGAAAAGTAGTTAGTTCAGTTCAGTTCAGTCTGAGAGTTCAGCAGTGGAGGTCAGGCCTGCGTGATCTTGTCGTGTCCAGGGGCTCATGTGTCTTGCGCATCCATGCGGACCAAGTCCTTGCTGTGTTTGTGGCATAGAGGTGCTAACCGTACTTTCTTCCGCTGACATCTCCCTCCAACCTCTTTCAACTGAAATGTGACCAAGGTCTCCCTCATCTGCTGAGTCTTCCATGTCCATGGACAGTTCGTCCTCCATTTCATCATGATCTCCTGCATCTTCCTCAACATTTTGGCTGCTACCATGCCCCTGAGCTCACCACTTACGCCTTGGAGATCTTGTCGTGTCCAGCTACCAGCGCTGTCTCTGAACGTGTATTCAGTGCTGCTGGGTGTGTGCTGACAGATAAGCGCACGCGTCTGTCCAGTGACAATGTGGACAGACTAACGTTCATCAAGATGAACAAGTCATGGATCAGCAAGGACTTTACTACCCCTGTGTCATCCTGGGGACAGTTAAGACTTGCATATTTTTGAATGTGCTTGATGCAAATCACCACATCCAGTTTGCAACTGGGGCACAAGTTGGAAACATTTTTGGAAAAAAGGGAGACTCTGCTTGGAGTCCCCCTGCTGTGTTTTTAAAAACGAGCCAAGATGAACAAGTCATGGTTCAGCAAAGACTTTGCTACCTACCAGGGTGTTATCCTGGGGACAGTTAAGGCTGGCGTATTTTGGAATGTCAAGTTTGCAACTGGTAAATCTGAAAATAAGGAGCGCTGATAGTGTAATACCAAACAGATCGGTGATGTTAAACTGTAAGTGTGCACTCACCTGAAAGGGTTGTGATAGTCACAACCACTAGTGCGCATAAGATAATGGCGTCTGCTGCAGCCCCACGTGGATGAGCATACAAAATGGAGTAGAGATGGGGTTAAAGCCGCGCATCAGCCGAAATGAAGATGTAGAGTGTTGATGAAGATAAACTTTCTTTTTTTCCATTGTACTACGTGTTTCGAGGTGAAAACCTCTTCCTCAGGACCAGTACATCAACAAAAAGCATCAAACAGATGAAGATGACAGGTATATATACACAGCTGATAAGAGGAGAACTGCCTACTACAAAGAAAAAAATCAGAGGGAGGATCCTCTAATCGGATGACATGGCAAAAACACAGTAGTACAACAAATCTACATATACTTGATAATTAAACATATCATTGTGAAACAGCAGAGCTTTTGTGTAATAAAAGTCCAAAAAAACTTTATGTGCAAAAGTAATAAAGAAATAAAGAGAAAAATTAAAAAACAAAAATCTTGTAAATATGTGTGATGACTAGAACCCATTATATTGGTCATAGATATTCTTTAAAGCAAGACTTTGTTTTAGTGATGGTAACCACCACTACTCTCATGGAAAAAGCCAGAGAGAAACAAGGGGAAGAACCAAAAGAAGAAACAGAACAAGAAAAAAATAATAAAAACTAGTAAACCCAAAAAATGGAGTCTCCAGAATGTGGTTAGAATACTCATAGTGAATTGCACATAAGTGAAAAAAGTGAGTGTGTATGAACACATGAAACCTCAAGGTGTCAGCTCCACATTAAGAAAGTGTGCTAGGAAAAATGTGCATATTATGTGCTTAAACATAAAAATGTTCCCTGGAAGATCTAAATGGGAATAAAAATAAATCAATATGCTCACAAGTATAAATGTATATATTAGGGTTAAATGTATCAAAAAAGTGTATACTATCTGTTCTTGGAGGATCCTGGTGGAACCATCAAGAAAATGTCATAGACCGGAAAAAAAGAAAAAAAACAAATAAAAGTCTTTATTAAAAAATATATTCATTAAAAAATAAGGCTACATAAAACGGTTGAACTATGTGTTAGATCCATAAAGGAGGAAAAAGGCGATGTAATGTTAAATCTGTGTTATACTTCGAGGCTCCGGAGCGGGAGGCACAACACAGCGCTGTTCAATACAGGTCAAATAAGTTCAGACCGTGGGACAAAACGTTACTGCGCATGCCCTGCGAGGTAACTCAAGTGCAGATAATCTTCGTGGGAGAAAAATTAAACGGCAACTGGGGCACAAGTGCTGCCACTGAAGGGGTGTCTGTGTGGCCCACTTTTTGGAAAAAAGGGAGACTCTGCTTGGAGTAACCCTTGCTGTGTTTTTAAAAATGATCCAAGATGAACAAGTCATGGTTCAGCAAGGACTTTGCTACCTACCCTGGTGTCATCCTGGGGACGGTTAAGGCTTGCATATTTTTGAATGTGCTTGATGCAAATCAAAACATCCAGTTTGCAACTGGGACACAAGTGCTGCCACTGAAGGGGTGGGTGTGTGTTTGGCCCAATTTTTGGAAAAAAAGGGAGACTCCGCTTGGAGTAACCCTTGCTGTGTTTTACATGACTTTAGAAGGGCATGCCATGCCTATATCTGTGTTTCCTTCTCTTTTTCCTCGTCCAGCTGTTTAGTTTTCACATGGGTATTTGTCCTTGTCACTTTCCCATGTGTTTGTGTTGTCTTGGGAGTTGTTTGGCACCTTTTGGACAACTTTGAGGGTGTTTTCCAGGGGTTTTTAGGTGTTTGTGATTGCCTCCCATTGTTTTCAATGGGGTTCGAGAGGTTCGTCGAACGGCTCATCGAACGGGGCACCGGGACGAACCGAACTCGAACTCTAAGGGGTGGCTCATCTCTACTCAGGAGGGTCTCAGGATGGAGGGTCGATGATTCGGCGGTCACCATTGATCTGACAGCTTGCTTCGGGCGCCATTGAATTGCCTGCGGTTCAGACAATGAACTTCAAGAAAATAGCTGCAAAGGCAACGTGTGTGCAGTTTGATCCAATGTACTAGAAGAAAATGGCTGCGGAGTCCTATCTGTGCACGCGCTGCCTCTGCGGTCATTTTCTTGAAGAAAATCTTGTCAACCGTGGGTGAATCAATGGAGTCCGCAATCCTCCGGCAGATCAATGGCGACTGCCCGCCAGCAGATCTATGGCACCTGCCGCGACGACACACTCGAGCCCGCAGTATCGCTGACCCTCTGTCCACTGACCCTCCTGAGCCACGACAACCCCTCCTCCAAGCCCACAGCATTGGCGACCCTGCCTGCTGTTACACACATAAGCAACGACACCCCCTCTTCCAAGCCCACACCACCACCAACCCTGCCTCCTGTGACCATTCTGAGCCACTCCACCACAGCCGCACTAGGATTGTAAGATGGACCCTCATTTTAACATTAAAAATTATTTTTTCCTAATTTAGGGTGCGTCTTATAATCCGGTGCGTCTTATAAAATGAAAAATACTGTATATACTGTAGTTCAGACCAATGTCACAATAATGCTCCCAATTGTAATATCAAGTGAAAGCAAAATAAATAACTAGTAGGTTATTTTAAGACTTTCCATTCCGGAGTGATCAGCTTAGAGGGAGCACTGATGGGATACAGTTATATCATGTCACAGACTCATTTTATAACAATGTATATTAGATTAGGTCTACAGATCCATAGAATTATGATAATTACCCCGAGCTTCACTGTAAGTGCAGTAGCAATTGCAATTTACACTAACACAGTCAGTTAATCATATTTTGATGTCTCACACGGTTTATAGTGTCAGGAAATATTGGTTAATGAGTCTGATTACACTTCTCATTTCTCGTTAGCTGGTGAAATATGAGCGATGTATGAATGAAAATATTTTCATCTTCTCTTAATTATGTTTCATAGCGACATTTTTCTCATCCATGCACGCAGCTAATTAATTAATAATCTATAATTGTACCCGTAATTGCTGCCTGGTAATATCCAGCAGTAAGAGGCACACTTCACTGATACTGTGAAATGCTTTGTATGATATAATATTCCCATTATGTTTGATTTCACCTCACATTAGATATTACGAGCCTTGTGGCAGGCAACCTGTGACTTACTAGACGTTAAACTAATGATATTAAATCAAAGTATTTCTCAATTATTCAATGCCCATGAAGAAAAATTAACGCTCTATGGCAATTATTTATATACAAGGGCCCTAGTTTATCATTTACAGGCGGGGGGAATGTAAGTCATTTTTGTTTTTCGTCTTGTGGTGTTTGTAGCCATTTGTGATGGCCAAAAAGTTAGAAGGCACTTGGACAGGATTGACGTTCTTTTACTATATAAGAAATATATAAATGTGTTATATTAGTCCCCCCATTATCGTTTGGTGTGTGTGTGTGTATTATCTATAGCAGACCTGGGCAAGGGGCGGCCGGCGGGCCACATCCGGCCCGCCTACTCTCTGTGACCGGCCCGCCTGGCTCAGGGCGTCCTTGCTGGCCGGTCACTGATGAGGGCAATCTGACCTGTTGTCCGGAGCTCCAGGCTCCGGGAGGCCCGTGGTCAGATTTCCCTTATCACACGCTGCGTGCCGGGTAGGAAACAGAGGACAGATCCTGCAACTCCGCACAGTCAGTGCAGGCAGCAGAACGCAGGAATCTCTCCTCTGTTCCCTGTCCGGCACCTTTTTCTGTGACACATGCGCGCCCTGATATTGTCAGTACGGCGCGCGTGTCATTTGAAAAGTTCCCGCTCGGCAGGAGAAGAAGCTGCAGCGGTGGGGCCCGTACGGAGAGAGACAGCGGCTCCTAGGAATACAGCGTTGACGCAGCCTGGGCATGTGAAAGAGAAGCCGCTCAGCGGGGGGCTCATACGGAGTAGCCTGAGGAGGGGACAATAAGAAGAGAGGTGAGTGGTTACTAGTAACCTGCGGGGACAATGGGGGGGCAGGCAGGCGGGGGGGAGGGGGTTAACAGTTGACAAATATTTGGGGTGTAGTGGTGTAGTATATGGGAATGTAGAGATACAGGTGTGGTATATGGGGGGGTGTAGTATATAGTGGTGTAGTTTTATAGGGGTGTAGTGGTGTAGTATAATACAGGTGTATATAGGGGTGTAGTAGAATACTACACCCATATATACACTTGTATTATACTACACCACTACACCCCTATATACACCTGTATTATACTACACCCCTATATACACCTGTATTATACTACACCCCTATATACACCTGTATTATACTACACCCCTATATACACCTGTATTATACTACACCCCTATATACACCTGTATAATACAGGTGTATATAGGGGTGTAGTGCTGTAGTATAATACAGGTGTAGTATATAGTGATGTAGTATAATACAGGTGTAGTATATAGTGGTGTAGTATAATACAGGTGTATATAGTGGTGTAGTATAATACAGGTGTATATAGGGGTGCAGTATATAATACAGGTGTATATAGGGGTGTAGTATAATACAGGTGTATATAGGGGTGTAGTATATAGTGGTGTAGTATAATACAGGTGTAGTATATAGTGGTGTAGTATAATACAGGTGTATATAGTGGTGTAGTATAATACAGGTGTATATAGGGGTGTAGTATAATACAGGTGTATATAGTGGTGTAGTATAATACAGGTATATATAGGGGTGTAGTGGTGTAGTATAATACAGGTGTATATAGGGGTGAAGTGGTGTAGTATTATACAAGTGTAGTATATAGGGGTGTAGTGATGTAGGTTATCACAGGTGTAGTATATAGTGAGGTAGTGGTGCAGTTTATTACAGGTGTAGAATATAGTGATGTAGTATATTACAGGTGTATATAGGGGTGTAGTGATGTAGTATATAGTGGTATAGTATATAGAGGTGTAGTTTATTACAGGTGTAGTGTATAGGAATGTATATTACAGGTGTAGTATGTGGCGGGTGTAGTGATGTAGTATATGGGGATTGTGTGTATACATTGTGTATATATGTTATATACACACACACACAGTATATATGCGTGTGTGTGTATATATGTGTATATATATATATATATATATATATATGTATATATATATATATATATATATATATATATATTATTGTAGAACCGAGTTAATTATATTAGTCCGGCCCTCTAAAAGCATCCCAACTTCTCATGCGGCCCCATGGGAAAAATTAATTGCCCACCCCTGATTTATAGGGATAGCAACTATAGCTGAGCATATTGATCTGCAACAGATTAAGTTCAGGATAAATTTCATAACATTTGTCTTTTCACATGAATTCGCCCCCCCCCCCCCCCAAAGAAAAATACTTGACGGATCCATTTTCCAAACTATCGAAGCATCTGAGAGCAGGCAAGCATCCATAATGCCATACACCCAGGACATCTAGTAGATTATCATACCTTGTACAGTGTTGGTCAGCAACTGAGCCATTAAAGATTTGCGGTTTCCAGTGGATAACAGTTTGTATGGCAAAGTCTCTTTCCATCTCCATCCCAGAGTCACTGAGTAAATCTCTCTCTTAGACCTGCAACACATATCCGTGCCTCCGGTACGTGTTTGGTACGTTTTTGCACCTACCGGAGACACGGAGACACGTTGACCAATGTTGCCCTATGGTAGATGGCACACACACGTAAAATCACACGGAACGTGTGTCCGTGTGGTTAGTACGTGTGTGCGTTTTTCCACACGGTCGACATGTCCGTTTTTGTCCGTCAACACGCAGGCACGGACCCGCTAAAGTCAATGGGTCCGTGCCTGCACGGACGGCACATGTAGCATGTCCGTGTGCATTTTTAAACTAATGATGTCGGGTTTTTTTTTTGTTTTTGTTAAATGTCAGTCTACTTACCTTTTTTTCTGCTGTTCTCAGTCATCATCCCTTTGGCGCTCGGTCTGTATCTTCCCCTGTCGCATACTCAAGGATCCCCGATCATCAGCGCGGTGAAGAACAGCTGTGCCAAAGATATGCAGCTTCAATTAATTTGAAAATGCCGGCCGCTCATAAATCCATCTACTATTCCCTGCTTCCCCCGCCCACAGGCGCCTATGATTGGTTGCAGTTAGACACAACCACACGCTGAGTGACAGCTGTCTCACTGCAACCAATCACAGCCGCCGGTGGGCGGGTATATACTGTGCAGTAAAATAAATAATTAATTTAAAAAAAACGACGTGCGGTCCCCCCCAATTTTGATACCAGCCAGGGTAAAGCCATACGGCTGAAGGCTGGTATTCTCAGGATGGGGAGCTCCACGTTATGGGGAGCCCCGCAGCCTTTCTATATCAGCCAGTTGCCACCCAGAATTGCCGCATCCATTAGATGCGATAGTTCTGGAACTCTACCCGGCTCTTCCCGATTTGCCCTGGTGCGTTGGCAATCGGGGTAATAAGGAGTTAATGGCAGCAACCCATAGCTGCCACTAAGTCCTAGATTTATCATTGCAGCCGTTTATGAGACACCCACAATGATTAACCTGTAATTTAAAGTTATTAAACACACACAACAAAAAATCCTTTATTTGCAATAAAAAAGCACTAACAACTACCCTCGTTCACCACCTTATTAAGCCCCAAAAACCCATCCATGTCCGGAGTAATCCACGGAGGTCCCGCGTCGCTTCCAGCTCTGCTACATGAAGGTGACAGGAGCTGCAGAAGAACACCGCCGCACCTGTCAGCTTCCCGCAGCAACTGAGGTGAGTAGCGCGATCAGCGATGATGTCACTCAGGTTACTCGCGGACATCACTGGATCCTCCAACTGTGACTGGAAGTCGCCCAAGTGACAGCAATGAAGTCACAGGTGAGTTGCGGTCTCGGGGGGAGGACTCCAGCTGGCCGCGGGTAGCCTGAGTGACGGCAGTGCATATCGCGCTGCTCACTTCAGTCACTCAGGGGATTTGCGGTCACCTGTGAGTCCTTCACGGGTGACCGCTAATCAGTACGCGACACCCAGACAGAGCCACGGTATGACAATAAAGTTGGGTGAAGTTCACCCGAGAGTTCATTCTCATCGCGCAACTCTGTCTGCAGTCAGCCGACATGTATCAACGACATTGAGCATCACACACGGATCATTTCACACGGACATTACAAGCACGCATACACAGCCATTCCACACGCACACACGGCTAGCATACACCATCACACGGATGTCATACGTACTGGAGAAACGCCCATAAAAAACGGAACATGGACCCGAAAAACGGAACGTGTCACACATACGTTTTTTATGCGGAAGTGTGTTTTAGGCTTTATATAGAGTGTAAACTCTTAAGGTCAGCAGGGTCCCCTCTCCCCTGTAGAAAATATACCTGCTTTCTTGACTCAGAGAGAGAATGGACTGTGGTGAAAGCATCCCTGAAGTGGAGCGACGATAGGGAGGCAAGTTACCGAGCGGCTGCGCTGTGACCTGGCAACCCCTGTACACGATTATAACTGTCTCCCCTAGCCGCTCTGCACAGTCACACTTGCGAGTGACTAGCATCACATTACCCAGCACGGTCACACACTCTCCTGACAAGAGCGGATCTGCTGCATGTGTTGCGGGCAGGGGCCGCCGCCGCTTCTCTCTCTCAGGGGCCTGCTCAGATCCGGGTTACTGCTACGGCTCGAGTGGTGACCGGACCCGGGCTTCCACGGCCGCCCGTCCTCACAACTGTCGGAAAGGGGATATTTACAGGGGAGTTATGTTTGTGATGCCACCCGTGGGTTGCGGTGAGGGATGTCGGCACTGCCGCTGCCTGTTGATGGGGCGCCCAGGGCTGATGGAGCAGGGGCAGCAAGATGGGATACCCTCCACGGGTAGAGGAGGTGTAGTCCTGGGGCCCACAGGTCAAACACGGGGGTGATGACTGCTGGAGGTGGCACACCGGACCGGACCGGGGGACAGTGGTGTACTCACAGTTCAATAACTTCACACAAGTCCAGTAGTAAACCAAGTTGCCAGTGGCTGGCTGCCTTTGGAGGATGCATTCGGGTCCAGCACCCAGACTGATGAACAGAAATTTCTTCCTCCTGCACTTTGTGTTTTTGTCTTTCTCTTTTGTACGACTTCGCATGGAACGGTGAAGTCCACTCCCGTTTCTATTTGTGTTGGGAGCTGTGGCCCGCGAAAGCTGACCCTTGGGATTTCAATGGGTTCTTGGTGGACACCCTATCCCCCATGTTGGGCTTCCGTTTTGCTCTATCTGGGCAGTAAATTGGGACATTGTCTGGAACCTTGTCCCCGGCTGGGTAATTGGAGAGGGGCTTGCAACCTTCCTCGCCCTAGGGTCCAGGCACCCCGACTTTACACGGCCTCTGGACCGGATTCCCGCTGTCGGCACCGGCGGGCTACAACCCTGCCCCGGTCCACTTTAGGTCTCCCGCAACCAGATCAGATCTCCGTCGCCTGTGGCTCTACTCACCGTCTGCCACCTAGCCAAGTAGTCCAGGGGCCACTACCCCTGATTACCACTGCACTGTCAGTTCCTGAACTTGACTGTCTACACTTCAAATCCTGAACTTCATCTACTGTGTTCCCGCCTCTGACACCTCAGGACCCCTAGGTGGGCATTCTCATCAGCCTGATCCCGCCCACTGATGTGTCCCTATTATCATGAGGGGGTGGCTAGGGTTTAATGGCTGTGTGTTATGTCTAAATGCGGGTTTCTGATGATAACAAGGAGTATGTGCACATTTGTGACTACATGGTTTTGCCAGGGTGTCACACTCGCCCTTGGTTGAATACAGCTCATCCGCGGGCTGCCCGGCCATTGAAGTTTATTTTTCTGAAACTAGGAATAGAAAAAGGTAGCAAAATATAAGAACATGGTAAAACACTCATCCCTTACGGGAGGCATATGACTTGAACGTTGCAATAAACGAAACAGATATATACATTTCCCATTTTCACCCGCCACCCAAAACACCTGAATCCACTCTCGGTGCCACCGCTAATCCCAAGTGCGCACCGTCTCGGGTTCCTGGGGGCGTTTGCAGTGTCTGGGCAAAGTCCCTCACCCGCCAGTCCACCCCAAGAGTTCCATAGTCCGGGAACACTTGGCCTGGAGGTTAGCCACTGGTTTTGTTACTGACTGGGCCTCAGCCGACTCTACCGCAGGCCCTTCCTCCAACCAACCTCTCCAGAGGCGTTGCAGTCCTGGAAATGAGGTAACAAAAAAGTAGAAGGGGGTATTTACAAGACCCAAGAAAGTTTCTGGGGTGGCTCTGCCAGTTCATGAGCCATGGTCCATGGTTTAACTTTTTTTAACTGGGGGTAAACATATCAAACAGTATGAGAGTAGCCGGGAACCGCTACCTACTCCTGATCTTCATACAGGTGAATCAGGTAAAGTACACAATTAATTAGCATTTACTTATATACATACATGGCTATATACACGAACACACAGGCACCACTCATTCCCTATATCTGAGCGGTGGCTGACCTAGGTTAGGGCGTGTGGACCCCCTTAACCCTACATTTTCTCCTAGGTTCAATGGGGTAGAGTGATATACGGGTTCCTCACTCCTAGGAATGGGTACTGTAGGTAGGGACCTAAGGGGGCATGATATGTGTGCAGGTGCATCCCTGGGTGTATGTGCCGGTTTAGTGCTAGTAGGCCTCATTAGTTCTGTATCTTACACATTTTGTGGGAATATTATAACGGGAACAATCACTGCTCCATTCTGCATAGGCCAGTCAGCTGGGAAATCACCCATAATGGTGTGGATCACCTCTTTTCTTCCTTCTACGCCTGGAGTTAGAGTGGGAACCTCTTTCACAATCTTCAGGGGCTCCGGACACTCCTTTATATGGTCCCTGGAAACGGTGGCTGTAGTTTTCCCTTGATCTTTGCTGACAAGATATGTTTTCTGATTACCTAAGTCAGAAGGTTGGATAACATAGGGGGCCCTCTCCCACTGATCATCCAATTTATGCAGCCTTCTTTTTCTCTTCAGCACCACATCTCCGGGTGCAAAGGGGGCAGCTTTCGCCTGTTTGTTAAAGTGCTGCACTTGCTTTTCTCTGCTCTGGTTTAAGTTCTTCTTCACATAGTCCTGGATTTATGTGTACTGCATCTGGTGTTTGGCATTCCAGTCTGTAACTGTCGCGATGGTCTCAGGCACCTCGAAATCCATGTTCAGGTCTACCGGCAATCTTCCAGGCCTCGCTCTCATCAGATATGCAGATGTACATTTAGTAGAACTGACAGGGATATTGTTATACATATCCACCAGATCGGGCAATCTCTCAGGCCACAGGTTCCGCTCTTCAAGAGGTAGCGCCTTAAGCAAGTTGATAACTAAGTGGTTCATCTTCTCACACATCCTGTTGGTCTGGGCATGTTATGGTGTGGTACGGATCTTCTTGCATCCGTAGAGACTGCAGAACTCCTTGAAGATCTCGGCTTCAAAGGCAGGACCTTGATCTGTAAGTACCTTCTCCGGGTAGCCATGCGGCCGACAGAAATGCGCCTGGAAAACCCTCGCTGCCGTGGGAGCTGTTAAATCTTTGACGGGTACCACGACCATAAATCTTGAATAGTGGTCTACTATTGTGAGAGCATATGTATACCCGCTCCTACTCGGTGTGAGCTTATCATGGTCCAGAGCGACGAGTTCCAACGGCTGGCTGGTGATGATCGGCTACAACGGGGCCTTCTGGCTGGTACCATCCTTTCTTCTTAACACACAGGGACCACAATCCCGACACCATGCTTCAATGGATTCTTTCATTGCAGCCCAATAGAAGCATTCTCGCAGCAACATCTCTAATTTCTTCCAGCCGAAGTGTCCAGCTCCATCATGGTAGGCTTCTAGGACCACCGGTACGTATGCCTGAGGTACTACAACCTGACAGATCCTCTCATGCGTCTTGGGGTTAATCAGTCCTCTGCACAACTTGCCTCTCTGCAGGTATAGCCAGCCCCTCTCTTTCCACAGCCCCTGTGCCTCTGCCGGTGCAGTAGGCTCCATCCTGGAATTAGCCTGGGAAATCAACGTCTTGATCAGTCGGACTGCAGGATATTTATCTTGGGCTTCCTGCCAACCATGGTGGGGTAACGGGTTGAACGCTGCCTCCTGCTGACTGCTGTAGGGTCTCGTATTATCAAAACCAGCAGATTGGTGAAATGCAGGCAGTTCAATTTCTTCCAACTCATCTTCATCCACCCCACCGTCAGGCATGTGTAGCATTCTGGACAACACATCAGCGTTGGTATTTTTCCGACCGGCTCTGTACTTTATGGTGAAATCATAGTTCGCCAACCGGGCTACCCAACGCTGTTCCAAGGCTCCAAGCTTTGCTGTGTCTAGATGGGTCAGAGGGTTGTTGTCCGTATACGTAGTGAACTTTGCAGAAGCCAAGTAGTGCTTAAATCTTTCTGTCACCGCCCAGACGAATGCCAGGAACTCCAACTTGAAAGAACTGTAATTCTCAGTGTTCCTCTCCATTGGGCGGAGCTTCCTGCTCGCGTAAGCTATTAGCTTCTCCTTGCCATTCTGCATCTGGGACAGTACAGCTCCCAATCCCACATTACTGGCATCCGTATAGAGTATGAACGGGAGACCGTAATCGGGGTACGGCAAGATCTCTTCTCCGGTCAGGGCCGACTTCATTTGCTGGAAGGAATCCTCTTGCTCCTTGCCCCAGGCAAATGGAGGGCTGGGAATTTTACCGTGTTTGGTTTGTCTAACAAGGAGATCTTGCATAGGGGCTGCCATCTTAGTGTAACCCTTTATAAAGCAACGGTAATAGCCCATCAGGCCTAGGAATTTCCGCACCTCTTTGATGGTCGTGGGGGTTTGCTAGCTCTAGATAGCCGTTATCTTCTCCGGGTCCGGAGCTGCACCTTCTGCGCTTACCACATGGCCGAGATACTGGACCTTGGGCTTTAGCAAGTGGCACTTGGACGGCTTCAACTTCATCCCATACTTGGAGAGGGCTTCAAAGACTTCAGCAAGATGTTCCAGATGTTCTTCATACATCTTCAAATAAACAATGACGTCATCCAAGTATAGCAGAACCGTTTCAAAGTTATGATGTCCCAAGCAGCACTCCATCAATCTCTGAAAGGTTCCTGGCGCATTGCACAATCCGAAGGGCATGCTGTTGAACTCGCAGAGGCCCATCGGGTAGCGAAGGTGGTCTTCTCTCAATCCTCCTCTACAACGGACACCTGCCAGTAGCTACTAGTGAGATCAAGAGTGGAAAAGTAATTTGCAGTTCTCAATGCAGCCAACGATTCCTCAATATGGGGGAGAGGATATGCATCTTTATGGGTGATCTCATTAATCTTCCGGTAATCCACACACATCCGCATGGTGCCGTCCTTTTTCTTTACCAGGACCAACGGAGCTGCACATGGGCTACAACTATCACGGATAACCCCTGCCTCCCTCATGTTCCTCAACATGTCCTTGGCACACTGGTAATGCGCAGGCGATATTGGCCTATACCTCCCTTTGATGAGTGGGTGTGCACCTGTGGAGATGTAGTGTTGGACCCCTTTTATCCTCCCAAAATCTAACGGGTGTTTGCTGAAGACCTGCTCGTACTCCTGCACTACCCTGTAAACCCCCTCCTTGTGATGTGAAGGGGTGGAGTCAGTGCCTACGTGTAGTTCTCGACACCGCTCCTCTGGCTGACTTGATGGACTGTCACTGGCTGGTTGAGGTGCAATGTTGGGGGGCACAGTGGTTTGAATGGCCTGTGCATCTACAGTGAATAGCTTAGCAATGGTGGCATATCTGGGTAGCTTAACCTCTTCCTCTCCGCAATTCATCACTCTCCCCTTTCGGACATCAATTATCCCTCTGGCTGCCAAGACTGTGTGCCAATGTTCTGAAGGCAGGAGCTCCACCACTGCCTGATAATCCTGTCACCGGACACCTACTGCTGCCCTACACCAAATCATCATCTCACTTCACGGAGGCACTACAAGGGGTGCTACATCCATCACTCGCACACTATCAATCCCTCCACCAGACAGATTCACCTGTTGCCGCTGCAGGAGGGCCTGAATGTCACGTTGCAGAGCCCTCTGCCGGCCCCCTCCTGCCATGGCAGACAGTTGATGCAATAAGTGCAATACTTCCCCATACAATTTTCAATAACAGTCCCTAGGACCATTTTTGGTTTACAATCACTAGGGTCATTCTGCACCATGATAAGTCCTTGATGCTCTAGCTCCACTCGCTCCACCTGAAGAGTCACTTCTTTAAACCCCACTTGGGTCATAGGGAGATCATTGGCCGCAATGATAGTAAGGCCAGAGTCTGGTGGGGTGAGGCCATCATCAGACCGGTAACGCTTGTACAGTACATAGGGTATAGTCGTTACCTGCGAGCCAGTGTCCAGGAGCGCGAACGTCGAGATCCCGACTACGGTGAAGGAGATGATGGGGCGGCCTCCAACATACCGCTCACGCCAGTCAGCTAGGCCTTGTAGATCTATTCCTGAGGATTGGCCCTTGGCCTCAGGGGTTGCTCATTTAAAGGACACCGACGGGAGTAGTGGCCAGTCTTACTGCATCTGTAACAAACAGGCTGTCCATACCGGTTGTTGCTCCTTCTCTGCATCCAGGGGACATCCTCAGGGCTGTCGGCGACTTGGATCTTCTCCGCCGGCTTGGTCTTTGGCTGGAGCTGCAGGGCCTCGAGGATCCTGGCGACGTCCTTGCTCAGTCGCTGGACTTGAGATGACAGATCATCGGGAGTTCCAGGGGGTGCCGATGGCACTGCGGGTGCTGGCAGGGCTAACAGAGGGGGTTTCACCATTAAGTGAGAGGTATCAGCCGGCCAAGGCGATGGTACAGAGTCACTAGCTTCCAGGTTTTGTAAGACTTTGATGACCCAGTCCTTTAGGACTGCAAAGTTTAAGTCCGGATGCTCCAGGGCCCACAGCCGCAGCTGCTTATGGTCCTCCACTGACCCCAGCCCCTGCAGGAACTGCTCCACCAGCATTTTGTTACTCTCAGGCTCATTGGTAGAGTCTACCTGCCTCAGGGTGCGTAGAGCAGTTTGTAGCCTCAGGGCGTAGTCTCTGATACTGTCCTGTGGACGTTGCCGGCAATTGTAAAACTGCATTCTTAATTTTGCTTCCGTGTGGGTCTCAAAGGCTACTTGCAGCTTGTCAAAGATGGCTGCTACCGAGACCCGGTCTTCATCAGTCCAAGTTTCTACTTCTTGTTCAGCGGCGCCGGTCAGCTGTCCAAGCACCACGGATGCGCGCTGCTTGCCAGTCATGGCGTACATATCAAGATTGGTACAGTTTTTCTTTTTGAATACCTGCAAGGCATCAGGTCGGCCATCATACTGGGGTAGCCAGGCAGCGCCAGGCACATAAGGTAAGGTGATCGGCATCACTTGCGTAACTGCCGGGACTGCAGGCTCCACCGCTCCTGTGACCAGAGGAGGGCCTGCCGCTTCTCCGTCACCTTGCACCGCTGCGGGAGCCACCGCTCCATTATCGCCATCAGGTGCCGACATACTTCCGGTCTTTCCCCCTTGGTTTTTCGACAGTAGTCTCGCGGGACCCACTGTCCTTTGCGCTTCCTGTCTTGGGAGTCACCAGCTTCTGCCCGCGTTCCCAGGGGGCGGGGCTTCAACTTCGCACCTTTTTCGGGGAAGAAGATGACGAAGCTGTCAATTTGGCGCCAAAGATGGCGGGCAAGATGGCGGCAGTTCAAAATTTTCAAACAGTTCACGGATTTTTCAGCAAGGGGCACATCATCTACTGATGGGGTAAGAATCCTGTTCGCGACACCAGGTTCGGGTTGTTACGGGAGGGGGTTGCCGCCGCTTCTCTCTCGAGGGGGCCTGCTCGGATCCGGGTTACTGCTACAGCTCGAGTGGTGATCAGACCCGGGCTTCCACGGCCACCCATCCTCACAACCGTCGGAAAGGGGATATTTACAAGGGAGGTTGTCTGTGACGCCACCCGTGGGTTGCGGTGAGGGATGTTGGCACCGCTGCTGCCTGTTGATGGGTGCCCGGGGCTGATGGAGCGGGGGCAGCAAGATGGGATCCCCTCCACGGGTAGGGGAGGTGTAGTCCTGGGGCCCATGGGTCAAACACGGGGGTGATGGCTGCAGGATGTGACATGGCGGACCGGACCGGGGGACAGTGGTGTACTCACAGTTCAATAACTTCACACAAGTCCAGTAGTAAACCAAGTTGCAAGTGGCCGGCTTCCTTTGGAGCATGCATTCGGGTCCCGCACCCAGACTGATGAACAGAAATCCCTTCCTCCTCCACTTTGTGTTTCCTTCTCTTTTGGACGACTTCGCATGGAACAGAGAGGTCCACTCCCGTTTCTATTTGTGTTGGGAGCTGTGGCCCGCAAAAGCTGACCCTTGGGATTTCAATGGGTTCTTGGTGGACACCCTATCCCCCACGTTGTGCTTCCGTTTTGCTCTATCTGGGCAGTAAATTGGGACAATGTCTGGAACCTTGCCCCCGGCTGGGTATTTGGAGAGGCGCTTGCAACCTTCCTCACCCTAGGGTCCAGGCACCCCGACTTTACACAGCCTCCGGACCGGATTCCCGCTGTCGGCACCGGCAGGCTACAACCCTACCCTGGTCCACTTTAGGTCTCCCGCGACCAGATCTCCGTCGCCTGTGGCTCTGCTCACCGTCTGCCACCTAGCCAAGTAGTCCAGGGGCCACTACCCCTGACTACCACTGCACTGTCAGTTCCTAAACTTGACTGTCTACACTTCAAAGCCTGAACTTCATCTACTGTGTTCCCGCCTCTGACACCTCAGGACCCCTAGGTGGGAATTCTCATCTGCCTGATCCCGCCCACTGGTGTGTCCCTATTATCATGAGGGGGTGGCTAGGTTTTAATGGCTGTGTGTTATGTCTAAGTGCGGGTTTCTGATGGTACCAAGGAGAATGTGCACATTTGGGACTACCTGGTTTTGCCAGGGCGTCACACATGTATTTCTATGCAGCTGACACGCTCCTGCCCGGAAGGCGGCAGGCCGTGCCGGGTGATGTGATGTGAGACTCATGCAAGTCTCTCGCAAGTGTGACTCTGGCCTAACTGTTCCTATACCTCCTCCATATCTTAACAGACTTGGCCCTATTCCCAACAGCTACAGGGCAAAGTATTGAATTTAAAAACTCGGACTTTTTTTTTTCACTTTTGCAAGTGGTTTTACAACTTGACATCATTAGTGACATAAACCATACAGAAGATTAATTGCTGCTGCACATCATGAAAACAGGAAAAATGGAGTACTATATAGTGCAAATTATCACAAATGTTTATTAAACAATACAAAATGCAAGAAACACATACCAAGGAAAAAATGGCCATGATTAAAAAGACAGTAAAAACAACATGGAAATGGGAATATCCAAACCCTGGGTATGGAAACAGCAATGATGTAAGAACACCCATGAGCAAAAATGAAATGTCAATATTAAACAGTATGTACGGTACATTATATGCCATCACAATATTTGTGTAAATACCCCAATGTGGGGGAGACAGCATTCGGCCCAAACAGGATACGCATCTCAAATTATCACACATGCACAGTGGCAGGTGAACATAGGAGCCGCATTGTCTAAAGGGTGTATGTCAAGTTACATGGATGGAAAAAAGTGCTATGTGCAATAATCAAAGTGTCCCAACTCAGGGAATCCCCACATGAAAATGCCCCCAAGCCATCCAACGCACGTTTCGCCAGAGATAAATACCCATGTGGTTAAGGCTTCATCAGGGAGGAGAGGCGATTCAACTCAACTGAACAGACTTGGCCCCATTCCCAACAGCTACAGGGCAAAGTATTGAATTTAAACACTTGACTTTTTTTGACTTTTGCAAGTGGTTTTACAACTAGACATCATTGGTGACATAAGCCATACAGAAGGCTAATTGCTGCGGCACATCATGTAGCAAATCTCATGCTGGCTGGCTCTCTACAATTGGGAATTGTCATAAGCTACAATGCCCAGAACATTCTGGATTCCTTGTAGAGTAGCTCACAATTCTTGAATGGCATTCATCCTGATTTTACTTGAGCAACATTTCTTTAAAAAATATACCTGCTTGAGAAAGGTGATGGCTATGGCCAGGAAAGTGTCTTTTCTTTTATGCATTTTTACAATGCAAAGGAACACTTCATGGCTTTGAAAAACCAGAATGGTCTGCCAGAATGTTGCCTGGGTTGTGTCATCACACACCTGCAGGAATTCAATCCTTTTTTTTTTATATATATTCTGTCTGTCTGTCTGTCTGTCTGTCTTGCTCCAAAATTCTGTCCTTAGCGCGACATTTGTCTCATTGGCCGCTCACCACGGCTCCGCCCCCCGCATGGATTGGCCGCTCGCCTCGCCTCGAGTCCGCCCCCCGCACGGATTGGCCGCTTGCCCAGGCTCCACCCCCCACACGGATTGGCCTCTCGCGCCGGCCCCCTACACACATTGGCAACTCGGCCCCGCCCCGCCCCCCTTACGCATTGCACGCTCGCTCTGGCCCCGCCCCCGCACACATTCCCCGAACTGACACGGAGCCCCGACTCCCAGGTGAGTGCTGTACCCCCGGGAGCCCACATCAGCGTACGCCGGCAACCCAGCCGACACATACCCTCGCATTGCTGGGGTTGCCGGCGTACGCTGGTGTGGGCTCCCGTGAGAGCGGGGGGCGGGGTACGCTGGTAACCATGGTACACATCGAGTAATATTGTGTAGCATGGTTACCAGCGTACACCGGCTCCCAGGTGAGCGCATCAAGGTCCTGCAGCGGCGAAACACACACACACGCACACACATAACAACAGACACACACACACACACATCAGATCACACTCACTCTCACACACACCTCACATACACATCAGATCGCATCCACGTCCTGCAGCGGCGGAACACACACACACGCACACACATAACAACAGACACACACACACACATCAGATCACACTCACTCTCACACACACCTCACACACACATCAGATCGCATCCACACACTCACAACTTCCAGTGATATCGCTTGCTTCTCAGCGGCGATACTGTGCGTGCAGTGACCTTCCAGGACATGCCAGAAGATCACATGGCCAGAAGCATGTGGTATCTCCGGATGTTGTGAGTGTGAGCGCGTATGTGCAATATCGTCAATGTGTGTGTGCGTGTATGCGATCAGGTGTGTGTGTGTATGGGGATGGAGCACGATGGGGAATGTGCAGCATGGGGGATGGAGCACGATGGAGAGTGCGCAGCATGGGGGATGGAGCACGTTTGGGAGTGTGCAGTATGGGGGATGGAGCACGTTTGGGAGTGCGCAGCATGGGGGATGGAGCACGATGGGGAATGTGATGGGGAATGTGCAGCATGGGGGATGGAGCACGATGGGGAGTGCGCAGCATGGTGGATGGAGCACGATGGGGAGTGCGCAGCATGGGGGATGGAGCACGATAGGGGGTACACACCTCCCCCCAAAACACACACACACACACCGCCACACACGCACTGCACAACACACCACACACACACTGGGAACCACAAACACCGCCCTACACAGACACCCACACACACAGACAACGCCGCACACACACAACACCCAACACACAAACACCGCGGCACACACAAAAATACGCACATACCGCACAACACACACATTGCACAAAACATACCTCCCACCAAAACACACGCACACCCCACACCCACACAAACCGCGCAACACACACACACAACGCATACAGACACACAGCGCTCCACAAACAACGCAACACACACAACGCAACACACAAACAACACCGCTCTCACCCCCCGCCACACCCAGACAACACCCAGAACATGTACAGCGCCCTACACAAACACTTGGTAACTACACACAACAACATCTATATAACAAAAATCATACATTAACTACACAATACGTAAATTCTAGAATACCCGATGCGTAGAATCGGGCCACCTTCTAGTATATATATATATAGGGCCAGTTTTAGGCAAAGTGGGACCCTAGGCAAAAGATTAAAGTGGGGCCCTAAATACTCACATATTGCCCATCACACTCCACCATTTCGTTTGCATTTATATACGCTGAGTTCAGACTGGTAAATGAGCGCAATCCATCCACAATATTCAAGTTCTTCGGTGCTTGTTTGTTGATCGCCTCTGTCTCTCGCCCTCTTCCAGTCTGGCCGGTCATAGCTATAGAAGTTCAGTGAAGCACTCTCTCCTCCTTCCCCGAGATAGCTCCTAAGCATACATCCCGGACGGTCCTCCTGAGGGGAGCTGAGTGTAGCAATCCCCCTAGGGGACCTGTTGTTCCTTTGCTGTCTCAGACCCCCTTCACACGTCCGTGCAAATCACACACGTGTTTCACGGACGTGTCAAAGGTGCGTTTTCCCCTCCGTGTGCCGTGTTTATGGCACTACGTGTGTTCTCCGTGTGTTATCCATGATAACACACGGAGAACGAGAACTTTCTCCTCACCTGTCCCTGGCGTTGCTGTCCGAGGTGCTGATCTTCGGTCCCCAGCCCTGCTGACTCCCCGCTGCTGCTGCTTCCGCCGCAATGAAGTCAATATTAAATGAGCATAATGAGCGGCGGTCAGCAGCAAGTGACAGCAGTGGCAGAGACAGGAAGGCTGGAGAAGGTGAGTAAAGTTTTGTTTTTTTTCTCCTCTACGTGAGTTTTCTCCAGCGCATGTCACACGGGACCGCATCCACACTACATCCGTGTGGTACGTGTGCGAGCCGTGTGACACCCGTGCTGCCGGAGGAACACGGACATGCATCTGTGTGGAGCACACGGGCTCACGTCTGCTCCACACGGAGGCACGGGCCAATGGCTGCACACGTGCGTGCACATAAACCCATTGATTTTAATGGGTTTACGTGTGCCCGTGTCTCCAGTACATGCGGGCACAGACGTAACACGTACCGGAGACACGTGCGTGTGAAGGGGGCCTCAAACTGTTCTGAAGTCAAAACTGTTTGTGTCTCTCTTCCTCACTCCGTGCCCCCACCCTTGGGATGACTCTTAGTGGCTGTTACCCGATTAACCTGGAATTCCCCAGACTGTCCAGCTTCCTGTGTAAGTGGTGACTCATAGCTAGATGTTTTGTGTAAGTGAGAAAACAACACCAGTGATTAACCTTCATAACCCGAGTCCAACCATGGGTCCCCAAATGAAAAAAAAATAAACACTTGGATTTTTAAATACAGTCAAAGCTTTTGAGTAGTATTAAAAAAAAGTATTAAAAACCCGGATTTACATCAGCACCAAAAACGCATCAAAAAAGAGGGAGAAAGAACAAAAAAATGCAGCAAATAATCAGAGAAGACTGTATTGTGTTGTGTGGAGAACAAAACGTAGCATTTACATATGTATGATTATGGCATCATCGTTACATTCACCATGTTTACTGGATCTGTGCTGTGTACCTTCACCTTTGATTGCCTAACTTCATCCCTGTCTGTGTCCTCTGTATCTCACTCGGCTACCTTGACCAATTTTAAGGTGCTGCAGGTCCGAGGATTGCCCTGCCAGTAGTATGTGGTGACTATCTGCGACCTATCCTCACCATCAGAGCCAGGAAGTTGCTTAGTTACACCCCTTCAGGATAATCTTGGCCATTGGGTAGGTGAGTCCACGTCCTCCAGCCGTCCTACCATCTATATCAGTATAGTTGCCTGTATGTTTTTACATCATTATTAGTTGCTTTATAGCAGAGCTCAACTCTCCTGCACTTCTCTACAATGGAGCCTACAATGGAGTCTGCAAGCACCAGGCACTGCAGAGCTGTGTTTCTTGCCTGCTGTTGAGAAATCAGTGATATGACACTGCTTCCCCTTTGATGCATATGACAGATTTATATGTATCAACAGTAGGCAATAAGCAGCTCAACTCCTTTCAATCCTTTAAAGGGGTTGTCCACTACTTTTACATTGATGGCCTATCCTTAGGATAGGTTTTCTCTGTCTGATCAGCCAGGTTATAACAGCCCCGCCGGTCAGCTGTTCTTGATGAAGATAGGAGCCAGGTGATGGCCAGCAGTGCTTCCCACTTGCTTCCTTAAATCTATATGTCCATGTGATGCTCCCGTTGGGGCATGCAGCATTTTGTATTACATCTGGTGTTACCTCTATATTGCCTTTCTGGGTCCTCGTTGTACACGGACGAGGTGGGCGACACAAAGCATACACCAGTCTCTTGTAAACTAACAGGAACCATTTTATTGTAGATAACACTTCTCCCTTACTTCGGGCCCAAAGGCCGCTCATGTTGTTGCTGCTCTCCCAGGGGGTTTTCTATCTTGTTGACACTCGCCCTGGGAACTATCTTCCAGCAGCGCAGTACTATACATGCTTCTTCCCTTTGTAACCTTTCCTTGCAGCTGCCATGTCTCACTCCGGCCCTCAGATGACTTAGCAGCTTCCGACCAGTTCAGGGTTCCGCTGGCGGTGTCTCTATACCCCGACATCCTACCAGTCTCAGGACACTCTACAGCCCACCCATAGGGTGTGGTCTTGACACACAGGAGGATTACTCCCTTTCTGGACAGGCCATAGAGCTGGGCCCTTTCCGTACACACTAGAACTTCACTGAATACAAACTTCCTGGCTTTCTGATCCTACTCTGATCTCTCCTCCCTCCTTGCTTCTGCAAAACCAGGTAGTCACAGTTAGGCCCCCGCATAACACCTTCTCTCACTAGGAAACACACAGCCGACCAGAAATCCTAGTCACCCCCCTTACGGAAAGACAGACACACCAGTGGGCTTGACCAGGCGGTTGGGACATGCCCACCCAGGGGTCTAGACAGCCCGGGGCGGGAAAAACAGGCAGATTAGCTTTGGAGAGGAGTGTGGGCTGGAGCTAAGTGTAGCTCCAGCAGGAAAGTTCAAGTTGAACGGTTCCAGGGTAGGAGCCCTGGTGCCACTGGCTAGGAGGCAAACGGTGGTCTCTGTCAGCAGGAGACTGGAAGACGGCTCGGCGGAACCGAGGTGGACTAGGACAGGGTTGTAGCCCGCCGGTACCGACACGGGGAACCGATCCAGAAACCGTAGCACAAAGGGGTTCTCGGACCCTGAAGCCAGAGCCGGAACCAAGCGGACTGGTTAATTTACTGATTGAGGCCAGGACTAGAGGACCTGTCCCACCCAAAGTCCCTCATAGAAGACAACAGCCCACCGATAGGGATAAGAGGTCACCGCCAGGGCCCATAGATCCCACAGGCTATCATCTGCGTGCATGGCTCCTTAGGCCACATCCAGACTGGAGCGGACTCCTGAGTTTCACACTAGAAAAGTCCACCTTACACAAACAGTGCAGAGGAAAAGGATAGAGACCAATAGCCGGGTGGGGGACCTGAATGCAACCGGCCGCGGCACCGGCCACCAGACACTTGTCTGGTATATTAACAGTGAGTACACCAACACTCCCTGCAGTCGCTATTCCCTGAACAGAGTCACCGTGTCCCTGGGCCACCATCCCTACCCACGGAGGGGTTAACAACTGGCTGCACAACATCTACCCCGGGTGCCCCGCAGCAGCAGCGGTGGTGTTCCATTTCACCACACACCATGGGTGGCGTCACAAACCTAATATGGCCTAGCCCGTACATCTACGTCTCCCCATTTATGCGGCATGTCTGTAAGACCCCAGGGTCTGGAGACCCTCGAGCCACCACCCCAGCAGGCCCGGATCCAAGCAGCGCCGGCTGCTGGCAGGTGGGCGGCAAACTTCTGTCTCCCTAGTTCCACTGCTCACCTCTGTTCCTGCTTTATCTAACAGATTAACTACCCACCACAAACACCCCACTCCTGCACACTTGGTTCCTAGTTACACTACACCAAAAGATCCTATCTTATCCTTAAGCCTTTATCTACCATACTCCTGGCTCTGCACACTCAGCATGAGGGGCCGGCATTCTACATTACTCACCACACAGCATTTACACTACTCTAAAACATGTATATAATCAATTACATTTCCTTTACTATAAAACATATAATACCTACAGCTGATAGGTTGAATCAAATGCCGAGCCTGTTCAACTCTGCTACTTTCTACATTATATGCAATACATTATTTTATACATTTATGATATAATACCACTTTTACGTAGTAGACATGGCTTTCCTATCTTCTACATTGGTCCCGATGGTGGGCAGTAAGCAGCGGAAATAGTCAGTTCCGGAGCTGCTCCGTCTTCTGATAGCAGCCACAGCCGGTAATGCACATCCACCTCTTATTGATATGAATAGGATAGGCCATCAATGTAAAAGTAGTGGGCGACCTCTTTAAGTGGTGTCATGCAAAAAAATGAGTTATATTAGCACAAATAAATAAATTAAATTAGTACATTAGTCCATTGTGATTTTTGGAATAACCCATTAACAAAATAATTATTTGTTATAGGAGTCTGTAGAACTAATAGCAAATAATAATAATAATAATAATAATAATAATAATAACAATAAACCATATTAATAATTGACTGTCATTTTTATCTAATTCATAATAGAAAAATAAATCATATCTACACATTTTTGTAGAAATATTCAGCATACAATGGGTTACATATATCTTGTTACCTATTTTGCTTCAGATTTTTAGTGAAAAAGCAGTTAGGCTAGGCAGATTCTAAACTTAACCTCTTCAATGTGTCACTTGGTGGATTATACAACCCTAATTATATTTTTACACAAGCAATCGGAGCATAAAACTTTCCAGGATAATGAGAAAAAACAAAAGATTTGAAGTTGCTGCTTGTGAAAAGCCCAGCACTCCTTCATTGCACTGAACACTGCAAATATTCATCCAAGTTCCGAGCTGGCCATGTTTTCCTTATGCTAGAAATCTCTCATTTCCGATTCAAAATTTAAAGACCCTTTAGATTGGTCACTAAATATAATTCTGCAATGAATTCAGTATCTGTCTTTCACATAAATGTTTTTCCCCTTTAACAAATACTGAGTGTGGAATGGGAAAACTTAAGGAACATACCAAATTAATATAGCTTTTATCAAAACCATCTCAGTCCACGCTCAACCCCAGAAACATTGGTGGTTTTCCAATAACTTGAATGTTATTATTTTCCTTCTTGTTTCATTCATTCACTTCTGAATAGACTTTTTGTTTACAAAACAGGTTTATTGGTTTTATTTGGCAAGATCTCCACGAGGAGGCCTATTTCATGCCCTCCATTGCCCGTATGTAATTGCCATACACCACTGCCGAATGCAATGCCTAAAAATATATGAAGCCACAACAGAACTCCTGTTCCATAGCTTTTACTTTTCTAGCTGATCTTTATTACTCAAATATATGTTCAGGGGTCATTTTAAAACATTCTGTCTCCATTTTTGAGTGTAGTTCAGCTTTATTGTCTTTTCAAGACTTTGTTAAGTACAATCACAATAAGTCCAGACACAGTTAAAACTATAGTGTTTGGTTGCTTAGATAGTGTCTATACATTAAAGGGTTATTCTAGGGCATCATTTCAGCATCAAGAGTTGAGCAACATTGATGAAATCACAGATACTTGCTGATCAGGCACAGTGTATGGCCACTTGTGTGGGGAGTAAACTGTTATCAATTAGGCCAGAAGTATGGGTCCTATTGTTTATTAAATCAAGAGATGTTAACCATTGTCTCTTCCCAGACTGATCAGAGCCCTATTGTCTATAAATGGGTATTCCCTCAGTACTTGTGACTTCATAGGTCAGAGGAAAATTATGCAGTTAGATTGAATTTACGATCAATGAGATAGCAGCTCTCTCCAACCAATCCTGTAAGACCCATTACCCTGAATTGACAACTGAAAGCTATTAAGGGTATTTCTTCCATCACCTGATGCATTTTACATAATCTCAGCCAAGGAGCTTTGGTGTCAGCTGAGGACACACAGAACTTCTTCACTTTGGATATTCTACACGATTTCAGTTTAGGATCCATGGATCCCGCTGAAAGTTCACAGAACTGCTTTACTGCTCAATACTGAACCCATGAATTTTCCAGGAGAACACAGGTTAGGACTACTCGGTTGCTTGGCTACATATCTTGCTGTGCTTGGTTAGTTTCCTAAGCTTGCTGCTGTCTTTTCTTAGTGAGTGCCCGCCAAAAGTGGGGTGCTGTTGGACTGGGATAGTTGGCCTGGAGGCCTCAAAGTCACGAAGACTTTCATCCCTGGTGGTCCAGAGGAAGGGTGGACTCTGTTGCTCTTGTACCATTGTGTGTTCTTGCTGGGAATGTACAATATGTTTTTGGCTGTTGGTGAACCAATAAAACCTAATCACTGTGTGGTTCCCTCACCCTTATTGTCTGAGTAGTGTTTTGCCATGGGGACGGAGTGAGAGCGTTCAGTGGGATGAGCCCTGGTCCTCACAGTCTTTATGAAGAGAGCCAGTCCAACAGACGAGAGTACTCACTGACCCTCGAGTCTCCACAAGTGGGTATCTATAGGCATAACCTCATAATTGCAGAAGTGAGCACCATTGAAATAACTCTTTAGTTGGATTTGAAAGTAACATTTTCATAATGGAACCAACTTCAATTAACAATTGTTATTTATCCCCCTCTCAGGCAGAAACCATTGCAAAATCCTGTATGGTTCTCTGATGAGCCCATTTACAATGGTTACAGAACCTAATTCTGTAGGGACGTTTACTAACTAAAATTTTAGAACTATTATTAGTCTTTTCTAAAGATCATCGACTCTTTTTAAATTTGAATTTTTTTAGGTTTGGCAAATGTTTTCCAAAAATATAGTTTATGCTTAATAAGTTCGAACAAATTGCCCTGAATGGATGTGTATAACACTTTGAAGTCTCCAATTTCTTAAATGCAAACACTTCCTTAATACAAACGTTAGTAATGTCAAAGTGACCGTCCCATAAAAATGGATGGTAACCTCACAGTAAACAACAGCACATTTAAGATCGCATTGCACTGACAGACTTTCCGTGACTTTTTTTAAAATTAAAAACTGTCCAAAAATTATCCCTTTTAGTCAGCTGAAATCAAGCAGACCATTCTGTTTCATAACTGATAAGGGTAATACTCTGCTGATTTTGGGATGAAGGACTTGATTTATATTCCGTAAGGACCTTCATTTTCTCCCTACTAATACGCTTGCCATAGGCAATGAAAACCAATTAATGCCTGTGTTTGGTAGTCCTACAACCTGGATGCTGGTAACAAGTGGTGGTGTTTATGCTTCTACCGGTGCTAGCACTTCCCACACCTCTTGTCATTGCCACTTTTTTAAACATACATTTTGAACAAAACTATAGTTGACTATAGACAATCTTTAAAATCCAAATTATTCAGTAACTTGCAAAAAAAGTAATGCTAGGTAGGTATCATGATTCTGATTAGCTCTCCTACAGAGCCTATACTGGGCCTCATATTTTCCTCTGGTAAACACGTTGTTCCCAGTCTAGTCCTGTATGGTGTGGGAGGGGCCTGTCTTTGAAGCCTCATTCTGAGTGATTGCTTTGTTTTATCTGGGAGCTATTCTACCTGCAATGCCATCAGTGATAGTCCATGTTTAGCAAAATATGTCTCTGGTTTCCGTAAGTGACTGACCTGATCTGGTCCCGCTACCTAGTTACTCGTACCCCGTCCTGTGTCCTCCCCTACTCTGACTTGACTCCCTGACCTTTGGCTTGTTTCCTGACCCCCGGCTCCGCTCTCTTGACTACCGACCTTGGCTTGTACCCCAAAGCTGGCTCCACTCTCTTCCTCATACTTGATGCGTCTTCCTGGTTTACAGACCCTCGATTCGCACTTTGACTTCGGCTTCTCCCTCTCTTTCTGATACTAACGTGATCTCCCGGCTCCTGACCCTTAGCTTGTTCGACTACAGGTCCTGGCCTGACTGGTTCTGAGTTCTTTCTCGTATCCTGTGTATGCTATTGATGCATGAGGCATCATCCATGTCAATCATCAGCAGAGGATGGCGATCAGCGTGGAAAGGAGTGACAGGAGCCGCAACCAAGGACAGCTATCGGACTGGACCCAAGGATTACTATACAGCACGGGAGATTTTCAAAAGGTATTTTTGGGTTGTATAGGGGAACCAGTGGATAACTTGCACCTTTACAGAATACAGCACAGGTACTGCTTAAGGTGCTAGTTTTAGTTTATACCTCAAAAAACTGGTGACAGGTTCCCTTTAAAGGGTGTTTGTATAATCACATATACAGGTATGAGGTTATGTAACAGGTCATTAAGCTGTTTGTATGTATAGAAAGCTTCTAAATAAAGTATTCTAAGATGACTTGGGAGGGATAAAATTAATATTCTTTTGCTTGATTTTCTATGTTAATAAGAACATTAAATCATGATAACTATTATTCATGTAAGTCACTGGAAAATAACTTTAAAGATGTTGGCTACTACTTTAACATGGATGGCCTATCCTTAGGACAGGTCAACAATGTCTCATCGGCTGGGGTCTGACATCCAGCATCCCCGTTGACCAGCTGTGTTCGGTACCGGTGGCGGTAGCAGGCAGCTGGAAATAATCAGTTCAGGA
Organism: Anomaloglossus baeobatrachus; assembly: GCF_048569485.1. NCBI lineage: Eukaryota > Metazoa > Chordata > Amphibia > Anura > Aromobatidae > Anomaloglossus > Anomaloglossus baeobatrachus. Next base: position 155,332,171 of record NC_134362.1, read on the forward strand.
GCTGCTCCGTCATCTGATAGCGGCAGACGCTGGGTTCTGCACATCCATCTCTTATTGATTTAAATATGAGCTGGATGTGCAGTACCTGGCTCTGGCTGCTATCAGAAGACAGGACACTTCCGGAACTGAGCATGCTGCTGCTGCAGGAAACCGCAAACAGCTGACTGGTGAGGGCTGGGTGCCAGACTACACCCAATCAGACATTGACGACCTAACGAAAACACCACATAGAAGGAATATATGTAACATATGCCAATTTGTTCTTGAATACATGCTGCATTCACATTGGATGTACACAGTAGACACCTTCTGCAGATGCCACTGCCATAAAGGACAGTATTGATCATGTGAGTCGTAGAATGGACACGTCACACAGTATATTAGACACATGGGACATACAAGTATTTCACAAAAAGGCATGTAATTCATCCATGTGTTTACTCAAGAAAACTGGCAGTAAACACTATAAAAAGTCTGAATCTCAAAGTTGTACACTCAATAATAATACAAAAATCTTGCAACTTTTGATGTTTTCAGACAAAAAAATGGGCGTTGCTTAAGAGAAGACAGGGTTGGGGATGGGCGTTGTTAGGTCTGACCATCAAATTTTTCAAAAGAAGTGGCGTTTCTTAAACCAGAAATGATATTCGAATCTCTGACAATTCTGGCGGAGGACGCAGAGATGCACTCTACTCTACCAAATTCATTACATGGCGTGAGCCTCTTAAAGGGAATATGTCAGTATTAACCTTCCTAAGCCATCTATATCAGCATACAGAACAGATAGGAAGCAACTACACTCTCATAAATTCAAAGGTTTTTGGATCACATAGATTATGTTCTTCAAGTAAATTTACTCATATATTAAGTACAAATGGTTCATCGTATGATGGGTGATGGCAATTGTGACAAATAAAGTTTGACGCTTCAACCCTTCCCTAACCTATCTGATATAGTTACTAGAAAGTTTTTTAACTGCATGAGAGGACACACACTAGCTAGGGACCCCAACGTAGAGAAATACTTTGGCGTAGTGTTGGGGCTCTGATGCATTGATCAATTCAATAGCTAAATTTCTCTTTATTCATATGTTCATGGCAGTAATGCAGATTCCATTTTTCACATTTCATTCTTACATACAGCTATTGAATTTTTCATGTCAGTATTCACACAGCAGTTTCTGCTTTTCATATATTCCCCTTACATAGTCACTGGTGTGCATACCTTCTCTCCATATAGTGTAGATTTTTAGGTTTTTTGCACCCAGTTCAGACTCAGAATGGTGTTCCAGACGTTATTTCTTGATTGATTTGTAGTCTTTCGTTTGTGAACCCGGCCCCACCCACACCTATAGCCAGTCCACATGATACGCAAATATAGCCTGGGTCTCAGCTTCCCATACACGGTAAGTTTTTTAACTGCATGAGAGGACACACACAAGCTAGGGACCCCAACATAGAGAAATACTTTGGCGTAGTGTTGGGGCTCTGTTGCATTGATCAATTCAGTAGCTAAATTTCTCTTTATTCATATATTCATGGCAGTAATGCAGATTCCATTTTTCCCATTTCATTCTTACATATAGCTATTGGATTTTTCATGTCAGTAGTCACACAGCAGTTTCTGCTTTTCATATATTGCCCTTACATAGTCACTGGTGTGCATACCTTCTCTCCATATAGTGTAGATTTTTAAGGTTTTTGCACCCAGTTCAGATTCAAAGTGGTGTTCCAGACGTTATTTCATGATTGATATTCCCAGCTTAGACACCTTTGATCATTAAAGAGGTACTTCCATGTCCAAGATCCAATATGTAGTAGGTGTAATAATAATAATATTAGAAAATCCCTCCAATTAGAAATATCAGTGTTTTTTATATATATATATATATATATATATATATATATATATACAGCTAGGTCCAGAAATATTTGGACAGTGACACAATTTTCGCGAGTTGGGCTCTGCATGCCACCACATTGGATTTGAAATGAAACCTCTACAACAGAATTCAAGTGCAGATTGTAACGTTTAATTTGAAGGTTTGAACAAAAATATCTGATAGAAATTGTAGGAATTGTACACATTTCTTTACAAACACTCCACATTTTAGGAGGTCAAAAGTAATTGGACAAATAAACCAAACCCAAACAAAATATTTTTATTTTCAATATTTTGTTGTGAATCCTTTGGAGGCAATCACTGCCTTAAGTCTGGAACCCATGGACATCACCAAACGCTGGGTTTCCTCCTTCTTAATGCTTTGCCAGGCCTTTACAGCCGCAGCCTTCAGGTCTTGCTTGTTTGTGGGTCTTTTCGTCTTAAGTCTGGATTTGAGCAAGTGAAATGCATGCTCAATTGGGTTAAGATCTGGTGATTGACTTGGCCATTGCAGAATGTTCCATTTTTTTGCACTCATGAACTCCTGGGTAGCTTTGGCTGTATGCTTGGGGTCATTGTCCATCTGTACTATGAAGCGCCGTCCGATCAATTTTGCGGCATTTGGCTGAATCTGGGCTGAAAGTATATCCCGGTACACTTCAGAATTCATCCGGCTACTCTTGTCTGCTGTTATGTCATCAAGAAACACAAGTGAACCAGTGCCATTGAAAGCCATGCATGCCCATGCCATCATGTTGCCTCCACCATGTTTTACAGAGGATGTGGTGTGCCTTGGATCATGTGCCGTTCCCTTTCTTCTCCAAACTTTTTTCTTCCCATCATTCTGGTACAGGTTGATCTTTGTCTCATCTGTCCATAGAATACTTTTCCAGAACTGAGCTGGCTTCATGAGGTGTTTTTCAGCAAATTTAACTCTGGCCTGTCTATTTTTGGAATTGATGAATGGTTTGCATCTACATGTGAACCCTTTGTATTTACTTTCATGGAGTCTTCTCTTTACAGTTGACTTAGAGACAGATACACCTACTTCACTGAGAGTGTTCTGGACTTCAGTTGATGTTGTGAACGGGTTCTTCTTCACCAAAGAAAGTATGCAGCGATCACCACTGTTGTCATCCGTGGACGCCCAGGCCTTTTTGAGTTCCCAAGCTCACCAGTCAATTCCTTTTTTCTCAGAATGTACCCGACTGTTGATTTTGCTACTCCAAGCATGTCTGCTATCTCTCTGATGGATTTTTTCTTTTTTTTCAGCCTCAGGATGTTCTGCTTCACCTCAATTGAGAGTTCCTTAGACCGCATGTTGTCTGGTCACAGCAACAGCTTCCAAATGCAAAACCACACACCTGTAATCAACCCCAGACCTTTTAACTACTTTATTGATTACAGGTTAACGAGGGAGACGCCTTCAGAGTTAATTGCAGCCCTTAGAGTCCCTTGTCCAATTACTTTTGGTCCCTTGAAAAAGAGGAGGCTATGCATTACAGAGCTATGATTCCTAAACCCTTTCTCCGATTTGGATGTGAAAACTCTCATATTGCAGCTGGGAGTGTGCACTTTCAGCCCATATTATATATATAATTGTATTTCTGAACATGTTTTTGTAAACAGCTAAAATAACAAAACTTGTGTCACTGTCCAAATATTTCTGGACCTAACTGTATGTATATATATTTTTTATATATATATATATATATATATATATATATATATATAAAAAATTATGATTAATATAGTTCTCCTGACTAGCTATACCACTTACATCATAGGCAGTGTATTGTAATAGTTTCGGTATCCAAGGATAAGGCCACTAACCAATAACTAATTGTCACTATAAGTGGTTGTAACCATGGATATCTAAGCTTCAATGCCCTGCACATGAGGTAAGTGACATAGCTAATCAGAAGAACTAAACTACATTTTTATTTGGAGGTATTTGCTATAATTATTATTATTATTATTATTATTATTATTATTATTAATAATAATAATAATAATAATAAACCTCCTATATATTGGGAAAGGATCTTGGAGATGGTAATACCCCTTTAAGCCTTGCCTGTATACTGTTACATCCAACCTCCACCGATGGTTTGATTTTAGTTCGGACCTCTGTCCTTAGCATATGTTTTCCTGATCTAATAGACTATGATTTATATTGTATATTATGCTGTTCACAGCCAAAAATGAAGTATGATGATTCCTAAAGTATGTATACGCATACAACATTATTAACATTACGTCATTATCTTCAAAAAACACAATGCTTTGATTTCCCATGTTTCTCTGAAAACCAAAATCTGGTGCAGTTCTTGGGGTCCTTCCATTTCTGAAAAATCTGAAACGCATAATCATCAAAAAGTAAAAAATGTAAACAGGTTCTAGCGGTGCCAAGAAACATTCTCCTTTTTCAGATATAATGCAGCATAATGCCATGAATTACAAGCCCTAGTGGCAATGACATTGTTAATATTTATTACAGACATATGCCATTACATTAAAGGCAGGTTATTTAGTTGGAACAAAATAAAGATTTCCTTTCTGTGAGCCAGGCCTAGAAATGATTAATGCCAAACACTGCATAAGTTATGCTGGATCATACCTAAGAGATAAAGCACAAAGGTACAACTGGAATGTGGGGCCATAAAACTGCAAAACTGCACTGTAACTCTTTGCTTCCTGTTCATACATCCTTATTTAGTGTTTAACCATTTTCATTTTTTGCATTTTCTGTATGTTACAAAGAATTCCCCAAATTATGAATAGAATAGAAGAAAAACCTAACCCTACTAAGCTGTCTACAGGGCATGTAGGTCATACTAAGCTGAATAAAATGATACCTTGATATCCGCAAACAGATGTCTTATTCTTGAGAAATCCACATTTTTTTTTAAATATGTAAATGAGCTGCTAAGATCTTTGGTACGGACACTGATCTCTCTAAGAATCTGCCTTCATAAATTATTTTACATGAAGGGGGGCAGCATCAGAGTGAGACATGTAGATCAGGAGAGTAGAATGTCAGTCATTACATGTCTCACACTGGTAATTGTCATGAGTGTGCCTTTTCCTGATGTCACCTCTGGGGACCTAAGGTCAGGATGTTTCAGTGTTTAATTGATTACAGACCTTCTGACTGCCATGAAAAATAGGCAAAGTTTTGTGCCTCACCGTGATTAGTTGATTCATAAACCCGCTTGATATATTGATTGGAGATAAATCCACAGTCCGGGCTGTCAGTCTAATATAGAAACAAGGGCCCAGTGCCTGAAACGCGTTTGAGTGACACAGACCTAGCATGGATTTTTTTAAAAAAAATTGAATACATTGAATTTTATATATCTGAAGACATCCGTTTTCTTTTTCTTCTGACTGTTATCATGCTGATGTACTTGCTCCGCGTGCTGCAGGGGTTAAGGACCCTTTTCAAAGACTGAGAATTATCTTATCCTTGAGCTGCAGATTGTTATCTTTCGCTTCCACTATATCTACCCACCTCTGGCTTTACTCCATGCCGGATATAGTTCTTACTAAAACTGAACATCTTCAAGGAACTTATCTCTGCAGAGCTTAGCTGTACGTTCCAATTGCAGCAGGGAAGCTTCGTACTGGAGAAGATTTTGGGTTCTTTTTATATTTGTTTCATTGCCTGTATTGTCTGTGTCTTTTATTTGCACTCCTACTCCTTTACTCCCTTAGGGAGAAGGGCGAACATTGATATGAGTTGTATCAAGGAGCATAGCAAGGCATGGGACCCAGGAATCTCCACCTTCAGGGGTAATCCTGGGGGTAAGAATAGCCTGGGGACCCCTAGCTTGAGAGACAGTGTAGGTGCACACTTGCCTCAGCTTCCTACCCCTTTTCATTTAAAATAAGCTCTGGAGGAAGATTCTCAGAGAGATCTGTGCCTGGCCCATAGATCTTAACAGCTTATTTGCATATAAAAAACATAGATTTCTATGAAAGAAGACATCAGTTCACAGACATCAAGGTATCATTTTTTTCAGCTTTCTGTGACCCACATGTCCATGTATACAGCTTAAAAGGGTAGATCCTACTGACATATTCCCTTTAAGGTGGATGATGCCACATTAAGAATCTGCAAACTTTAGGTAAGGGACAATGCAATAAGCAGAGCCTTCTAGTTCAGCTGTGTGGTGCTACCATAAAGCATCCTGTTCACGTCTTCTAGAGTGCAATAATTTATAATTTGCCACTCATTGTAACATGCTAAAAGCCATGCTCTTGGTTCTGAAGATTAAAATGCTATTCTCAAACTTGGAAGTTACCCAATACTTTCTGAGTGCTATGGGTTCGATCTCTGGTACCCGCTCTAATCTAGAGAACTGGGTTGTGAAGAACCCCGTGTAAATGGAGCAGGGGTCAGTCATGTACACAGCCACTCTATTTATTCTTCATGGTACCGCTGGAGATAGCCGAGCAATGTACATCCCAGCAGGCAGACCCCCAGCAATTAGGTAGTTATCCCTTATCCCATTAATAGGAGATAACTTCCAAATTTAAAGGCAACTTGTCCACTGTAAAATGCTAGTAACCTGCAGATATGGGGTTAATATGGGGTAATAGTTTTTAAATTCTGACAGGTGCCTGCACATTAGTAAGAGGGTGATAGGCCCATGTGCCCCTGCCCTGACACTGATCATCATTGTGTTTTAATACTGTGAACTATGTTAATGTATGCAATGTTTTTATGCATAATGTCCAAATATGGCCATCTAGTGGCTGGTTTAGATACTGCTCCATGGTAAAGAGAACTGGCAGTTAATAGTTAATCTCTGTGGATCGCCCACAGGAGGAGGAGCCAGCTGCACGATATAGGCTGATTCCTTCTTAAGGTTAGTCCTTCGAGGAGCAGAAGTGAGAAAGCTGTATCTGTGAGATGTATAGCGAGAAGGAGAAGTGTGCATGCCAGTTAGATACCTTAAGCCAAAGAAAGTAGGTGTCTGTGACAAAATGAATTAGACCTGATCCTCAGGGTCACCCCAGGAAATCTGACAAGTACTCCAGTGAGTATGCGAAGAGAGTCACCTCTATCCTGCAGTAATGAGTATCAGGACCAAACTCTATTTTCCCAGGTTGCAACTGACTGCAGGGGTACTAGTCGTAGAGCAGAGATTTGGCATAGACCTGGGTGAGCAGGTCATCACACAATCACTGGTAGATGAGCTGTGATGGATGGCTGATAATCACTGTTATGAAGAACGGTTCCCTGTAGGTGGTACAAGACCGAAAGGCTTGCGGGATTTTATGATTTAATTGAGTGAAACCTGGATGTTAGACAGTGAGGAAGAGGATGTGCAAACAACAGCAGTAGTACCAGGAACTATTGATGGAGCAGCCTCCAGTAAAAGTGTGTTTTGAAGTCAAATGTACCGTACCGAAAATGTTCAAGTGTTGTGCCCACAGTGATGATGTGACAGAAATACTGGGTGTAATTGTTAATAAAAGACTGTTGAAAAAGAAATCAGAATCTGTGTCTGTGAATCCCTGGTGGGGAAATCCTGATCTGTACAAGAGTCTAAAAACAGGTATTGTTTGGACACAAAAAGACCACACACCCCACTAAGAACAGCGCAACCAATCCCTTTCTCCTTTCTTTATAGAGGTGGCCAGAAGAGGACAGCTGAGCAGAAGCAGAAGACCCCTCTCGCCCGTGACTACTTCTCCTGCAACACATTGAATGCCACTGACAGGAGGAAATTATTATTATTATTTATTATTAAAGTGCCATTTATTCCATGGCACTTTACAAGTGAAAAGGGTATACATAACAAACAAGTACAACAATCATGAACATTACAAAAACAGACTGGTATAGGAGGAGAGAGGTCACTGCCCCTGAGGGCCATAGTCTGCAGGGAATGGGTGAGGGTACAATAGGTGAGGTTACAGCTAGTTTGGCAGTCGTGTAATGGACTGAGGGTTATTGTAGGTTGTAAGCTTGTCGAAAGAGGTGGGTCTTCAGGCAAGAGTCTGATATGCTGGGGTAGAGCATTCCAGAGTATGGGGGAGGTGCGGAATAAATCTTGTATGCGATTGTGGGAAGAGGAGATAAGAGACGAGTAGAGAAGGAGATCTTGTGAGGATCGGAGGTTGCGTGCAGGTAGGGATTGGGAGACTAGGTCACATATGTAAGGAGGATTCCATTTTTCACATTTTCACTCTTACATATAGCTATTGGATTTTTCAAGTCAGTATTCACACAGCAGTTTCTGCTACTTCATGTATTCCCCTTACATAGTCACTGGTGTGCATACCTTATCTCCCCATAGTGATGTTTTTTAGGTTTTTGCACCCAGGTCAGACTTATAATGGTGTTCCAAACGTTATTCCTTATTGTTAGTAGTTTTTCGTTTGTGAACCCTCCCCACACACACCTATTGCCAATCCACATCGTATATATAGCCTGGGTCTCAGCTTCCCATACACGGTAAGTTTTTTAACTGCATGAGAGGACACACAAGCTAGGGACCCCAACGTAGAGAAATACTTTTGGCGTAGTGTTGGGGCTCTATTGCATTGATCAATTCAGTAGCTAAATTTCTCTTTATTCATATGTTCATGGCAGTAATGCAGATTCCATTTTTCACATTTTCACTCTTACATATAGCTATTGGATTTTTCAAGTCAGTATTCACACAGCAGTTTCTGCTATTCCATGTATTCCCCTTACATAGTCACTGGTGTGCATACCTTATCTCCCCATAGTGATGTTTTTTTAGGTTTTTGCACCCAGTTCAGACTTAGAATGGTGTTCCAAACGTTATTCCTTATTATATGTAAGGAGGAGACAGGTTGTGGATGGCTTTGTATGTCATGGTTAGTGTTTTGAACTGGAGTCTTTGGGCAATAGGAAGCCAGTGTAGGGATTGGCAGAGTGGCGAGGGCAGGAAATAGCGAGGGGAGAGGTGGATTAAGCGGGCTGCAGAGTTCAGGATAGATTGAAGGGATGCAAGAGTCTTAGAAGGGAGGTCACAGAGCAGGAGGTTGCAGTAGTCGAGGCGGGAGATGATGAGGGCATGCACAAATGTCTTTGCTGGTTCTTGGTTAATGAAAGCACAAATCCAGGAGATATTTTTGAGTTGTAGTCAGCATGAGGTGAAAAGGGCTTGGATGTGTGGCTTGAAGGATAGAGCAGAGTCGAGGTTTACTCCAAGGCAACGAGCTTGTGAGACTGGGGAGAGTGAGCAGCCATCAACTTTGATGGATAGGTTTGTTGGATGGATGAACTTTATTCCTCCCGACCATGTTCGGGTTTCAGTCATGTGGGCAGTGCCGGTGTGTGTTCATGTGTGTTCAGTCTCCACTCTGCGTATAGAGAGCAGCGGCTGTAACCGTTCCCCCCCCTTGCACTGACTGACGGTTGGTTCTAATGCTGAGCAGCTGTCATTCAGTGGCTGGGCCAGGTTATAGTCGCTGCTTTAGCTTGACAGAGTTGGAGGGTAAAAGTTAATTTTCTCCTGCAAGCAGGGTTCAATGTGCAGGCGCTGGGCAGGATTCAAACTTTGTTAACCTACTGATTAATAACTCCATATCTGCAGGTTAATAGTGTTTCTACAGGTGACAGGTTCCTTTTAAGGATACTGTAGCACCCCTGAACACCTCAGGGTGCTACAAGGTTCTGCATCTCCACCAGGATGCAGGGCCTACCCCCTTAGGGACCCAGAACCCCAGTGCCGGTAACACCAAGTACCCAGGTAATCCCAGTTACTCCAACAAATCCCCATAGAATGGTATCCAGCTAGGGTGGGACCAATAGATGGCCGCCTAGAGGTGGAGCCACTCCAGTCCACTAGTTGACAAGGTGGGAGGGGCAAGCTGTGGAGAGTAGTCAGAGTGTAGTCAGAACAGAGTTGACAGGAGGAGTGTGGAGTAGTGACTGAGCAACGTCCTGACTTGGGTTAACGGTGACCTGGTACCCTGGAGAGGTTGTTGCCGGTGGAGTACGGTGGAGTACTCCCGAAACTACACAACGATGGGGTACAGGAAACTAGGACATGAAAGAGCTCCAAGCCGAACTGTTAACACCTTCACAGCTAAGGGGACCATCAAGGACCTTGCTGACCCTAAAGAATCCGAAGACTCAGTAGCAACGGGAGTGTCGGGGACAGGACCAGAGACCTCATCCCCACAGGGTTCACGCTACCATCAGGCGAACAGAGGTGGACAAGCCACAGACCGGAGAACCCCAGTGTTCCATAGCACGGGAACCCACTTACCAGAGACTGGTGCAGGGGAAGACGGTACCAGAGAACCAGACTGGCACTGGGATGATGGGGACCTGGAGGCGAAACCAGCCGGCTTCAGGCAACCAGTTCACACCAACAGTGAGTAAACCACTTGCACTGAATACCTGTCTGGGCTCCTTCTTCCAACGCTCACTGCACCATACACCTGCTGGGGTAATACCCTACTTGCGGAGGGCCCAAGTCATCAGAGCTGCACATTCCATCAGCCCCAGCAAAACCTGCAGCTGCAGCTCCCTACACTTAGCCGCAACACCGCAAGTGGCGTCACGAGTAACTTTATTCATAACCCCCCTGTAAATATCCCCCATTACAAAAAGAGCCCAATGCATGGAACCGGGTAACGGCCACCATCGTGAGATTCCCCGCAGAGACATTGCCTGGAACTGAGTACCCCATATCCCTGGGTGCTACAATATCTCTTTAATTGAAATTCCTATAAAGGAATAATAGCAGTAGTGTGCTACCAACTCACCGTATCATACTAAACAGGCTTATCCAGAAAAACCTTTGCAATGTTCTGATCTCAGGGCTACTTCTTTTCCAAATCCAGTTTCCAATGTAGCTGCTTTTTGTTGATGCTGGGGATAGGCAGCTCCGGTAATTTGGAAATTAAATAGGAAAGTGCATCCATCGCATTACAATTCATAGATACAACCTTTTGTATAATTAATGCATATCAGGAAACATCTATAAGATCACTTTCTTAACCATCAGTATAATCTGTAGCAGAGCAACATGTAATGACTTTCTTTTCAATTGATTGTTAGGATGCACATTAACCAATTTCACTACAAATCTTGCACCTCGTTAATCGATTCAATGGTTCACTTAAAATTTGTACATAAATATAACATTGATTAAGCAAATATCGGCTATTTAAGTAATATTGCTACGGTTATAGGACCTTTGGTGCGGAGAAAGCATTTATTGTTGGATATAGCCTGCCACAAAGTGCTTACAAATAGTTTACTTGTACATATATGAATTTTACAGGATTTTATGCCCCTAAGCTCTTTTTTCAGCAACACTATTGTTATTCTTGCAGTGTAAGCACGGGCTTAACGGGTCCAATGAAGGTACCGATCACTGACCTGGAGGAGCAAAGTGGATCGGCTGCCGAGTTTTCACTAAAGCGACCGGCACACACGCTTGTAGGCTACCAACTAAGGGGATCAATGGTACCTCGGCAGCTGGCATCATGAATCTAATACAGTCTCTGATTATAGAAACAGAAGCAGCCAGTGTCATGGATTCAGCCGAGATGGATAGATGGATGCAGCAGATGTGGATACTTGCAGCAGCGGGAGCTGATATTGTGGTAGGGAAACGGCGTGGATACTTGTGGCGGCAGCAGATATCATGGTAGCTGGCCAGTGTGGATACTGGCAGCAGCGGACTTGTAATGCACTGAAACACAGATACGAATCGGCAGCAACATAAAGTCCAATGGTAGCAGCAGTATAAAGGACTTGAGGAATAATGTATAGAACTCATTGCCCAGGCATCTCACTTAAGGGGAAGGTCCCTTAAATACCTGAAGCCTCTCAGCTGAGCTGTGAGGCACCTCCAGGACTGTGTGTTCGCATGTACATGTGCCGCCCCTGGGCTAGCAGTCGGTGCTGCTTGGATCCGGACCTTCAGGGGTGGTGGCTCAAGTGTCTTCGGACCCGGGGGTCTCGCGGACACGCCGAATAAAATGGGGGGACGTAGATGTACGGGCTAGGCCGTAGTAAGTTCGTGACGCCACCCACGGTGTGTGGTGAGGAGGGACACCACCGCTGCTGTTATGGGGCACCCAGGGGAGATGTTGTGCAGCAAGTTGTTAACCACTCTGTGGGTAGGGATGGTGGCCCCGGGACCCGGTGGCTCGGTGCAGGGGATGGCGACCGCAGGGGAGTGCTGGTGTACTCACTATTAGGAAAACACACAAGTCTCTGGTAAACCAAGGTGATGGTGGCCGGTGCCGTGGCCGGTTGCATTCGGGTCCCCACCCCGCTGGTGGTCTCTATCCTTTTCCTGCACTGCTTTGTGTAAGGTGCACTTTCCTAGTGTGAAACTAAGCAGTCCACTCCCGGCCGGATGTGTCCTAAGGAGCCGTGCCCGCACACGCTGGCCCGTGGGATCTATGGGCCCTGGCGATGACCTCTTATCCCTATCGGTGGGCTGTTGTCTTCTATGAGGGATTTTGGGTGTGATAGGACCTCTAGTCCTGGCCACAATCGGTTAATTAACCAGTTCCGCTTTGTTCCGGTCCTGGCTTCAGGGTCCGCGTAACCCCCTTTGTGCTACGGTTTAGGGGTCGGTTCCTCGTGTCGGTACCGGCGGGCTACAACCCTTTCCCAGTCCACCTCGGTTCTGCCGAGCCATCTTCTCATCTCCTGCTGACGGAGACCACCGTCTACCTCCTAGCCACTGGCACCAGGGCTCCCACCCTGGTACCGTCCAACTTGAACTTCCTTGCTGGAGCTACAATTAGCCCCAGCCCCCACTCCTCTCTGACCTTCACTAACTGTTTTTCCCGCCCCGGGCTGTCTGGACTCCTGGGTGGGCGTTTCCTAACCACCTGGTCACGCCCACTGGTGTGTCTATCTTTCGCTAAGGGAGGTGACTAGGGTTTCTGGTTGGCTGTGTGTTTCCTAGTGAGGGAACGGTGTAATGCGGGGGCCTAACTGTGACTACCTGGTTTTGCCAGGGCATCACATTCCCCCTTGGTTAAACACAGACCGTCCGGGGGCTATCTGACTACCACCATTTATTTAACTGGAAAAGATAAAAAGATGAACAGTTACAAGTATAATATATTTTCAATAAGCATTGTTTTGTTTTTGTTTTCTTCCCTTACGGAAAGCATGTTACTTTAACAATGCACATATAAAACCAGCATGGGACAGACCAGGTCCTTCTCACTTCACCCACCCAAAACAACCTGCCCCCTGGTGCCACCGCTAAGCACTGGTGCGCACCCCTTGCCCAAGTCCAGGGTAGGTCCGGGTGTTGCCCAAATGGGCCAGGTAAACAGTTCCTTAACCGGCAGTCCTTTTTCAAGGGCCCCACGTCCAGGGGACCTCTGACCTGGAGGGTAGTCACTGGTTTTGCTGGTGACAGGGCCTCGGCCGACTCTACCGCAAGCCCGTCCTCCAATCAACCTCTCCAGAGACTGCGGCTTGTTGAGAAGGTTGGTCAGGGATTATTTACAAGACCCAAACGTTTATGGGCTGGTTCGCAAGTTCAAAGCCATTATCTTTGTAAACGGAGGTTATAACTGTAACGGGATCAATAGACGGTCCCAACGGGGACTTTGCAGGGGAGCTAGCCGGGAACCGCTACCTAAACACTCTAATCTGGTGATGACCTGATTGGCATTCATTCACACTCATATTTACACAATGAACAGATACCACTCACTAGATTGCGGCCTCTCTGTACCTAAGTGGTGGCTGACCCATGTTAGGGCGTGTGGACCTTCTGAGCACTCTAGGTTCACATGGGACTGGTGGGGGAGAGGGAAGTGCAGCCCCTTCTTCCCCAACATCGGGTATGGCTGGCAGAGACCTGCGGGGGCGGGGTGTAGGTGCATCCCTGGGCGCTGGTGCTGGTGTGTTGCTGATAGGCTCATCTGGCTCTACATCTTCCACAGGTTGTGGGAACATGATAACGGGAACAATCACCGCTCCATTCTCCAGGCTCCTTTCTACATATTCCTGGATCTGCTGGTACTGCTTTTGTCGCTTGACGTCCCAATTGGCAGTGGGGGAGATGGTTTCAGGTGCCTCAACGTCTAATTCTAGATCCACCAGCAACTTCCCAGGCCGGGCTCTCATCAGGTACGCAGGCGTGCACTTAGTAGAGCTGCAGGGGATATTATTGTACATGTCCACCAAGTCGGGCAGCTTCTCGGGCCACAAGTTTCTTTCTTCCAGAGGCAGGGTTTTGAGGAGGTTGAGAACCAAGTGATTAATTTTCTCACACATCCCGTTAGTCTGTGCATGGTAGGCCGTGGTCCGGATCTTCTTGCACCCATACAAGTTGCAGAATTCTTGAAAAACCTCTGCCTCGAAGGCCGGGCCCTGGTTCGTAAGCACCTTCTTCGGGTAGCCATGCGGCCGGCAGAAGTACACCTAGAAGACCCTTGCTGCGGTGCGGCTCGTTAAGTCCTTGACAGGGACCACCACCATGAACCTGGAGTAGTGGTCTATGATGGTCAGGGCGTACGTATATCCGCTTCGGCTAGGCGTGAGCTTGACATGGTCCAGGGCGACCAACTCCAATGGCTGGCGGGTGACAATCGGCTGCAGCGGGGCTTTTGACTGGTTTCGTCCCGTCTTCTCAGCGCACAAGGACCACACTCTCTCCACCAGGCCTCTACGGGCTCCCGCATCCCGCTCCAGTAGAAGCGCTCCCTCAGCAGCATCTCCAACTTCTTCCAGCTGAAATGTCCGGCCCCATCATGATAAGCCTTCAGGACCATGGGTACATATGCCTGCGGCACCACCAGCTGGCGGACCTTCTTGTGCGTCTTCGGGTTGATCAATCCCCTGTACAGCTTACCCTGTTGCAAGTAAAGGCGGTCCCTCTCTTTCCATAACCGCTGAGCTTCAGAGGGGGCAGTAGGCTCTAACCTGGAAGCATCTTGAGTAATCATCATTTTGACTAGCCGGACCGCGGGTTCCTTTTCTTGGGCTTCTCACCATCCATGGCGGGGTAACGGGTCAAAGTTCGCCTGCTGTTGGCCGACATAGGGCTTTTCGTCCCTTGGCTGATGGAACGCGGGCAATTTCCTCCAAACCATCTTCCTCTACCCCTTCATCGGATTCGTGCGGCATCCGGGACAAGGCATCCGCGTTGGTGTTCTTGCGGCCGGCTCGGTACTTAATGGTGAAGTCATAGTTGGCTAGCCGGGCTACCCATCGCTGTTCCAGGGCCCCCAATTTTGCCTTGTCCAGGTGTGTCAAAGGGCTGTTGTCCGTATAGGCGGTGAACTTAGCCGATGCCAGGTAATGCTTGAACCTCTCCGTTATCGCCCAGACGAGTGCCAAGAACTCCAACTTTAAAGAGCTGTAATTCTTGGGGTTTCTCTCCGTCGGCCGGAGCTTCCTGCTTGCATAGGCAATCACCTTCTCCCTGCCATCTTGCATCTGGGACAGGACAGCACCTAAGCCCACATTGCTGGCATTCGTGTAGAGAATGAACGGGAGACCATAGTCGGGATAGGCCAGGATTTCTTCTCCAGTTAGTATAAAAGGTAAAGTCTGTCTCAGACTGTCATAGACTAGGTGCTCTGTGTAAATAGTAGTACAAAATATAAGTAAAACCCACGCACTCAAATGATGAAAAGAGGGCAAATGTATGCAAAGTGTTTTTTATTTTACAGACTGCAAAACTGTAAACCCTAAGCAGAAGCAGGTCAAAAAAACAGAGTGAATATCTACATGTGGAAAAACTATATACAACACATATATACATATATACAATGTTACAGAGTGATCTGACACATACTCAATGGCAAAGATGCTAGGAATCACGGGTCGCCTGGACAACCGTCACAGAGAAACAAGATGAGGGTGTCACATATTGCAGAAAATGTCATCTAGTGTACAAAGAATATCCAGATTACACATGTAAGTACCAATGATTACATCGGGGTCATATTATGGAGTACAACATCATGTAACAGAAGACAAACTGCCTGTGAGCTGCACAAGGTATATAAAGTGCAGTCAGTGAGTGTATTCTGCTGAATAACCTCATAGCAAAGAGCAGAGCATATTGGTAAGTATAAATCATAGTATAGGAGAGAGGTTTACATACCAAGAGAAAGGTGAAGGTGAAATTTCTTCTCAAGTTGCGGCCGACTTCAGTCGCTGGAAGGACTCCTCGTGCTTCTCACTCCAGGCAAACGGGGGTCCGGGAGTCCTGCCATTCTTGGTCTGTCCCACGAGGGGGTCTTGTATGGGTGCGGCCATCTTGGTGTATCCCTTGATCAAGCGACGGTAGTAGCCCACCAAGCACAAGAACTGCTGCACCTCTTTAACCGTGGTAGGCTGCGACCAACTCTGGATGGCAGTGATTTTCTCGGGATCCAGGACTACACCATCAGCACTCACCACATGCCCGAGGTACTGCACTCTGGGCTTCAACAGATGGCATTTAGAGGGCTTCAATTTCATCCCGTACTTGGAGAGGGCTTCAAACACTTCCGCGAGGTGTTCTAGATGGGCTTCATATGTCTTGGAAGAGACGATCACATCAGCCAGGTACAGCAGGACCGTCTCGAAGTTGCAATGTCTCAAGCAGCACTCCATGAGCCTCTGGAAGGTTCCCAGGGCATTACGCAGCCCAAAAGGCATGCTGTTGAACTCACAAAGCGGTCTTCCTCCGCAACCGACACCTGCCAGTAGCCACTACTAAGGTCAAGAGTAGAGAAATAATTAGCTGTCTTCAGCGCGGCCAACGACTCTTCAATGCAAGGGAGAGGGTACGCATCTTTATGCGTTATCTGATTAATTTTCCGGTAATCCATCACATTCTCATGGTGCCGTCCTTCTTTACCAGGACAAACGGAGCTGCTCAGGGACTACAACTATCACGGATGACCCCTGCCTCCTTCATGTTCCTCAAAATGTCTTTGGCGCACTGGTAATGTGCAGGTGGGATCGGCCTATACCTCTCTTTGATAGGTGGGTGTGTGCCGGTGGGAATATGGTGCTGAACCCCCTTAATCCTCCCGAAATCTAACAGGTGTTTACTGAATATCTGCTCATACTCTTGCACTACCCGGTACACCCCCTCTTTGTGATGTGCAGGGGTGGATTCAGTGCCGACATGTAGCTCCTGGCACCACTCTTTTAACTGTTCAGATGGGGTGTCACTGCCTGACTATGATGTGGTGATATTGGAGGTTGCAGTGTGAATGGCGTCTGCGTCTACAGTGAATAATTTAGCAATGGTGGCATAGCGGGGTAGCCTAACCTCTTCCTCTCCGCAGTTCATCACTCTCAATGGCACTCGTCCTTTTTTTATATCAATCACCCCCCTGGCTGCCATTACTGTCGGCCAATGCTCGGAAGGCAGAGGCTCCACCACTGCCGGGTAATCCTGTCCACGGGGGCCCACTGCCACTCTGCACCAAATTATCATTTCACTCCACGGAGGCACCCCTAGAGGCGCCACATCCATAACTCGCACGCCACCAATCTCTCCACCTGACATGTTCACTTGTTGCCTCTGCACGAGGGCCTGGATTTCACGTTGCAGAGCCCTCTGCTGCCCCCCTCCCACTGTGAAAGACAGTTGTTGCAATAGGTGCAGCACTTCCCCCATTCAGTTCTTGATCACATTGGTCCCTAGAACCATTTTTGGGTTACGGTCACTGGGGTCATTCTGCACAACAATTAGCCCTTGATGTTTCAGCTCCACCCGCCCCACCTTCAAGGTTACCTCCTTAAACCCCACCTGGGTCATAGGGAGTCCATTAGCTGCAATGATGGTCAAACTGGCATCTTGGGGGGTGAGCTCACTGTCAGACCAGTACTGCTTCTACAGTATATAGGGCATAGTTGTTACCTGCGAACCAGTGTCGAGAAGGACCATGGTCGGGATACCATCCACAGCAAAGGAGATGATTGGGCGACCTCCAACGTATCGATCCCGCCAGTCAGCTGGGCCTTGAGGGTCTATTCCTGAGGATTGGCACTTGGCCTCAGGGGCTGCTCGTTTAAAGGGCACCGACGAGAGTAGTGACCAGTCTTGTTGCACTTGTAGCATACGGGTGGTCCATACCGGCTGTCATTGTTCTTCCTCCGCTGCATCCACGGGACGTCCTCCGGGCTGTCGGCGAGCTGTATCTTCTCCGCTGGCTTGGCTTTCGATGGTAGCTGTAAGGCGGCGAGGATCCCAGCGACGTCATCACTCAGGCGCTGGACTTGCAAATGTGATGCCCTGGGCAAGCCAGGGGTCACAGGTCACAACACCACACACACCCCACATCCCTGCAGGAACACCAAGGTCAGACCAGAAATCCTTGCTGCCTTCCTCCAGGGGCTGATGATCACACCAGGGGGTGGAGCCAGGCGGTTGGTCTCCACCCACCGAGGAGTTCACAGCCCTGGAGGCGGGAAAACCAGGCAGTTTAGCTCAGGCAGAGCTTGAGTGAGGAGTAAACAGTTGCAGATAGAGTCAGTTGAGTTTGAGAGTTGAAAGAGTGAGGAGTAAACAGTTGAGTTGTAGTGAGAGAAGGAAGAAGTAGAAGGAGAAAAGTGACAGCAAGAAGCCTGAAGTTGGTCCGAATGTGTGCCCCGGACTGAGACAGCAAGGTTGACAGACGGCGGTGACCGTCTGCAGGAGAGACTGCTCGGAGGTTGCCGAAAGGACCGTGGACGGGTGGTGGCCCGGCGGTACCGGAGCGGTATACAAAGAACAGTCAGCACCAGTGGCAGGGGCCTTTCGGATCCCGACAGGGCTAGGAGTCGCCGAATTTGCCAAATTCGCCAGTGAAGGGGACCTCCGGGTCTCCCAGCAGCAAAGTCCCGAGTGAAGGCAACCATCCAACCGTGAAGGGGAGACACCGCCACCGCCAAGGCACCAGTTTCCCAGGGCCAGCGCCTGCGGGCAAGAGTGGGGCTTCTCCGGCCCATATCCAAGTCGGGGAGCGGGTTGCCAGTGGGAATCCATCGCTACCAACATTGAACTTAGGTGCAGGGAAGAGACTGTCACCGTTAACTGCAGGGAACATCAGCACCGCAGCCGTCCGAGGGAACCGTCCAACCAGCCATTTGTTTACCGTGAACTGTGTCATCATCCTTGGGCTGAGTGAGTACCTCAGTGCCGTTCGGCACAGCGCTGCCCCTGCGTCCCTGCACCTCCACAGGCCCCATAACCCGCCTGTCCATCATCCCAACCCCATCACCGGGCCCGTGGAACACCAAACTCCCTACCCACGGAGGGGCAAATCAACAACTAGCTGCTCCATACCACCACTCCAGGGATCCCCAGACAGAGCAGCGGTGGTGCCCACACAATCACCACAACCGTGGGTGGCGTCACGGACTTTAATCCAATCCCCAACCAACAAATCAAAACCCCCTTTCACTCACGGGCGAGGAGCGCCGCTCGAGACCCCCGGGATCCGGCCCACCGCTCGAGCCACCACAGAGCAGCAGCAGCCGGACCCGAGCAGTGGGGTGAGCGCAGTGTTGACACCCTCCTCCCCGCCCGCGACAACTTGGCGTCACGAACATGATCTTACCGCTCTGCCGTTGGGTAGAGGTATGCCTTGTGACCGCCGGAGGTGTCCGGCCGGAAAATTCCAGAAGCCGCCATCTTTGGCGCAAAGAGCGTCTTCTCAAGTAGCAGAGGCGCGAAGGCCAAAACCCCGCCCAGATAGAGGAGGGGCCGGAAAGAGGCTAAGGGGGACGGAAACAAGATGTCTGCGCCCGACGGAGCCGCTGGAGGAGCGGTGGTCGCAGCCGCAGTGGCACCCGTGGATGGGAATGGGCCTGCCCAGGTCCCGGCCGTGCTGGCGGGAGGTTCCGCGACCCCCGCTCTCGCTCAGGTGATGCCGTTCTCCTTGCCCTATGCGCCCGGAGCTACCTGGCTACCGCAGTATGACGGGAAACCTGATGCTTTAGAGGTCTTCCGGAAAAAGCTTAATCCGCTTTTGGAATTGTACCCCCTGACTGATAAGCAACGTGCAGCGGTAGTGCTGGGCCAGCTAACCGGCGCGGCTGAGCAGGAAGCGGAGACCTGGGCTGAGGGGGACCGGCTCTCTGTAGCCACCATCTTTGAGAAGCTACAGACTGCCTTTGAAACCCGTACCGAAGCTGAGCTGAGGATGCAGTTTTACCAGTGCCGGCAACGGTCTGTGGGTAGCATTCGGGACTACGCTTTACGTCTGCAAACCGCCCTTCGCACCCTAAAGCGGGTAGACACTATCAATGAGGTGGACAGCAACAAGATGTTAGTAGAGCAATTTGTGCAGGGGATGAGGTCCTCTGAGGATCGCAAACAGCTCCGGCTGTGGGCCCTGGAACACCCTGATGTGGACTTTGCTGTGTTAAAGGAACGGGCCATTAAAGCACTGCAACCCCCAGCTTCAGAAATCTCAGAGCCAGCCCCGTGGCCAATTGAGACGGCCCCCGTCGTGGTGGCCCCTGCCCCACCAGCCTCTCCAATGCTTACAGCTCCCAGCAGCACAATGGAAGAACTGGCAGCCCAGGTCCGCCGCATGGACGGAGACCTCGCCAAGATTCTCGCTGCACTCCAACCTTTGACCAGATCCCAGCCTCCAACCAGGATACAGCTCGCCGACAGCCCTGAGGATGTTCCCTGGATGCAGCGGAGAAGTGCTAACAACTCACGGAACAGACCTCCAACCTGCTACAAGTGCAACAAGCCTGGCCATTACTTCCGACAGTGCCCGTTAAACGAGCAACCCCTGGGGCCACGGGCCAATCCTCAGGAGTAGAACCTCATGGCCCCCCAGACTGGCGGGACCGGTATATCGGGGCCTGGCCCATCATCCCCATGGCTGTGGACGGCATACCGGTGATGGCTCTCTTGGACACTGGATCACAGGTAACCACCATACCATACAGATTATACCAGTGGTATTGGGGGACAGACGAACTGGCACCCCCAGATACTAGTATAACACTGATTGCTGCTGATGGACTCCCATTGACCCAAGTGGGGTATAAACAAGTGGCTATAACCGTGGGGCGAGCTGAACTGCAACACCAGGGTATGATTGTGATCATGAATGAACCCAGTGACCATAACCCGAAGATAGTGCTAGGAACCAATGTGATGGAGCACTGTATGGGTGATGTGTTGGCCCTACTGCAGCAGCTGGCCGACACGGCGGCGGGGAGCCGACAGAGAGCTGTGCAGCGTGAGATCCGAGCCTTGATGTACCGCCAGCATGTAAACTCAACAGGGGGAGAGATTGGTGGAGTGAGAGTGATGGATGCTGCTCCGTTGATTGTGCCCCCTAGGAGTGAGATGGTGATTTGGTGTAGAGCGGCAGTAGGGCCTCAGGGGCGTGACTACCCTGCCCTGATAGAGCCCATGCCCTCCGAACACTGACCCACCGTAATGGCCGCCCGAGGGGTGGTAGATGTAAAGAAGGGGAGAGTGCCCGTGAGGGTGCTGAACTGTGGGGAGGAAGAAGTCAGGCTTCCCCGGTATGCCACCCTTGCCAAGCTGCTCACCCTGGATCCCCACACTATCCACGAGGCAGCTCCCCCAGTCTCCCCACCTACTACCAGCACTCACCCGCCCCAAGGGGAGTTAAATGAGTGGCACCAACAGCTACACGTGGGCACTGACGATACCCCTACACATCACAAAGAAGGGGTATACCGGGTGGTACGGGAGTATGAGCAAGTTTTCAGCAAACATCCATTAGACTTTGGGCAGATTAAAGGGGTCCAACACCACATCCCCATTGGTGAGCACCCCCCTTTCAAAGAGAGGTACAGGCCTATTCCCCCTGCGCATTACCAATGTGCCAAGGACATGTTGAGGAACATGAAAGAGGCAGGGGTTATTCGGGACAGCTGTAGTCCCTGGGCCGCCCCGTTGGTGCTGGTCAAAAAGAAGGATGGCACCATGCGGATGTGTGTGGACTACCGGAAGATTAACCAGATAACGCATAAAGATTAGTGATGAGCGAGCATGCTTGTAACTACTCGGTACTCGCACGAGTATCACTGTACTCGGGCTACTCGGCGGGTACCGAGTAATTTTGCAATACTCGTGCTTTACTCGTGGTCGTCATCCCTGCATGTTGGCGGTCTTTTGAGAGCCAGCCCTCATGCAGGGATTGGCTGGCAGACCACTGCAATGCCACAGCCCTGTTAGTTGTGGAATTGCAGTGATTGGCCGGCCCGCACAGCGTGACCGAGCCTTTATACCGGCCGGCGCGCTGTGCTCTGTACACAGCCATCTCATATTCCCTGCTTTCCACGCCCACAGGCGCCTATGATTGGTTGCAGTGAGACACGCCCCCACGCTGAGTGACAGGTGTCACACTGCACCCAATCACAGCAGCCGGTGGGCGTGTCTATACTGTGCAGTAAAATAAATAAATAAATAATTAAAAAAACCGGCGTGCGGTCCCCCCAATTTTAATACCAGCCAGATAAAGCCATACAGCTGAAGGCTGGTATTCTCAGGATGGGGAGCCCCACGTTATGGGGAGCCCCCCACCCTAACAATATCAGTCAGCAGCTGGCCAGAATTGCCGCATACATTATATGCGACAGTTCTGGGACTGTACCCGGCTCTTCCCGATTTACCCTAGTGCGTTGGCAAATCGGGGTAATAAGGAGTTAATGGCAGCCCATAGCTGCCACTAAATCCTAGATTAATCATGTCAGGCGTCTCCCCGAGATTCCTTCCATGATTAATCTGTAAATTACAGTTAAAAAACACACACACACCCGAAAAATCATTTATTAGAAATAAAAAACACTAACAAAGTCCCTCATTACCAATTTATTAACCCCGACAAACCCTCCATGTCCGGCGTACTCCACAGTCCTCCAGCGTCGTGTCCAGCTCTGCTGCATGGAGGTGACAGGAGCTGCAGAATACACCGCCGCTCCGGTCAACTCCACGCAGCTAATGAAGGGAATAGCGCGATCAGCTGCTGTCAGTCAGGTAACTCCCGGCCACCGCTGGATCCAGCGGTGGCCGCGATTAACCTCAGTGACAGCAGCTGATCGCTATACTCACCTCAGTTGGTGCATGGAGCTGACTGGAGCGGCGGTGAGTAGCGCGATCAGCTGAGCTGTCACTGAGGTTACCCGCGGCCACCGCTGCATCCACCGCTGGATCCAGGTAACCTCAGTGACAGCTCAGCTGATCGCGCTACTCATCTCATTAGCTGCGTGGAGGTGACCGGAGCGGCGGTGTATTCTGCAGCTCCTGTCACCTGCATGCAGCAGAGCTGGATGCGACGCTGGAGGACTGTGGAGTACGCCGGACATGGAGGGTTTGTCGGGGTTAATAAATTGGTAATGAGGGACTTTGTTAGTGTTTTTTATTTCTAATAAAGGATTTTTCGGGTGTGTGTGTTTTTTAACTGTAATTTACAGATTAATCATGGAAGGAATCTTGGGGAGACGCCTGACATGATTAATCTAGGAGTTAGTGGCAGCTATGGGCTGCCATTAACTCCTTATTACCCCGATTTGCCAACGCACTAGGGTAAATCGGGAAGAGCCGGGTACAGTCCCAGAACTGTCGCATATAATGTATGCGGCAATTCTGGGCAGCTGCTGACTGATATTGTTAGGGTGGGGGGCTCCCCATAACGTGGGGCTCCCCATCCTGAGAATACCAGCCTTCAGCTGTATGGCTTTATCTGGCTGGTATTAAAATTGGGGGGGACCGCACGCCGTTTTTTTTAATTATTTATTTATTTATTTTACTGCACAGTATACACACGCCCACCGGCTGCTGTGATTGGGTGCAGTGTGACACCTGTCACTCAGCGCGGGGGCGTGTCTCACTGCAACCAATCATAGGCGCCGAAAAGCAGGAAAGCAGGGAATACGAGATTGATTAATGAGCGGCCGGCTTTTTCAAAAGAGGAAAAGCCGCCGGAACAGTGTGAACAGCCGTGCAGCGCCGCGCCGGAGATCGGGGAACGGTAAGTAAGAGAGAGGGGGGAGAATGACCGACAGACTGTCAGAGGGGGACAGACAAGACAGAGAGAGACAGACAGAGCGAGACCGACCGACGGGAGATAGAATGAAAAAAAAAAATGACCGACATCGTTAGTAAAAAGCACAAAACGTGCGTTTTGGACATCGGAGTGCCACACAATGTTTTACGTAAAATCTTTCATGTATTAATCTCAAAAAGTAACATACACCAGCTCTATCCCACTATTGGGTATGTGCCCTTAACATTTCCGCCATGAAAATTCATTTTGGTGTCATTTTGGAAGGTTTTCTGGTGAGTCCGTAAAAATGGCGTAAAACGCGGACAAAATTGTTCACAGCTGTGACTTTTGAGTGATAAATGCTTCAAGGGGTCTTCCCCATGCTGTTGCCATGTCATTTGAGCACTCTTCTGAGACTTTTGTGACATTTTTAGGGTTTCTACATGCTGCCGGGGGGTCATTTCACAAAAATACTCGGGTCTCCCATAGGATAACATTGGGCTCGTTGCTCGGGCCGAGTACACGAGTATCTTGGGAGGCTCGGCCCGAGCTTCGAGCACCCGAGCTTTTTAGTACTCGCTCATCACTAATAAAGATGCTTATCCACTGCCCTGTATCGAAGAGTCTTTGGCCGCACTGAGAACTGCAAATTACTTCTCTACCCTTGACCTCACCAGTGGATACTGGCAAGTGGCAGTGGCACCAGAGGACCGGGAGAAAACCGCCTTCACCACCCCAATGGGGCTCTGTGAATTCAATAGTATGCCGTTCGGGCTGTGCAACGCCCCTGGAACCTTCCAACGGCTGATGGAGTGCTGTCTGGGACATCTAAATTTCGAGACCGTCCTGTTATACTTGGATGATGTGATTGTGTACTCCCAGACGTATGAAGCCCATCTGGAGCACCTGGCCGAGGTGTTCGCGTCCCTTGCCAAATACGGGATGAAGTTGAAGCCCTCTAAGTGTCACCTGCTGAAACCCAGAGTGCAGTACCTGGGGCATGTAGTGAGTGCAGAAGGTGTCGCCCCGACCCTGAGAAGATCACTGCCATCCAAGGCTGGCCAAGACCAACCACAGTGAGGGAAGTAAGGCAGTTTCTGGGTCTGGTGGGGTACTACCGGCGCTTTATCAAGGGGTACACAAAGATGGCTGCCCCCATGCAAGATCTCCTCGTGGGGCAGACCAAAAATGGTAGACCCATCGGAGCCCCACTGGTGTGGGAAGAAAGGCATGAGGAATCCTTCCACCAGCTGAAAGCGGCCTTGACCGGAGAAGAGGTCCTAGCATACCCTGACTATGGCTGCCCATTCATCCTCTACACAGACGCCAGCAATGTGGGATTGGGGGCAGTCCTGTACCAGGTCCAGGACGGGAAGGAAAAAGTGATTCTTATGCTAGCCGAAAGCTCCGGCCAACTGAAAGGAACCCTGAGAACTACAGCTCCTTCAAGCTCGAGCTCCTGACGCTGGTATGGGCTATCACCGAGCGGTTCCGCCACTACTTGGCCGCAGCAAAATTCACCGCTTTCACGGATAACAATCCATTGACTCACCTGGACACGGCCAAGTTGGGCGCGTTGGAGCAGCGGTGGGTGGCCAGGCTAGCCACCTATGACTTCACAATCAAATACAGGGCTGGTCGTGTCAACATTAATGCTGATGCACTCTCTCAGATGCCCCACTTGTCAGAGGAAGGGTGCGAGGATGACGACCTCGAAGAGAACGAGTTGCCTGCATTTCACCAGCCACCAACTGAGAAGGTACATGTCCACCAACAACGGGTGAACCTGGATCCACTGCCCAGTCAGGAGTGGCAGGAAGCTCAAAACCAGGCGCCTGCTGTCCGCCTAGTCAAGACCCTAGTGGAACGAGGCGCTGTTGGGATGGACCCTGCCGCCCCAGCTGAAGCCCAACGTTTGTGGAAGGAACGGAACCGGCTGTATCTACATTAAGGGAAGCTGTACCGTGAGCTGATCAACCCGAAGACTCATGAGAAAATCTGCCAGTTGGTTATTCCCCAAGCTGATGTGCCCACTGTTTTGCAGGCATACCATGATGGTGCCGGACACTTCGGATGGAAGAAGCTGGAGATGCTGTTGAGAGAGCGGTTCTATTGGAGTGGAATGCGGGAGTCTGTAGAGGCCTGGTGCCGAGAGTGCGGTCTTTGCACGCTGAGGAGGAAGGACGAGGCCAGCCAGAAGGCGCCCCTACACCCGATCATTACACATCAGCCGCTGGAGCTGGTCGCCCTGGACCATGTCAAGCTAACCCCCAGCCGAAGTGGGTACGCCTACGCGTTGACCATAGTAGACCACTATTCGAGGTTCATGGTGGTTGTCCCGGTCAAGGACCTAACTAGTCGTACTGCCGCTAGAGCGTTCCAGGCTTATTTCTGCCGACCACATGGATACCCAGAGAAAGTGCTTACTGACCAAGGCCCGGCTTTTGAAGCAGAGGTGTTCCATGAGTTCTGCCAGTTGTACGGCTGCAAGAAGATCCGGACCACCCCTTACCATGCCCAGACCAACGGCATGTGTGAGAAAATGAACCACTTGGTCCTGGGACTCCTCAAGACGTTACCGCTGGAAGAGCGGAACCTGTGGCCAGAGAAGCTACTCGACTTGGTCGATATGTACAACAACATCCCGTCAAGTTCAACAAAGTGCACCCCAGTATATCTGATGAGGGCTCGCCCCAGCCGACTGCCGGTGGACCTGGAAATGGGATTAGAGGCGCCAGAAGCACTCCCCTCGACAACTGAATGGGAAACTCGGCGGAGGGTACAATACCGGCAGATTCAAGAATATGTTGAGAAGAACTTGAGTCGGAGTCGGGAACTGCAGGAGCAGCGCTTCAACCAAAAGGCGTCTGCTGGCCCTTTTCAGCCCGGAGATGTTGTACTGAAGCGGAAGAGGAGAACCCACAAGCTGGATGATCAATGGGAACAAACCCCGTACGTCATACAGCCCACAGGATGGGAAGATGGGAAGGCCTACCAAGTCAGTCGTGACCAAGGGGGCACTTTGGCCACGGTTTCCCGAGACCATCTGAAAAGGTGCCCACCAGCCTTAAGAGCGGCGGCCGAAGTACCGGTTCCCCCACCGGCAGAGAAGGTAAAAGAGGTGATCCACACTGCGATGGGAGACTTCCCAGCAGACTGGCCTACACAGAACGGCGCGGTGATTCTTCCAGTGATACTGTTCCCACAACCCGTGGATGAAGAAGTGATGGAGGCGGTTAACCGTGAGTCAGTGCCAGTGCCCAGGGATGAACCTGTACCCAGCTCCCCTATGCCTCCGCCTGCCCCACACGATAGCAGGGAGGAGGAACTGATTGTTCCCTCTGCCCCACTGCCTAGCCTTACTTACACCGGACCCCGGAGGTCCACCCGTCCCAACCTAGGTAGACCCCCACTTAGATACAGGGAAACCGTCCTTTAAAAGGGGGGAGGAAGTCTGTGTGTGTTTTGAAAGTTTTAAAGTTTGCAAAAGATGATAAGAGAAAATGAAACCGTGAAGTTCACCTGATTCACCATGATTGGAAAACCGGCCATTGCCGGCACCGTTGTCCCCGTGGGGACTGTTTAAAATGGCATAGGAACTCCTATGGACAAGCCCGTGAACTTGCAGGGCAACCACAAACGTTAAGTGGCTTGTAAATAATATATGTTTTGTTGCAACTGCCACCGTACCGCCTCCGGAGAGGCAGGTTGGAGGGAGGGCCCGCAGTGGAGCAGGCTGGGGCCCAGCCACCACAGGAACCGGTGGCTACCCCCTGGAGGGGAAGGACAGATCCCGCTCGGGTAACTTAGTTAAGGACTGGGGTCAAGGGGGGCTGCCTGTTTTCTTAGAGGCAGCATCAGGGCCAGGTTACTTGGGTGGGAGAGAGCGGCAGCCGCAACCGTTACCGTAACGTTTAAGCAATGTGCCTCCCGTTGTGGGATGATGTTATTCTATTTGTATATGTGTTTTTTTTATCTTTTCAGAAAAGAAAAAAAAAGGAAAATAAAACCGGTGTTGGACAGGCAGCCCGAGGACGGTCTGCGTTTTGCTAAGGGGGAATGTGACACCCTGGGCAAGCCAGGGGTCACAGGTCACAACACCACACACACCCCACATCCCTGCAGGAACACTAAGGTCAGACCAGAAATCCTTGTTGCCTTCCTCCAGGGGCTGATGATCACACCAGGGGGTGGAGCCAGGCGGTTGGTCTCCACCCACCGAGGAGTTCACAGCCCTGGAGGTGGGAAAACCAGGCAGTTTAGCTCAGGCAGAGCTTGAGTGAGGAGTAAACAGTTGCAGATAGAGTCAGTTGAGTTTGAGAGTTGAAAGAGTGAGGAGTAAACAGTTGAGTTGTAGTGAGAGAAGGAAGAAGTAGAAGGAGAAAAGTGACAGCAAGAAGCCTGAAGTTGGTCCGGGTGTGTGCCCCGGACTGAGACAGCAAGGTTGACAGACGGCGGTGACCGTCTGCAGGAGAGACTGCTCGGAGGTTGCCGAAAGGACCGTGGACGGGTGGTGGCCCGGCGGTACCGGAGCGGTATACAAAGAACAGTCAGCACCTGTGGCAGGGGCCTTTCGGATCCCGGCAGGGCTAGGAGTCGCCGAATTTGCCAAATCCGTCAGTGAAGGGGACCTCCGGGTCTCCCAGCAGCAAAGTCCCGAGTGAAGGCAACCGTCCAACCGTGAAGGGGAGACACCGCCACCGCCAAGGCACCAGTTTCCCAGGGCCAGCGCCTGCGGGCAAGAGTGGGGCTCCTCCGTCCCATATCCAAGTCGGGGAGCGGGTTGCCGGTGGAAATCCATCGCTACCAACATTGAACTTAGGTGCAGGGAAGAGACTGTCACCGTTAACTGCAGGGAACATCAGCACCGCAGCCGTCCGAGGGAACCGTCCAACCAGCCGTTTGTTTACCGTGAACTGTGTCATCATCCTTGGGCTGAGTGAGTACCTCAGTGCCGTTCGGCACAGCACTGCCCCTGCATCCCTGCACCTCCACAGGCCCCATAACCCGCCTGTCCACCATCCCAACCCCATCACCGGGCCCCGGGACCACCAAACCCCCTACCCACGGAGGGGCAAATCAACAACTAGCTGCTCCATACCACCACTCCCGGGATCCCCAGACAGAGCAGCGGTGGTGCCCACACAATCACCACAACGGTGGGTGGCGTCACGGACTTTAATCCAATCCCCCACCAACAAATCAAAACCCCCTTTCACTCACGGGCGAGGAGCGCCGCTCGAGACCCCCGGGATCCGGCCCACCGCTCGAGCCACCACAGAGCAGCAGCAGCCGGACCCGAGCAGTGGGGTGAGCGCAGTGTTGACACCCTCCTCCCCGCCCGCGACACGACGTCAGCTCCTTCGAAGTCCCGGCCGCTGCAACGGGAGCCTGCAGGGCCAACAATGGTGCTGCTACTGAGACGGGAGCGATGTCGGCCGGCCAAGATGGTGGGTCAAGGGCACCCGCATCGACCACCTGTAG
Organism: Anomaloglossus baeobatrachus; assembly: GCF_048569485.1. Lineage (NCBI taxonomy): Eukaryota > Metazoa > Chordata > Amphibia > Anura > Aromobatidae > Anomaloglossus > Anomaloglossus baeobatrachus. The sequence continues at coordinate 155,361,493 of NC_134362.1, forward strand.
TGCTTTAATGGCCCGGTCTTTTAGGATAGCAAAGCTCAAGTCTGGATGTTCTAGAGACCACAGCCGTAGTTGTTTATGATCTTCAGCAGACCCTAGCCCCTGCAGGAACTGCTCTACCAGCATTTTGTTGCTCGCGGCCTCGGTAATAGGATCCACCTGCTTCAGGGTGCGGATGGCCATCTGTAGCCTCAATGCATAGTCTCGGATGCTGTCCTGTGGGCACTGTCGGCAGTTATAGAACTGCTTCCGCAACTCCGCTTCAGTGCGGGTTTCTAAAGCAACCTGCAGTTTGTCAAAGATGGCGGTTACTGAGTCCCGGTCGGCGTCTGCCCAGGTCTCCACCTCCCGCTCAGCGGCGCTGGTCAGCTGCCCGAGTACCACAGATGTCCGCTGCTTGCCAGTCATGGCATACAAATCAAGGAAGGTACAGATTTTCTTCCTTAACATCTGCAGGGCATCAGGTTTCCCATCATACTGGGGCAAGGCAGCACCGGGCATGTATGGCAAGGAGATCGGCATTACCTGGGTGACCGCCGGGACCACAGCTCCTCCCGCTCCTGCGACCGAATCGGGAGCCGCCACATTTCCGTCATCGGCCACATCTGCGGCAACCGCCGCTCCAGCGGCCGGCGTCACTCCAACATCGGGGTTAGATGCAGACATCTTCCCGCTGCTCCCCCTTTGTCTTTTGCCGGCACTTCTTTCTGCGGCCTGTTAGTTTCGTTTTTCGACTTCCGGCTCGCTTTCCGGCCGCGTTCCCAGGGGGCGGGGCCTCGGCTTTTGCGCCCTTTTCTTGGGGAAGAAGATGCTGGGCTGTAGTTTTCGCGCCCAAAATGGTGGCAAAATGGCGACTTCTGAAAATTTTGCAGTGGATCACCGCTGACTGTCCAATACAAGGCGCACTTCCACAAGGTAAGTGGATGGGTAAGTATCCTGTTCATGACGCCAAGTTTTGGGGTGTGCTGCCCCCGTGCCAGCAGTCAGCGTTGCTTGGATCCAGGCCCGGTCCACCTCGGTTCTGCCGAGCCGTCTTCCCGTCTTCTGCTGACAAAGACCACCGTCTGGCTCCTGGCCAATGGCACCAGGGCTCCTACCCTGGTACCGTCCAACTTGAACTTCACTGCTGGAGCTATACTTAGCTGGAGCTATACTTAGCTGGAGCTATACTTAGCTCCAGCCCACACTCCTCTCCAAACTCCACTCTCAAGCTAACTAATTGTTTTTCCTGCCCCGGGCTGTCTGGACCCCTGGGTGGGCGTGTCCTAACCACCTGGTCACGCCCACTGGTGTGTCTATCTTTCCCTAAGGGGGGTGACTAGGGTTTCTGGTTGGCTGTGTGTTTCCTAGTGAGGGAACGGTGTAATGCGGGGGCCTAACTGTAACTACCTGGTTTTGTCAGGGCGTCACACACACACCCTTACGGGCATTCCCAGGAGGCCTGTGCGGTGTACACAGACCCTGGAAAACAGCAGCATGGGCCAGGGATAGAGCAGCCATTGCTGGAGGCCAAGAAGGTGACTGATTCGGGGTTTCCAGTAGGGGAGGTGGGTAGGTCAGCAAATTGCAACTATCACAGTTACTTTAGCTAAGTTTTGCTCCAAATAGAAGGGATGGGTTATCTCATATTCACATAAAACAGTGCTTCTAAATCTTTATATATATATATATATATATATATATATATATATATATATATATATGAGATTTCTGATGATTTTAGTGTAGGGATCCTTGACGTGGGCTGGGAGAATGTGCATTTAGCCAAAATATAAACCAATACCTTTATTTGTTTTTTTATATAATTTTTATTTATTGCACATTATTCCACATTATGCAGTATGCACCCAGGCATTTTAGTATTGGTTGGGTAAATTGGGTTGTCTGTCCCTTAGCGGGGCTATTATATGGTGCCGGGCAGATCACCCGACACCATATAAGTGTGGGTGTCACAAATAGGCTGTAAGCCCTATTCAAGCCTAATCTGTGTGAATTTTTAATACTAGGCAGCCACATCCTCTATGAATTGATAGGTTTGTGAGTGGTTGTTTGATCAGTATTTTGAGGCTTTGCTGCATTTTGCTAGTGCATTTGTAGAGTGGCAGTAGTTGTGGGTAAAGTGTTGCTTCCTGACACCTTGGCACACCACAATGGTCTTGGCTGGATGTGTGAACTTGTGTAACGTGCGCCGTAGGCCCATGCAGGCCACATGATGCCAATGACTTCGGCTAGCCAGGACCAGTTGATGACTGGTTCTGACAAGAAGACCAACAGTAGAGTTCAAAACATAAAACTTTACTTAGTCGTTCCTCATTCTCAACTTTATACACAAGATAGTGGGCACAGACCTTCCAGCACATTTCAGTTGTACAAAGCATATTCAGAGATACTTTCAGTTCCATTTTCAGTTCCATCTGGGTCATTCCTGTTCTTACAGGTCCAAAGAGTCTAATTTTATCTTTTCTGGAGCGCCAGGTCTATTTTCCTTGTAGAGGTGTGGGTCAGTGGTTTCCCATTATGGCCAGAGTCATTCCTTTAGCTCACAGACACTTAGGTAGACTCCAACTTGAAATTCAACTCAGTTCACGCACTAGTTCGTTTCGACCCATTACCTTTGAGCTGTAAGCTACTTGGGGCCTTCATGTTTCAGTATGATAATTTGGATCCTCTTTTTTTGGGGTTACCATGGGGGAAGATCGGTTTCTAGTCTTAACATTGTCCAAAGCTGTGTGTGACTCAGTCCTTCAGGATCACACACCGATGTTGTTTCTCCTTCTCTTGCTACAAGTCACCCACTGCATGCAGCTTTGACGACCTTCAGACTATAAGTCTGCTCTTGTCACACACTGGGTCTTTACTAACTTCTAGTTGGAAATCTTCTCTTTCCCTATCAACCAGCCCCTCCCATTGTGGGTTAGTCTCAACACTTAACTATCTATTACCCTATAGTATTGCAACCGTACAAAAACTGCTATGCAATATGCATAAAAAAATGATAACATATTACATTATTATTACATATAGTCTTACTGTACATTACATCATAATTCCGCAGGACAGAATTCACATGACATCACCATGTTGCAATTAGTGTCTTCTGGCAAAGGAATGCTATAGCAGCAAGCCCACCTCCTTACACATATAATCTCAGCTGATGTTGGTGAGGCTGTTTCTTTTTCTGTGCCATTTTTTGTTTTGATGGTTATCCTGCAGCTAAGGGAAACAAGTATTGAGTTAGATTTGTCCTCAAAAGCACTGGCAGACACAGAAAGTAAAGGACACCTGTGCATGAACAATATTTGGGCCCTTTGCAACCCAAGAGCTCATCAAAATTCACAATTCCTCCTGCTTCGCAGGTAGAAATGGCCCCTCCAACCCCTTGGCCCCGCAGGTTGCACCCATATTTCCGCCTCTGCTCAAACGTAGTACCAGAGGTATCTTAACTGCTTAACAGCCTAAAATATATATTTTTATCATAGGACGCTAAGGGCTGTATGAAATCGGGTCAGGAACTGAGCCTGGTTCATACACAGTACATGCTTTCTGTGTAACATAGCTGACATATGCCTACAACAGCAGTGACCAGAGCTTGCTCTAATTACTGCAGTTTTACAATTTAAATGGCTCTATAAATCACTGGCAGCAGCATTTGATTCATGGTATTACTGGCGCATACGCGTAGAGCTTCCTTTCGGCCCCTTTGAGGTGTGATAACAGTGAGCTGATGGGTTACCAAGCAGCCAGGCCCCCGTAACTGTTATATTATCCCTCCTGTGAAGCTCAGCTATAGCCTGAGCTTCATAGGAGAAAAGCAATTTCACTATATACTGCGATACTTTAGTATTGCAGCATATACTATAAGCATTAATACACATGCAAGTTCAATTCCTCTAGAAGGGATAAATGTTTTAAAAAATATAAACTACTCCCATTTTCCCTCTTCAAAAATGATGAAATTATAATATTTTGAAAATTTAGTTTGGTTTGCTCAATGCTCTTTGATATTACATATGATTGATAAAAAGGTAACCTTGAGGCTTAAGATGCTTTGAATCTGTCTGCATTAAGCTCCATAGACTGACATTGAAAAAGCAACTTCCGGTTCACACACAAACCTCTGTGGGATCCAGCTGATCTAATTTTATGTCATGTGATCAAGAAGAGGGATGTTGTGGTACTGAAAATTGGGGAAGAGGGTGATTGATAAGTGTTTTAATGCACCTGCACCACATCACCTAGTGAACCCTTAGATTATGGTTGAGTAGCTCCTGCAAGTAATTCTAAGTTCCAGTTAAAAACCAGTAAAAACCCTAGAAATATCAGCGGATGTGACCTGCATCTTAAAGCGCACCAATCAGCAGGATTTTCCTATATAACCTAAAGCCAGTGCTATACTGCCACTATCATGCTGGTTTTACACATACCTTTAGTTGTCAGCTCGTGTGTATAGGTTTTGAACACAAGCAAGTAAAGCTTGTAAAATGAGCAGCTTCTTGAATGACAGCAGCTGCTTGTTAGTTGATAGCTGGGGTGGGTATTCAAGGTTATCCCTTCCCCCTGATATTTATGCTAATTCTATTATGGAATTGTTTTACTTTGTGACTAGAAGGACCTGTGCTGATGTCATACCCATGTGACCAGAAGGGGCGAGGGCTCAGTCAACACAAAAATAATGTTGCTTTCTGGTATCAGTTATGTTGGCTACTTGCTTGTGTTTCAAAACCTATACATCCGAGCTAACCACTAAAGGCATGTAGAGAATCAGCCTGATAGTGCCAGTATAGCACTGGCTTTAGGTTATATAGGAAAATCTTGGTGATTGGTGCGCTTTAATGTTTACTGTACCTAACGAGTCAACGTCAGAATACAATACACTAGACTATAATAGTTAAGTGTCAATGCATAAAAAAACTAAATGTTCTGTAAAAGGACAAAGTTTATATACAGTGCCATTACCCACCACCATTATATTATTTACTCTGATACCTACCCAGACATCTGTAAGACTCAATATGTCAGCGTGTAAGTATGGAGCACACATTGAGGCAATCATGTAAAGGATAATATAGCAGGAAACAAATATGAGCCGGATTTCTTTCAATACACAGTTTTTCTGGTTCTCTCACGCTGTTTCTTATGAAATGTTGTTTGAAGTTAAATTGAATACTTCACCGGATATATAGCGATATCTATATTTTTATTGGAGAAGAAAGAATAAAATAGAACTGTTTATAGTAAAGGGAAAATCCCACTTTAATTGTCCTTGTTTGAACTGGTGGGCTTTAACAATGCGTAACCAAATCACTAGTTAGAGATCCTTTATGGCCCTTCATAAATATGTGGCATCATTACTCCTTCTCCAGATAGAGATGGATTAGAATTAAAATAGTCACAACTGGAATGTATCATCGAATTTTATTGAACATTTTTATTTCAAAGGAAACCTATCATCTTCTTCATGCTTCCATATCAATTGCAGCCAGGTATGTTTTTCTTGAAAAAGTCGTGGTGATTCAGCTAAAATATCATTTAAAAATCCATCCAGCGACTGTAGCCAGAGGAAAAATTAGTCTGGCATTGCCCCAGGCCAGCTTCTCCCATCACAGGTTTAGGTGATTGATAGGCCTTTCCTAATGATTAGAGAGCTGGTTCGTCATTGCTTGATACCCGATCGAGTATCTGGGGTACTCAAGCGCCATGTTCAAGTCCCCGCCTTGCATGTTACACAGCCAATAAACATGTGGGGTTTGCCTTCCATACTGTCCTCCAGAAGCAGTTCAGGGAGAGCTGATGTAAGCGGGAGAATTTACATTAGAACAGAGCTTTTACACTTGCACTCTTTAGTGCCTTTCATGGGTGTGTTTATCCTTGTTTAACCTAATAAGTAATAAAAAAAAAAAAACTACATGTGGTCCCCTCTATTTTTGAAAAACATCCGAGGTAAAGCAGACAGCTGCAGGCTGGTGTTATCAGGCTGGGAAGGCCCATAGTTACTTGGCCCTTACCAGCCTAAAAATATCAGCCACCCCAGAATTGGCACATCACATTAAATGTGTGTTTAATTATCTTTATACTTACTGGGTTAGTAATGGGGGTGTCTGATAGACATCTGTCCTTTACTGTTATCTGGTCTTGATGCCAGTTGACATTAGACTTAGATTAACCCCGAAAAATATTATCCTGGAGAAAAATACCAACCATACATCCCTTATCCAGAGTTCAAAAGCATCCACCTCCACAATGAAAGGCTTATGGAGATTGGATTGGGTAAGAACAGAAGTGGACATAAAACACTTTTCAATTTGTTAAAGGCCTCAACAGCATTCAGCCACCTTACATATGAGATCAGTAAGAGGTTTGACGTTCTGAGAGAAACCCCTAAGTGCTATGTGCGCACTAGTGCGTTTTACCCGCGGATTTACCCGCGGTTTTGCTGTGGAAATTTCTTGAGAAATATTTGAAATCTTTCTGCAGACATTTCCCAGCAAAATCTATGGGAAAAAAAAATAGCTGTGCGCACACTGCGTTTTTTTCTCAAAAAAATTCTTTGTGATGATTTTCTTGAGAAAATTTCTTGAGAAAATGTGCATGTCACTTCTTTTCCGCAGGTACCTGCGGTATATCCCCGGTATTTCCCTCCATTCACTGTAATGTAATCGCGAAATACCGGGGGTATACCGCAGGTAGCAAATGATGTGCGGTATACCCCCGGTATAGCCGCGATTTACCTGCGGTAATGTACATCGCTGCCTGCGGTTTTGCAGGAAGTGATGTCATTATGACAGAAGAGGAAGCGGAGCAGAGTAAAACACAGACGTCACACTCCCTGGACGCCGCACAGAAGCACTTCCGTATGACCTCCAGGTGCCCGTGCAGTCTGTGTCCCGCTCCGGTCCCATGGCTGCCTGCCCTGCAGTGTCAGTGTCTGCCCGCAGTGTCAGCAGCTTGTCACCCTGCAGCGCAGGCAGACACTGACACACAGCAGTGCGTGCAGCCGCGGGGATGATGAGCGCTGCTGTCAGGAGGCGAGATGAGATCATTACCTGCTGTGGCAATCTCCTGCCTCCTGACGTCACCGCTGTCACTGCTGTCTATGCTCGCGGCCCGAGACTGTCACTAGCGGTGACGTCACGGGCTCTCGCGATACTGCTGACAACGCGGCGGGCATAAAAGTCAGTGACAGCGCTAATGGCAGGACTGCAGGAGATCATCACAGCAGGTAATGATCTCATCTATCCTCCTGACAGCAGCGCTCGTCATCCCCTGCAGTGACCTGGGCTGACCTATTGATGTTTGCTCAGGTCACTGTATTACTCTCCCAGCCAATGGGAAACCTTCTGTTCACTTACTAGGACAGTGACTATGGTATGGATCACTGTCGGACCCCCCCTCCTTATTGGATTACGCCGGACCCGGATATGATTGTTCTTGTCAATAAATTGGTGAAAGAGGGAATGTGGGGAGTGATTTTTCAAATAAAACTTTTTTTGTTGTCTATTTTTTATTTCTTACTGACTGGGTGGTGATGTCAGGTATCTGATAGACGCGTGACATCACTAACCCCAGGGCTTGTTGCCAGGTGACATTACACATCTGGCATCAACCCCATATAGTACCCCGTTTGCCACCGCACCAGGGCAACGGGATGAGTTGGGGCGAAGCACCAGGATTGGCACGTCTAATGGATGCGCCACTTCTGGGGTGGCTGTGGCCTGCAATTTTTAGGCTGGGGAGTGTCCAATAACAGTGGACCTCCCTAGTCTGAGAATATCAGACCCCAGCTGTCCGCTTTACCTTGGCTGGTGATCCAATATGGGCGGGACCCCACATTTTTTGTTTCAAATTATTTATTTAATGTAAAATAACAGCATAGGGTGCCCTCTGTTTTGGATTACAAGACAAGGTGAAGCTGCCAGCTGTGGTCTGCAGGCTGCAGCTGTCTGCTTTACCCTAGCTGGCTACAAAAGATGGGGGACCTCACGTCATTTTTTTTAATTATTTATTTATTTTTTGGCTAAATACAAGGCTAGGCACCCTTTAGTGCCACATGAAAGTCACTAAAGGGTACCAGCTTAGAATATGCAGGGGGGTGGGACATTATATAGGTCTTTCTCATCTATCTATCTATCTATCTATCTATCTATCTATCTATTCATCTATCCATCTTTCCCTCTATCCATTATCTGTCTAGCTATCGATTATCTATCTATTATCTATATTATTTATTGCAGTTCAGCATAAAAAAACCGCAGGGACCAACTTGCGGAAAAAAACGCGGCAAAACCGCGGCAAAAACGCAAGCGTTTTTCCCGCGGTTTCGGTGCGGTTTTTTACTGCAGGTGCGGTATTCTTCAACTCCCAGAAGTTTCTCAAGAAATTTCCTTCAGAAAAATCACTTTTCTAGTGCGCACATAGCCTAATACCTTTTCTGTAGTAATGAGTGAATCCTAGAAACCATTGCATTGCTTTAATGACACAAGGCTTAAGTAGGCCTCCAAGTAGTCCTCCACCTTCCCAAAACCTGTCTTAAACCCTTCAGCTAAAACTATGAATCCCAGGAACAATATTTCTTGAACTGAAAAAGTACATTTTTAAAATTTTACAAAAAAGGATTTTCTCTAAGCTTTTGTTAGACAAAACAGATGTGTTCATTGTGCGAATACAGATTAGGTTAGAAAAATTAGAATATCATCCAGATAGACTATGATAAATCCAATACAATGAGAAAAATATAATTAAAAAAGTTTTGAAAAACTGCTGGCACATTGATTAAGCCAAGAGGCATGACAAGATGTTCATAAAGGCCCTCAGGGGGACCTAGGTTGAGTGCATTACATATTGATTTGTTTGAAACAATAATACCTGCTGATTCCAGGTCTTTCTGTCGCTCTACGCATGTGGTCCTTGGCACTTGGACAACTCTTCTGATAATTCTTTTCATTCCTCTGTCTGAAATCTTGCATGGAGCACCTGGTCATGGCTAGTTTATGGTGTAATGATGTTCTTTGCACTTTCGGATTATGGCTACAGCAGTGCTCACTGGCACCTTCAGTAGTTTACAAATTCTTCTGTAACCAATTAAATCAGTATGTTTTGCAACAATAAGGTCTTGAGACAGCTCACTGGTTTTACCCATCATAAGATTTTTCTATTGTGGCATCTTGATAATGAGAAACCTTTTTATAGGCCATCAGTTTAACTAGGAAATGAAGAAAAAAAATTCTCTCACCCAAGTGGTAAAAATGCTTTATTGTGCTAACGCATAATTAAAATCATAGTGGGGGAAAGATCCCCTCTCTGCATCGCGTTTCAGTGGAAAAAAAACACCTTACTCATAGGCTTACAAGTGCAGAGTGAACATATACATATATAAAGACATCATGTGCATATACAAATTAGAAACAAGCAGTCAATTAAGCATGAACACCAGGTTAGCCTCAGGGCTCAAATGGTTAAGCAAGAATCAGACATGGAAAAAGTTACAAATAGAAAAACCCAATCACATATATCCAAGTTATGTGCACTCAATTAAATGAATGTTTCATACATATTAATATGTGCAAAACTATTGCAGAAGGAAATCCCCGCATGCACATACAGTCATATGATAAAGTTTGGGCACCCCTATTAATGTTAACCTTTTTTCTTTATAACACTTTGGATTTTTGCAACAGCTGTCTCAGTTTCATATATCTAATAACTGATGGACTGAGGAATATTTCTGGATTGAGATGAGGTTTATTGTACTAACAGAAAATGTGCAATCCGCATTTAAACAAAATTTGACCGGTGCAAAAGTATGGGCACTCTTATCAATTTCTTGATTTGAACACTCCTAACTACTTTTTACTGACTTACTAAAGCACTAAATTGGTTTTGTAACCTCATTGAGCTTTGAACTTCATAGTCAGGTGTATCCAATCATGAGAAAAGGTATTTAAGGTGGCCACTTGCAAGTTGTTCTCCTATTTGAATCTCCTATGAAGAGTGGCATCATGGGCTCCTCAAAACAACTCTCAAATGATCTGAAAACAAAGATTATTCAACATAGTTGTTCAGGGGAAGGATACAAAAAGTTGTCTCAGAGATTTAAACTGTCAGTTTCCACTGTGAGGAACATAGTAAGGAAATGGAAGACACAGGTACAGTTCTTGTTAAGCCCAGAAGTGGCAGGCCAAGAAAAATATCAGAAAGGCAGAGAAGAAGAATGGTGAGAACAGTCAAGGACAATCCACAGACCACCTCCAAAGACCTGCAGCATCACCTTGCTGCAGATGGTGTCAATGTGCATCGGTCAACAATACAGCGCACTTTGCACAAGTAGAAGTTGTATGGGAGAGTAATACGAAAGAAGCCATTTCTGCAAGCACGTCACAAACAGAGTCGCCTGAGGTATGCAAAACCACATTTGGACAAGCCAGTTACATTTTGGAAGAAGGTCCTGTGGACTGATGAAACAAAGATTGAATTATTTGGTCATACAAAAAGGCGTTATGCATGGAGGCAAAAAAACACGGCAGTCCAAGAAAAGCACTTGCTACCCACAGTAAAATTTAGTGGAGGTTCCATCATGCTTTGGGGCTGTGTGGCTAATGCCGGCACCGGGAATCTTGTTAAAGTTTAGGGTCGCATGGATTCAACTCAGTATCAGCAGATTCTTGACAATAATGTGCAAGAATCAGTGACGAAGTTGAAGTTACGCAGGGGATGGATATTTCAGCAAGACAATGATCCAAAACACCGCTCCAAATCTACTCAGGCATTCATGCAGAGGAACAATTACAATGTTCTGGAATGACCATCCCAGTCCCCAGACCTGAATATCATTGAATATCTGTGGGATGATTTGAAGCGTGCTGTCCATGCTCGGCGACCATCAAACTTAACTGAACTGGAATTGTTTTGTAAACAGGAATGGTCAAATATACCTTCATCCAGGAACTCATTAAAAGCTTCAGGAAGCGACTAAAGGCTGTTATTTTTGCAAAAGGAGGATCTACAAAATATTAATGTCACTTTTATGTTGAGGTGCCCATACTTTTGCACCGATCAAATTTTGTTTAAATGCGGATTGCACATTTTCTGTTAGTACAATAAACCTCATTTCAATCCAGAAATATTACTCAGTCCATCAGTTATTAGATATAGGAAACTGAAATAGCTGTTGCAAAAACACAAATTGTTATAAAGAAAAAAGGTTAATATTAATAGGGGTGCCCAAACTTTTTCATAAGACTGTATATAATCATGAGTTGGCTATGTCAAAACCAAAAAAACCCCACAAAAATAAAAAAAACCCACATACACATTCAATGGAGTGAATATTTGAATACTATGTGAGAAACAACATATATTCGTCTTGTGATGACTTTCGTTGTTTGAAGCGCCACAGCCAAGACAAGCTTATGTGAATTTCGTCTCAAATATGGGAAGAGACTATCTGCGGAAAAAGCAGATAAACAAGATTATACAAAGGAACACACAAGGATAAAAATAAATATGTAAAAAAAGAAACAAAAAGAGCAGATCATATAGCATCTTATATAAGAGGTTTTACTGTATTAAAAATACTTGCATAAAAACAGCCATGCTACAGAATTTTATTAACTGTATATACATCAGGGCCAGAAATATTTGGACAGTGACACAAGTTTTGTTATTTTAGCTGTTTACAAAAACATGTTCAGAAATACAATTATATATATAATATGGGCTGAAAGTGCACACTCCCAGCTGCAATATGAGAGTTTTCACATCCAAATCGGAGAAAGGGTTTAGGAATCATAGCTCTGTAATGCATAGCCTCCTCTTTTTCAAGGGACCAAAAGTAATTGGACAAGGGGTTCTAAGGGCTGCAATTAACTCTGAAGGCGTCTCCCTCGTTAACCTGTAATCAATGAAGTAGTTAAAAGGTCTGGGGTTGATTACAGGTGTGTGGTTTTGCATTTGGAAGCTGTTGCTGTGATCAGACAACATGCGGTCTAAGGAACTCTTAATTGAGGTGAAGCAGAACATCCTGAGGCTGAAAAAAAAGAAAAAATCCATCAGAGAGATAGCAGACATGCTTGGAGTAGCAAAATCAACAGTCGGGTACATTCTGAGAAAAAAGGAATTGACTGGTGAGCTTGGGAACTCAAAAAGACCTGGGCGTCCACGGATGACAACAGTGGTGGATGATCGCCGCATACTTTCTTTGGTGAAGAAGAACCCGTTCACAACATCAACTGAAGTCCAGAACACTCTCAGTGAAGTAGGTGTATCTGTCTCTAAGTCAACAGTAAATAGAAGACTCCATGAAAGTAAATACAAAGGGTTCACATCTAGATGCAAACCATTCATCAATTCCAAAAATAGACAGGCCAGAGTTAAATTTGCTGAAAAACACCTCATGAAGCCAGCTCAGTTCTGGAAAAGTATTCTATGGAAAGATGAGACCAAGATCAACCTGTACCAGAATGATGGGAAGAAAAAAGTTTGGAGAAGAAAGGGACCGGCACATGATCCAAGGCACACCCCATCCTCTGTAAAACATGGTGGAGGCAATGTGATGGCATGGGCATGCATGGCTTTCAATGGCATTGGGTCACTTGTGTTTATTGATGACATAACAGCAGACAAGAGTAGCCGGATGAATTCTGAAGTGTACCGGGATATACTTTCAGCCCAGATTCGGCCAAATGCCGCAAAGTTGATCGGACGGCGCTTCACAGTACAGATGGACAATGACCCCAAGCATACAGCCAAAGCTACCCAGGAGTTCATGAGTGCTAAAAAGTGGAACATTCTGCAATGGCCAAGTCAATCACCAGATCTTAACCCAATTGAGCATGCATTTCACTTGCTCAAATCCAGACTTAAGACGGAAAGACCCACAAACAAGCAAGACCTGAAGGCTGCGGCTGTAAAGGCCTGGCAAAAGCATTAAGAAGGAGGAAACCCAGCGTTTGGTGATGTCCATGGGTTCCAGACTTAAGGCAGTGATTGCCTCCAAAGGATTCGCAACAAAATATTGAAAATAAAAATATTTTGTTTGGGTTTGGTTTATTTGTCCAATTACTTTTGACCTCCTAAAATGTGGAGTGTTTGTAAAGAAATGTGTACAATTCCTACAATTTCTATCAGATATTTTTGTTCAAACCTTCAAATTAAACGTTACAATCTGCACTTGAATTCTGTTGTAGAGGTTTCATTTCAAATCCAATGTGGTGGCATGCAGAGCCCAACTCGCGAAAATTGTGTCACTGTCCAAATATTTCTGGACCTAACTATACAAGAGAAAATAAACTAAAAAACCTACTTATGTGCATACATGTATGATAAATGTGGGTGAAACCCACTCAATCCCACATATATAGGAAAAAAATCACATTGAACCACATAAAAACCATGAACGCATATAAAAAAACACCCACATAATCAAGCATAGACAAATGTAGAAGAATTGATATTCCGTTTTAATAGTAAATCACTTCAAACAAAGTTTCTACTAAACTGATCAGATGCTACAACAAGCTACAAGCTCATGCATACTTATCGTGTACGTAATTAAAAAAAAAAACAAAAAAAATTTCTAGTAAAAATACATTGTATTGGTTCTTAAATTAAAACCTTCTGGATAACAGGCATTGAGATGCATGATCCAAAATGTTTTCCGAGTTCCCCAATCACCTCCTCTCTTAGGTTTTAAAACTCTCTCTATGCCCTTGATTTTTAGATGATTCACATGACCAGAATGCATTTCTAAAAAGTGTTTAGAGAAACCAGACACAGCTTTCTTTGTTTTTCAGTTGGGATCAGATCCAGATATGTGCTCCGCTATTCTCTTTTTAAGGGTGCGCGTAGTGCACCCAATGTAATATTTGTTACATGCCACGCATGTTGCCTTATAGACAACATGCGTGGTATTGCAGTTAATGAGAGATTTGATATGGAACTGTTTGGAAGTAACATTGTTGTAAAAAAATTTGGTAACCTCCATATATTGACATAGATTGCATTGCCTGTGCCCACACCGATAATTGCCTTGATATACTGTATCTGTGTTGAAAGAAGGCTAGGGGATAAAATATTGGCCAAATCTCTGGACTTTTTGGCTACATATCTAAAGCCTCGTGACAATATTTGAGATGATTCCTTGTCCTGACGTAGGATGGGTATATACTTTTGCACCAAGGATACTATATTAGCATAATTTTTACTAAAAGGGGTCAAAAAGGTAAGCATGCCCTCTTTATGATGGATATTCCCAAATTGATTAACCTAAGTTGGTTGATCCCCCAATATTGATGCCCTATTTTTGTTGTCGACGATTTCATTTGCCCTCCATATTATCCATGAACGATAACCCTTGTTCAAAAAACGTTTGGTCATGATGCCATTTTCCCTGGTATAATCCCCAGGCAAAGAACAAGAGCGTTTGGCCCTCACAAATTCTCCCACAGGCAAATTCTTGATCACATGGGAAGTCTGACAACTCCCCGCATGAAGTAAGGAGTTGCCAGACACAGGTTTCCTGTACAAAGTGCTGAATATTTTGCCTGTTACCATGTCCCCCACCAAACAAATATCCAAATAAGGCACCATATTTTCATGATGCGAAACAGTAAACCGAATATTGAGATCGTTACCGTCAAGATAATTAGAAAAATCATTGATACGATCATAGGAACCACTGTTGTCACGTGTAATCCATATGAGGATCACATCATCTATATATCTTGCATACCATGCAATTTCAGAAAGAAAAAGATTAGACATGGTATGTATAAAATGTGACTCCCAAATAGACATGTACAGGTTGGCCAATAAGGGCGAGAATTTCGCTCCTATAGGGCAACCACATGTCTGGAGATAGTATTTACCATCATACATGAAAATTTATTTTCTTCATTTCCTACTGCATACTGGTGGAGGTCAGCCACCGCAACTCTCCCCTTTTTTGGATCCTGAGGTCATATTGGAAGACAAGATATGGTTTGTTTGTTTTTTGCATCAGTTGAACTACCTAATATTATTTTTCACTAAAAGGCAGGATAGCATTCTATTTATTGATAGATAACAGCTGGTATGCCTTTTCATGGCTTTTTGCACCTTTCTTTATTTCTCATTTCTCCTGGGTTAAATTTCAAAAATGTACGTCAAAAGCTGAGAGGTAAGACAACAAGAAAAGAGGTCACAGTCTGAGGTTAGAAGTCCAAAAAGCACTATATCGGGACAAGAGGGGCTAGGCAAATGAATAATCAAAGGCAAGATCTGAGGTAAGACAGCAAGCGATCAGAACACAGGGAGGTGTACCGCCCCTGTGCGAGCAGCCGGGTTGCTGCCGCAGCTCGGATCCGGATCCACGGTGGCTCGAGGGGTCTCCAGACCCGGGGGTCGTGTGGCCACTCGATTAAAAGAAGGGGGGGAGATATGTACAGGGAGATTTTAGAAAGTTTGTGACGCCACCCACGGTGTATGGTAATGTGATGGACCACCACTGCCGTTGGGGAGCCTGATGACGATGGTGAGGCAGTCTGATGTTTAACCCCTCCATGGGTAGGGGGTTTGTGTCCCGGGGCCCATTGATAATGGATAGTGTTTGGGTGCCGTTGGGGGATAGGTGCAGGGATTTCCAATGTACTCACTCAGTCCCAGAATAACCACACCGACAACTTGTAAACCAAAGTTCTGAGCACCACGGTAGTCTGCAGGGAGCACGCCTGGATCCGTGCCCTTCATGTTGTTGTTGGTCTGTGGCTCTATCCCTGGCACCTTAGTCTCGATTGGACCTGTTGGTATGAAACTCTCCTGGTCCCGCTCACCCGTATGGCTAACAGAGTGAGCTTGCTCTCAGGGTTCACGCGTAGGATTTCTTTGGACTGTAGTGGGAAAGTCCTATCCCATCGGTGCGCTAGTACCCCGATTTTGGAGCGGGTTGGGGATGACACTTGAAGTCTTCACCCCCGTCAGGTAAATTACAGGAACGTGTGAAGCTAGTTTCCAGCCTGGGGTCCACGTACCCCGTCGTGCCCTGGCCCCTGCCTGGTGATAGCTCAAGGCCGCTGGCTGCCCTCCTCGTCAGTCCGTGCCCCTTGTCACTTTCTCCTGTGACCGGGTTCCAGCTCCTATCAGGCCAGGACCAACGTCTGCCACCTAGTATACATGAGCTCTCCTCCGTGGCCTCTCCTCACGAGAGCCACTTCACCTCCTCTCTCCTTCACTCTCAACTCTCGACTCTCAACTCTCAACTGTCGCTGTCCATCACTAACCCCCAATGTGGGTGGCCTTATTCTTTTTGGGCCCCCCAATGGTGTGTCTGGTAGGTTCAAGTGGGAAGTGTTCCTAGGATTTTGATTGGACAAGCTGTTAACAACACCTGGGATCCATTAACCAAGGAGGGTGGATACTGTGCAGAAGGGCAGATTGCACAATACCCTGTGACGACCTGATAGGCCAGGGTGTCACACAATCACTCTGAATGGGTGACACCTTGAAGAAGCCCAGCAGGCCTGGTCTGAAAGGGCTGCAAGGCAATCCCGAATAGCATGTTGATAGTCAACATACTTCAGTCCCTGTTTGGGTTATCCCATTCACAATATTGACAACCCAGCACACCCCTGCCAACCATTGGGTGGCTGAGCTGTCACTCACTGCATCTTTAGGACACAGTGAACGATGGATTTGTGACAGCAAACTTGATTTTGAATTTTACATTGCCTATTGAGATATTTATATACTTGCAATAATTTCTTCAGACTCCTCAGCGTTCAGTATCAGAAATTATTTTTCATTTTGTCTTATTACACTTTGTGCTGCCTTATGTAATCATAAAAGTTTATTTTTATTCTACGAGATTCTCTAACCAGAGGAAATAAACTCACAAGTATTCCTTCATTATATCTTTAAAGACTCCCCATTTATCGTCAATATCCCCATTTTACCAATACACTATCCCAGTGTACAAGACAAAGTCACTTTATTTCTACTTTTTTCAGTTGCCAAAAAGAGCACACAAATGATTTCTCGTGTACAAACTGCAATTTAATGCATGGAACCAGAATTAAATATATCCATACATATATTAATTAGATGATACTTTCCATGTTCGCCTCGATGGCGCCTTTACCTTTACAGGTTCATCATCAGTTCCCTCAATGAGCCGTTCGGCAATAGCGCAAACTGCATGAGTGTTATAGCGCTTGTCATAGAGATCAGTAAACAACTATTTTGACAAGTGTTAACGCTGCTCAGCTCCCAGTGAACAAACTCTACAGGCAGATACTAAATTGTGTGAAAGTAAATCCATACCTTCATACGTATTAATTTTCAAACTATCGCTTCACACATAGCTGTCACCGGGGTCTGATTTACATAATTGGTGCTTATGGGCACACAATTTTCGCATGCTCAGCTAGATAGTTTTTAGCGCAGTAAAGGAACAGATATAGTATCATTCTTCAGGATTATTCAGGTGATTTTCACCTTCGTTATATTAATATTTATTTTCTACCTGTTATTTTCTTCAGTGCTAATAACTAGTACATCAAATAATCAATTAAAATGAAAGAAAATTGCACAAAGTTTTAGGAGAAATCTTCAGGCCATCACTTCTAAGTATCTTTGACATTTTTGCCCTTTTCTCAAAGGTTTCTTATGCAGATGTAGTGGTGGACATACAATACCACGTCATAGGTTACCTGTCCCCCTGGTATTCCCCGGCCTCTCTCTACCAAGCTCTTCATTAGCTTCCCATTGCCCAAAGACTCCATTTCAAAACACAAACCATGACCTACAAAGCCACCCGCAATCTGTCTCCCCCCATACATCTGTGACCAAGTCTCCCGGTAATTACCTGCACGCAACCTCCAATCCTCACAAGATTGTCTTCTCTCCTACCCTCTCATCTTCTCTTCCCACAATCGCATACAAGATTTCTCCCATGCCTCCCTCATAGATCTGTGACTTGATCCCCTGGTACCTACCTACACACAACTTCCGATCTTCACAAGATCTCCTTCTCTACTCCTCTCTTATCTACTCTTCCCACAATCGCATACAAGATTTCTCCCATGTCTCCCCTATACTCTGGAACTCTCTACCCCAGCATATCAGACTCTCTCCTACTGTGAAAAGCTTCAAAAGGAACTTGAAGACCCACCACTTCTGACAAACCTACAACCTACAATAACCCTCAGTCCACCATAGCGTCGCTCGACCCTCTCTACCCTCACCTACTGTATCCTTACCCTTCCCTGTAGACTGTGGTCGGGATCTGGACGAGCTCTCTTTGAGAGTAAGTGGCGTTAAGAGACTTGGTTTACCCTGTTGTCAGCGTCTGCTTCATTGCTGAGTGAGTACCCGACTGACCCCTGCACTGCATCCCCACATCACAATCCAGAGTCCCGGGGCCTTCCTTACCCATGGAGGGAAAACATCATCTAGCTGCCCCCATTCCATCAACCCCGGTACTCCCATTGGCAGCAGAGGTACTCTCTGTTACCACACACCACGGGTGGCGTCACAAACTATATCTCCCCTGTAAATAGCCTTTCTTGATTTGAGCGTGGACCCTAGCCCCCGGGTCCGGAGACCCTCGAACCACGAGTAATCACCCCTGGATCCGAGCGGTTCGACCGCTGCAGGGGCAGCACAATTGTCCTTGTCCCTTTTCACATATAAAGTGCCATGGAAAAAAATGGCGCTATAATAATAATAAATAATAATAATTTTGTGTGGTCAATTCTCATTATAGAAGATTACTACTGGTGTTAGACCAGGTTTGTTTGATCCGACCAGTGTAAATGATTTCTATCCTCCATCTATACAGAACTTGCATATGTAAATTTAATTACATTTTAATCATTGTTGCTACCATTGCAGACATAAGACTTGTCGTTGATAAGGTCTTATGGGTTCTTTTTGAATCAAACAAAAAATGGACCTTAGTAGAAAGTAATTTGCTACAATGTAAGCTCCGAAAGGAGGGCTCTCTATCTAAGCAAAGCTCTTATGGTATTAGTAGGCAAAAAAAGGCCTAGTAGCAAGCCACCTGTCTGCCTATCCAAAGATTACATTCCGTAATAATTCACACTGTTTGGACCAATGATATCAATTTGTAGTCATCACATATTCCATTGAACTGTAAAACCCTTTTTGCCATGACTGTCAAGTAGACACGACATGGGTGTGACTCCAAGGGACTAATCTACCTTCACTCACTCAATCTTGCACTCATTTCCACTTAGGCTGAAACTTATTATTGTGTCACACCCCAACACTTTTCAACAACAGACTGCCATCACTTACCCAAATGGAGTGATCATTTCCTAAAATACATACTTATATAAAACAGTCCAAAGGCAAAACACTTTCAGATATAGTATGGAGTTGTTTTGAGCATGAAGGGTCCAAACTTATTAATGTTTTAGACTTTAATATAAAAAGTAAAGAGCTTACCAGAAAATGAGTAAAAAGAGTCAAAATAATGCAACATGTACAGTACAGACCAAAGGTTTGGACACACCTTCTCATTCAGAGTTTTCTTTATTTTGTAGATTCACATTGAAGGCATCAAACCTATGAATTAACACATGTGGAATGAAATACTTAACAAAAGATTGTGAAACAACTGATAATATGTCTTATATTCTAGGTTCTTCAAAGTAGCCACCTTTTGCTTTGATTACTGCTTTGCACACTCTTGGTATTCTCTTGAGCTTCAAGAGGTAGTCACCGGAAATGGTTCTCACTTCACAGGTGTGCCCTGTCAGGTTTAATAAGTGGGATTTCTTGCCTTATAAATGAGGTTGGGACCATCAGTTGTGTTGTGCAGAAGTCTGGTGGATACACAACTGATAGTCCTACTGAATACACTGTTAGAATTTGTATTATGGCAAGAAAAAAGCAACTAAGTAAAGAAAAACGAGTGTCCATCATTAGTGGAAATCTGTGCTTTGGTCTGATGAGTCCAAATTTGAGATCTTTGGATCCAACCACCGTGTCTTTGTGCGACGCAGAAAAGGTGAACGGATGGACTCTACATGCCTGGTTCCCACCGTGAAACATGGAGGAGGAGGTGTGATGGTGTGGGGGTGCTTTGCTTGTAACACTGTTGGGGTTTTATTGAAAATTGAAGGCATACAGAACCAGCATGGCTACAGCATCTTGCAGCGGCATGCTATTCCATCCCGTTTGCATGTAGTTGGACCATCATTTATTTTCCAACAGGGCAATGACCCCAAACACACCTCCAGGCTGTGTAAGTGCTATTTCACTAAGAAGGAGAGTGATGGGGTGCTACGCCAGATGACCTGGTCTCCACAGTCACCAGACCTGAACCCAATCGAGATGGTTTGGGGTGAGCTGGATCGCAGAGTGAAGGCAAAAGTGCCAACAAGTGCTAAGCATCTCTGGGAACTCCTTCAAGACTGTTGAAAAAACAAATCCGGTGACTACCTCTTGAAGCTCATCAAGAGAATGCCAGGAGTGTGCAAAGCAGTAATCAAAGCAAGAGGTGGCTACTTTGAAGAACCTACAATATAAGACATATTTTCAGTTGTTTCACACTTTTTTGTTAAGTATTTCATTCCACATGTGTTAATTCATAGTTTTGATGCCTTCAATGTGAATCTACAATTTTCAGTCATAAAAATAAAGAAAACTCTTTGAATGAGAAGGTGTGTCCAAACATTTGGTCGGTAGTGTAGATATAAAATAAAAGGGAGAAATAACAGAGAACACCTAAACGTTTTTATCTATATATCTTCCTCTGTTTCGTGAGTGTAGGAGAACAATGGAGCACACTCAGACTTCAGATGTGAGTCCCTTTGTATTGTCCAATTCACTTTGGCTCCCCAGTTTTGGGATTAGGTTTTCTTGATGTTCTTTGTTAGAGGATTTTCAGGTTAACTAATCCAACAAACAAATGTGCAATAAATATCGACCAGTACAATAATTTATTTAACAGTATATATTAGGAAAAATGTGAAAAGTTAAAACATAACCTCTACTTCAATCCATTAAAGTAAGATTTTGTAAATCAGCCAAAGCTATTGTATAATTCTTATGTCATAATCAAGAAAGTTTGTCTAAACATAACCACAATTCACATAACCTTCAGTTTTCACCAGTATAGAAGCAAATAACAAGCAGGTTTATATCCAATATTAAACAGAATCAGGATGTCAGTTACTATACCAAAATCACTCTACATATATACCTAATTTCGTTGCAGCATAATTATACAGATAAAGTGTTACGGGGGTGTCACAGGTGACAGTCATGTGGTTTCTGACAATAGCAGGTCACAGCGTTTGATTGCGCAAAACAAAATGCTCCCTGACTTTCTATTATTCCTGCTGTTAGTATTCATTGTACTATGTAGCTCTTCTGGGTTTTCATCTCTTCCCCTTTAGGACACAGCGGAGAAATCCTTTTGTCCAGTTGCTGATTATCAGTGTTCCCCTTGTGCTTAAATATTTACATCTCCCATGGACTTGTGCTGGTGATATTATTCAATTTCTTCAAGCTCTGGTTGCAAGCAGGTGGCTTTTTACTCATCTGTGGTATTGTTTCTGAAACTTTGCTAAATTTCTACCTGAGTCATCTGTGGATAAGTAGTTCATGCCTTTTCCCCCTATGTGTCCTCCTTGTGTCCTCCTTAGTGTTTAGTGGAGTTGACGAAGAGCTTATCCCACCAGTTCCCTATTTAGGGTACATCACTAGGGATACCTAGGGTCAGGTATCCAGTTGTGCGCATAGGTGAGGAATCTATCTAGGGTGGTGAAAGACCACAAGGACTAGCAGTAGGTTTGTTCAGGGGTCACTATCTCCCCCTTAACTAGACGCAGGGTGCCTCTTCCCTTTCGCCGTTTGCTTTGTATTGCCCCATACATAGCATGACAAAGTCCAATCCATCAAAGCTTTCATATGATGATTCTGGTGTAAAAGCCGTGAAAAGTTAAACACTTTTGGTGCAATATTTTCATGCCAGTTTCTCCCAGCTCTGCCAAAATAAGCAGATCTGGGTCAGGATGGTGGCACAATTGGGGTGTAACGCCATAGCTCACCTAAATCATGATGGGCTGTGGCATTCTGAAAGCCAGAAATCTCACTCCAGACGAGTAAGATTTTTGGTGTTGCCCACTAATGTGCACACCACTCGTCAGATGCTCCAGATTCATGAACAGCTATGGACTTGTTCATTAATCAGGTGTGTCTGTCTCCAAAATGCCCCCTCATGAACACTAGTGAGAAAAATCAAAGGTTTTGATGGATGGGAGCAATAGTTTTTACAGCATAGAAGTAGAGAAAAAAGAACAAACTCGTTCAGGATTGGTCTCAAAACTAAACGAAAAAAAAACAATTATTCTGTATCTTCTGATTAATTTCCTCCACTAGGAACATTTAGGCAGGTCGATTTTGGGGTATTAGATGTTTTCTACAGGGGATGTAAAAAACAAAAGCCACACTATCACCAGGATACACCTGATGTGTATGTCTTTATGCAATGAATGATCATTCTTTTTTTCTCTTTTCTTATATTGTGAACACTTTGGGTATTATTATGCGGCAGAAAAATTAGATATACGTTGGATGGGTAAAAGGAATTTCAGGTCAATAACTGAACAGTTAATTAATAAAAGGGCAGTTACAATTAATATTAAATAGTTAATTTCGTTGTATTCCCTACCTTCCCCCAACTACTACAGGGGATGACTAGTTTGGATCCATCTTTTGAAGACTCTGCCAACGAAGACTACAAATCTCTACACCAAGTGATACTACCCTCAGCTTTGGTTCCTATTAACCCATGGCCCACCCTGAAATTGAAGTTCAACGTTTTTGTGCTCACCTATAGAAAATTAACCATATGGATGTTAAATTACATCCTAATTTTACATTTTCTTCTTCACCTCTCTCTTTTTTGATTGTGGCATTTCATTAGCACATCTCTTCCTCTAGCTACCTGTGACGAGATACATCCTTTTATGCTTAATAACCTTCTTATATTGAATTGTCAAATTATTCTGCTGTAAAATCAAGCTCCATGTGTAAAATTATCCCTAACTTCTCTGTTGAGCCAGTTAAGGGGATTATGGTCAGTGATGACTCTGACACTCAGTAGATGTTCCTCCTCAAAAACTCCTGGAGTTTCAGGGCCTCCTAGCATGCCTTCATCAGATCAAGAGGCCTCCTTACCTGTCTCCCATAAATAACTTCAAAAGTATATTGTCTGTTCAAACCTCTGGAACTTCTCTATAAACAAACAAAAGCTGGAGAAGGAAATGTTTTCAGTCTCTTCCTTTAGTCTCCACAAACATATTAAGGCCCCTTTACACACTGAGACTTTCTAGCGATCCCACCAGCGATCCCAACCTGGCCGGCATCGCTACAAAGTCTCTGGTGAGCTGTCAAACAGGCAAACCTGGCCAACGACACAACAGCGATCCGGACCTGCAGAACAACCTAGCTAGTCATTGGGGACGTTGTAAAGCAGCTTTTTGAAAGGGAAGTCACTAACAAAGTCGCTGTAAAGTCGCCTTTACACACTGAGACTTTCTGGCGATCATGCTGCACAGCGGGAAACAAAGGACCAAAGAATGGTCCTGAACGATTTGTAGCGATCAGCAACTTCACAGCAGGGGCCAGGTCGCTGATGTGTTTCACACACTGCAATGTCGCTGGGGAGGTCGCTATTACGTCACAAAACCGGTGACGTTACAGCGATGTCGTTTGCAATGTTGCAGTGTGTAAAGCCACCTTAAGGGTAAGTTCACACAGTGCGTTTTTTGCTGCGTTTTTGCGCAGTTTTG